>NC_050097.1:107617920-107920950 GCF_902167145.1 Zea mays
CACTTGCCCACATTAAATGTAAATTTAATTTCCTCTTGCTGTTTCTTCTGAACCGGTTGTAAGGAGGAACAAGCCGAAGATTTGGCCTATTTTGGCCAAACCATTTCAGCAGTGTATACGTTTGTTGATTCATCGTCTGAGCTACTTTGGTCACATTCTACTACATGGACATTGTGATGAATAGCTTTGGCAGTCTCTTTGCTTCGGCTTTCACAAGCCAAAGCTCTCTGATGTAATTGTGCTAGTGTGAAAATTGGATGCCTTCTAATTTTTCTTTTAAATAATACCGTGATCCATTAAAGGCTAATCCTGCTAGTTGTTTTCTGCCAAATGAATCTGAAAGCATCGGTTTCTTGTATCCCAGAATCTCTGGATGTAATTATTAACCGATTCGTCTTTCGCTTGTCGTAGGCCCACAAGTCTACCAAATCTAACTCATAGTCACCGAAAAAGAAGTGATCATGGAATTTTTGTTCTAAATCTCCCCATGACAAAATAGAATTAGGGGGTAATGTGGCATACCATGTGAATGTGGTTCCTGTTAAATATAATGAAAATAAATCTACACGGAACGCCTCTGTGTCAGCCAATTCTCCTAATTGTGCAAAAAACTAGCATATGTGTTCGTGTGTGTGCTCTTTCCTTGGTCACCCGAAAATTTTGCAAATTCGGGTATCCTGGTCCCCTGTGGGTATGGGTGGTGGTCAAATCGGTTGTCATAAGGCCTCCGATATGACTGTCCCCTAGGGACCATGCTTACTCCGAGCTTATCTTAGAACGCCCCGGCTATTTCTTCCCTCACTATATCAATGGCAGCCGGTGCGAGACCACCGACTCTCTGGTCAAACATAGGTGAGGTTGATTGGATATTAGCATGTTGTCTTCCTCCCTATTGGTTTGAGTTCTGCGGTGCATTACTATTTACCCTATACGGTTCACAGGACTGACCATTCTTTTCCAGCCTTTTAGGTGGAGCCAGAAAGTATTCGCCCCCACGAGTTTGGGACACTGTATTAATGGGCTGGTGCATTGTATATTGCGACGGGAAGTGTTGCTGAGATGGATGAGGATTTAGGTAACAATCTTCCTCAAACATCCCTGTGCCGGACCATTCGGTCGGATACGTGGACCGTTCGATCGGATATGCGGACCGTCCGTGATCATATGAGGACGGTCTATCTAGGTGGTTTAGGGCTTGTGTAACATGTGGTGGCTCGGACGCATATCTCGGTAACTCATTAAAAATGGGACCGGCAGTTGCTGGCCCGGACGGTCCGCGCTCACGTGCGGACGGTCCGGACATGTGCAGATCGGCTAATCTATTGTCGATGTGCGTAGGAGGTTGTGGATGCTCAGGGTATGTGTCCATCGGCATCACATAAAAGGGGTTGTCACTGGTCGTGACAACCTGTAGCCGATGAATTACGTGTGTTTTCCCCTAATTCAACCTCGTGCGAAGGAAAATTTGCAACAGTGGATTTATCAAACGCACGTACTAGCCTTTTATAATCTCTTTGTATACCCCCTACAATATATTGCATTTGCTCTCGTTGTTCATCTATGTAAGCTTTAAGAGATTGGAGCTCGTTGGTGTTACTTACATTGGGGATATCCGTAGCAGGTTCGAGCGAAGCCAGGTATGTCGCCCATAGTCGAACGACTTTGTTATTCTTGTCCACCTTGAAGTCGGCCAAGAATTTAGCCTTTGCTTCCTGGATCAGCTGCTCCTGGCGTTCCTCGAACAGGACATGTTCTTCAGCTGGCAAGGTTTCCCATGTCGGCTTGATGAGATTGCTGGCGGAAACTTCAGATCTATCCTTTGAACCGGCCATTGAGGGCCGATCTTGATAGGTCTATATGAAATTTCCCCAGTGGAGTCGCCAAAAAGTGTGTTGGCGCCAATCCGGGCGCCAATCACTGCGTTGAGAACCGGCAGCGGTGCTCTCTGCACAGGCGTGGACAATCCGCGGCTAGGGGCTAGACGGTCCGCGACCTAGAGCAGGGCTAGGGTTCCCTGCCTGACGGGCCGAACGGTTCGAGCCTATAGGCCGGACGGTCCGCGCGTGCGCAGGGACGGCGGAGTTCACCGACGGCGCCTGAATCTCGCTTCTGAGAGGGACCCGTCGGGGAGGAGAGATTCTAGGTGTTGTCTAGAGTCGGCAGTCCACTCTAGACACCTCTAATCGACGTAGAGCCGAAAAGAAGCGAAGAATTTGGGGATTGAGTGACTAAACTAGAACTACTCCTACTGCCTAAGGTAAAAACGAGAGATAAACTGATTATTGATTGGATTGTTGATGATTAATCGGCCGTATTTCTCTATATTTATAGAGGAGGGGGGCTAGACCTGTTACAAACCAATCTTCTGGGCTAATTCCACGAATTTAACTAACAACCATAGCAAAGAAACTCGGAAGTCTAATTGGTTCTGCGTGTACATGAACCGTCCAGACCACCAATACGGACCAGGACCAGACGGTCCGGCTATCTGTTTTGAGGCTCAACAGTGGCCATTCAGTGATGGGGTTCGATGTTGTCGTCACTGGCTGCTCTGCTTGTGAGGACACTACGATGGTACAGGTCACTACCTGCTGGCTTGTTCCCTTGCACGTGTCGTTCTTCCTAAGGCTGAACTTGGGATCTGTGCTATGTTAATCATGTTATACATGTTTTCTTCATTTTTGTAATTTACTTGGCGGTTGCTGCATGTTATGCACAGTTTTGGACCTTATGGAACACCTGAGTTTTTTGTGTTCTAGGCAGCAACTTTTTGCCAGAATTGTTGACGGCCTTGGCGGTTTAGGGTTTAGGGTATGCTAGAATTGACATCAATCTGTAGATATCTCGTGTCATCAATGTTTCACTACTGATTTTTATCGCCGCCGAGCAATCTGTAGATATTTTTGTTGTTGTTGACACCTTTTCGGAGCGCCAAATACTCAAGAAGAACCGGCGGCGGTGCTCTCTGGTCAGGCGCGGACGGTCCGCGGCCTGGGGCCGGACGGTCCGCGAACTGGCGCAGGGGCTAGGTTTTCCTGCCTGACGTCCGGACGGTCCGCGCCCTGGGGCCGGACGGTCCGCGCGTGTGCAGTGGCGGCGGAAGATCGCCGGCGGCGCCTGGATCTCGCTCCCGGGAGGGACCCCGTCGGGGAGGAGAGATCCTAGGGGTTGTCTAGGCTCGGGCCGGCCGACCTAGACTCCTCTAATCGACGTAGAGTCGAGGAGAGACGGAGAATTTGGGGATCGAGAGGCTAAACTAGAACTAGACTAGAACTACTCCTAATTGTACTGGAAATAAATGCGAATAGAAGTTGTATTGATTCGATTGTTGATTACAAATCGACCGTAGGCCTCTCTTTTTATAGAGGAGGGGGGCTGGACCCTTTACACGACCGGATTCCGAGCTAATTCCGCGGATATAGCTAACAAACATAACACAAAACTTGGAACCCTAATCTATTCTGCGCGTGCGCGGACCGTCCGGACCGCGGACTGTCCGGCCTAAGGGCCGGACCGTCCGCACCTCATTTTGGTGCTCAACATATGCCCCCCTGCCTTTTGGTGGAGCTGAGCAAACCAAAAGCAAATAACTCGATGAGATTACATCGGTTCTCTTAGGCATCTTGCCACATACTAGGATGATACTGTTTGAGGAAACGCCCATTCAAAGCCTTAGGCAAATCCTTGCCTTGTAATGTTTGTAGCAAATAGGCGTTGCCAGACATCACTTGTTTTACTTTATAAGGACCCTCCCAGCTTGGCGACCATTTCCCGAACTTCCGGTCCTTATTCCTTAGAGGCAGAATAGTCTTCCACACCAGGTCCCCTACTTGAAATGATTTTGCTTTGACCTTCTTGTTGTAGGCCCTGGCTACCATGATCTTGTCCTTTTCTATTGCTCCCAAAGCTATCATCCTCTTGTCGGTCACCTCATCAATATTATCCATCATTCAATTATAATAATCAGTAGAATTTAAATCATTTTGTCTGGCGAACCTGACAGCATTCAAACTTATCTCCACAGGCAACACTGCTTCCTGACCATAGACAAGCTCAAAAGGAGACACTTGAGTAGCCCTATGTTTAGATATCCTATGAGCCCATAAAGCTTCAGACAAAATCTTATGCCAATGTTTAGGATTATCAGATATCTTCTTTTTTATCAAATTAATCAATGTCCTATTACTAGACTCGGCCTGTCCATTGGCCTGAGCATAATATGGAGATGAATTAAGCAGCTTAATTCTGTATAATTCAGCAAATTCACGTACCTCCTTTGACATGAAAGAAGTACCTTGATCTGTAGTTAAGGTCTGGGGAATGCCGAATCTATGAATAATATGCTCAGTTATAAACTCAATTACCTCCTTGTGTGTCATGTTCTTTAGAGCAACGGCTTCAGTCCATTTGGTGAAGTAGTCAGTGGCAACTAACACAAACTGATGCCCCTTTGATGATGAAGGATGAATTTCTCCAATAAAGTCTAATCCCCATCCTCTGAACGGCCAAGGCTTGATGATAGGATGTAATTCGGCTGCAGGGACTAACTGTAGGTCGCCGAATTTTTGACACACTTGGCAACCCTTGTAGTACTTGAAACAATCAGCTATCATACTAGGCCAATAAAAACCAGACCTTCGCAACAACCACTTCATCTTTGGAGCTGATTGATGAGTACCACAAATTCCTTCATGTACTTCGGCCATGGCTAATATAGCATCATCTGGGCCCAAGCACTTAAGCAGGATATCATTGACTGTTCGGCGGTAAAGTTCATCACTCATCAAAACATACTTGAAAGCTGTTCGCCGAATGTTCTTATATGTCCTTATATTGGGATTTCGTAGATAATTAATTATAGGTGTCCTCCAATCACTTGCATCGGCCTCATTGTCGGCCGAATTGATCAAAAGAACATTTCTGGTAACCCCGGACGGTCCGGCGTCATCACGCGGACGGTCCGCGACGTGGGAATTTGGCTTTGCACTGGTTATCAGATTTTCAGTTTTGTGAAACTTTCCTCTCTTTATCCGATAACCTGATGCATCTTGTGCCAAATCGTTAGCTCTATGATTCTCAACTCTAGAGATATGCCGAATACTGAATTCGTCAAAAGAATGAATTATGCTCCAACATTTCTCAAGGTAACTATTTAGAGTACCATCAAAACATTGATATTCTTCTAACACTTGTTGGACAATCAGCTGAGAATCACCAAATACCTTCACATGTTTTACTCCCATACCATTTAAAAGTTCTAAGCCGAATAGGAGGGCCTCATATTCAGCTTGATTATTAGTGCAATAAGTTTTCAATCGGCTAGAGAAGTCAAAGGAGACATTACTTGGTGAAACAAGCACAATGCCAATTCCTTGCCCTTCATTGCAAACCGATCCATCAAAATATAAAGTCCAAGGAGTAATAGTGAGATATGACATGTCTAGTTCATGAATATCATTAACCCGATGTTCTACAATGAAATCCGCTATGACTTGGCCCTTCATAGATTTCAATGGTTCATAGGCCAAGTCATATTCTACGAGTGCATAAGCCCACTTACCAATTCTACCACTCATAATTGGGTTATGCAACATGTATTTGATCACATCGGCTTGACCAGAAACAGTGCAATGACTAGACAATAAATAACATCTACATTTGGTGCATGCAAAAAACAAGCATAAGCATAACTTTTCAATAAAAGTGTACCTTGTTTCAGCATCCACCAACCTTCGGCTTAGATATGTCACCACATGCTCCTTCCGCTCGGTTTATTGTGTCAGAACAGCCCCAATGACCTTATCCTCAGCTGCAATGTATAATCGGAATGGTACTCCTGCTCGTGGTGCTTTTAATACGGGAGCCGAAGATAAGTATTTTTTGATGAGATCAAATGCTTCTTGTTGTTCTGCCCCCCAAGCGAATTCGGCATCATTCTTAAGCCGAAGAATAGGGGTGAACGCATCAATCTTCCCGGCTAGGTTAGAAATAAACCTTCGTAAATAATTCACCTTGCCGAGAAACCTCTGTACCTCGACCTTACAGGTCGGAGGTCCCACATTCCGAATAGACTTGATTCGGTCAGGGTCTATTTCTATACCATGTTCATGTATGACAAATCCTAAAAACTTACCAGCCGACACTCCAAAAGCACATTTACGTGGGTTCATTTTCAAACCATACTGACGCATTTTATCAAAGGCTTTGCGCAAATCAGCTATATGAGAACTAAACTTAGCCGATTTGACTACAATATCATCAATGTAAACTTCCACAGTGTTTCCTAACAATTCATAGAAGATCAAATTCATAGCCCTCTGATAAGTAGCACCAGCATTTTTCAGACCAAATGTCATGACAACCCACTCAAATAAACCAATGAAGCCTGGACATATAAAGGCCGTTTTAGACGTATCTTCTTTGGCCATGAAAATCTGATTATATCCGGCATTACCATCAAGGAAGCTAATAATTCTATTTCCTGATGCATTATTGATTAATGTGTCGGCTATGGGCATGGGATATTCGTCTTTAGGAGTTGCTCTATTTAAATTGCGAAAATCAATGCATACTCTAAGTTTACCTGACTCCTTCTTCTCCACCGGCACAATATTGGAGACCCATTCTGCGTATCTGCAAGGTCTGATAAAATCAGCTTCTAGCAGCCGGTGGATTTCGTCCTTGATGCGTGGGAGAAGATCTGGACGAAATGTTCTAGCTCTTTGCTTGAAAGGTCTGAAACAAGATTTAATAGGCAGCCGATGCTCTACGATCTCTCGGCTTAATCCAGGCATTTCAGTATAATTCCAAGCAAAGCAATCTGAATATTCTTTCAATAGACCGATCATCTCATCTCTAGGATCGGTCTCCAGGGTCTTGTTTACAAAAGTCGGCCTTGGAGTTTTACCATCTCCTATGTCAATCTCCTCCAAAGGATTGGCCGATGTAAACCCCTGTCCTAGTTTATCAAGATCTCTGAATTCTTCTATTATGTTTCCCACAGAGGAATTAGAAGATCTTTGTGTGACGGCGGACTCTCCGGTCTCGGGGACCGTATCATCCGTAATACTGTCCTTTTGCTATGATGTATGTTCGGTCTTAAAGTCCGAACCCTTTTGTGAAAGACCAGACCATCCGGCCTTGGAAGCCGAACTGTCCGTGGCCAGAGACTCATGAGTTTTGTGTGTATCCATCATTTAAACTTTATTTAGGATTTAGCCGATTCTCCATCGGCTCTAGCATTACAGGAATGAAACCTTTCTTATCTATACTTATGAATTGGTAATCAGAAAAATCTACTCCTGTGAGACATGTAGCAGTCTCATAAGTCCAGAGTACAGGGGCATCGGCCACAGCGATGCAGGCCGATACATCAGCATGTACTTGTTCTATGTCATCGCCTACCCATTGTATTAGCATTTGATGTAATGTAGAAGGTATACATTGATTGGCGTGAATCCAATCTCTGCCTAGAATTAAACTGTAATTTCCTTCTACATCAGCGACGAAGAATGCAGCAGCAAGGGTCTTAGTCCCGATGGTTAATTCAACGGATGTGACTCCCCTGGCTTTGATCGAACTATCAGTTCCAACACCGCTGAGGGTCATGTTGGTCTTGACAAGTTCGTCATCTTGTTTTCCTAATTTTCTGTATAATGAATAAGGCATTAGATTTACAGCTGCCCCTCCGTCTACCAACATCTTAGCAATCGGTATCCCATCAATGTGACCGCGCACGAAGAGCGGCTTTAAATGATTTACCGATTCCTTTGGTTTAGTAAAGGCGGCTTCTTTAGGACCAAAATCAAACTGGGCAACAACAGGTTCATCGTCGCCGATGATAGTACAATCGGCAGAAAATGTAATAATATTTACATCCATACCTGGGCGTTCTGGAGAAGCCTCGTAGTCGACCAGGTCTTCTCCCAGCAGGTCGTCCTCTTCCATTGATGTTGTCGTGTCGTTGGAGGCTTCCTGGTGAACGGCGGACGGTCCGCGCGCAGAGGCCGGACGGTCCGCGCCTGGTGCAGATTGACTTTCTATTTCTGTGGCCGTTTGTTTTTTCTCAACGGCCTTCGGTCTCTATTTCTTTTGCGGTGGCGGGTATAGTGGATGTGTGTCATTAAATGTCTTTTCCGCCTCCTTCTCCTGGCTCTCCTTTGCTCTTAGGCGCTGTAATTTTCTCTTTTGGGATCGTGTCAATCCCGCTGGGCACCATCGAGGCATGGAGTATTTTGGATCAGCTGTTTTGATGGTAGTTGTATCCTTTTCTGCTGTGTTGGCCGATTCGCCGAAAATCATCGGCCCTTTATTGTCTCCCTGTATGACAACATCTGCAGTGCCTATTTTGATGATGTCCTTTTTTGTTGTTCTTTGAGTTGCTACAGGCATATGCCCCCCTGCCGGATTGGTCGGCCTAGGAGGCCAAGTAGTCCGGCAATCTTGCTGGGCCTGTGCCTGGTGACCAGATTCAGCAGCGCTCAATCGGTCTTGCACTGGCGGCGCCAACCTATCAAAAACGGATGTTTGGGGTGCCCCCCAGGCGGGGTACTGTGGCATCCCAAATGGATATGGTGGCATGCCCCATATTTGATTTGGGACATATGGTGGAGGTAAGTATGTGTATGGATATGGCATAGATGGATAAGGGGGTGGAGGGGCCCATGTCGGTATGTTAGGTCTCAATTGTACAATAGGACCTTTCATTTCTTCCGATTGGTGAAGTGGTCCAATCGGCCTGACCTGACGTTGCTCATGAATGGGTGAGCAGGATCGCTTTGGTGGCCGGTCACTGGGGCCGGCCTTCTTTTTCACGTATTTAGACAACAATTGATCGAAAGTCAGGCCAGGCTTGATCAGCCGACCAGCTGCTTTAAATGTATTTGTTTTCCACGTACCTATCTCGGGTCGTCATGGTTTGAAGGTACGTGGTTGATGCGGGTCCTGAGCACGGCTGGATCGTCCGCTGGAGTTCGCCGGACCGTCCGGAGAAGCGTCGGACAGTCCGCGTCTGGATGGCGGACCGTCCGCGATGCGCAGAATGGGTTCTTGCGCCTGTCTCCCTGTCTGCGTTTGCCCCCCAGTGCCAGAGGCTGTGATGGTCACCTTCAAGGTCTCCCCTCCATCAGGAGTCTTCTCGGCCACCACTTTTCTGCAAGAAGTCTTATGATTCCCACCGGCCTCTCTTGCATTGCCGATGACTATTTCTTTGCCTTTGCCTTCATCGGCTGTGTTTGGCCGAGTCAGGACTTTCTTGCCCTCAAAGTCGATCATGTTCATTGGAAAGGGCTCCGTGTCCACCTGCATTTCCTGAAATTTCAATCGTCCTTCGTTGATGGCCGATTGAATCTGTCGACGGAATACATTACAATCATTAGTGGCATGAGAAAATGAGTTATGCCACTTGCAATATGCACGACGTTTTAGCTCGTCGGCGGATGGAACAGTGTGATTTATTTTAATGTTGCCATTTTTGAGTAATTCATCAAATATTCTATCACACTTACCAACATTAAATGTAAACTTAACCTCCTCTTGCCGTTTCTTTTGAACCGGCTGTAAGGAGGCACAAGCCGAAGATTTGGCCTGCTTTGGCCAAACCATTTCAGCAGCATACACCTCTGCCGATTCGTCTTCTGAGCTACTTTGGTCGCATTCTACTACATGTACGTTGTGACGAATTGTTTTAGCAGTTTCTTTGCTTCGGCTTTCACAAGCCAAAGCTCTCTGGTGTAATTGTGCTAGTGTAAAGAATTGGATGCCTTCTAATCTTTCTTTTAAATAATATCGTAGACCATTAAAGGCTAATCCTACTAGCTGTTTTTCTGCTAAATGAATTTGAAAGCATCGGTTTCTTGTATCTCGGAATCTCCGGATGTAATCATTAACTGATTCATCTTTTATCTGTCGCAATGACACTAAATCTACCAAATCCAACTCATAGTCACCGGAGAAAAAATGATCATGAAATTTTTGTTCTAGATCCCCCCATGATGAAATGGAATTAGGAGGTAAAGTGGCATACCATGCAAACGCGGTTCCTGTTAAAGATAATGAAAATAAGCGCACGCGAAATGCCTCTATGTCGGCCAATTCTCCCAATTGTGCTAAGAACTGGCCTATATGTTCACGCGTGTTTTTCCCTTGGTCACCCGAAAATTTTGCGAATTCGGGTATTCTAGTTCCCTGTGGATATGGGTGGTGATCAAATCGGCTGTCATAAGGTTTTCGATATGATTGCCCCCCAGGGACCATGCTTACTCCGAGCTTATCTCGGAACGCCCCGGCTATTTCTTCCCTCACTATATCAATGGCAGCCGGTGCAAGACCACCGGCTCTCTGGTCAAACATAGGTGGGGTTGGTTGCATGTTGGTATGTTGTCGTTCCCCCCATTGGTTTGAGCTACGTGGTGCACTGCCACTTGCCCTATATGGTTCGTATGTTTGATCGTTCCTTTCCGGCCTTCTAGGTGGGGCCGGAAAGTTTTCCTGGGTTCTAGATCTCGAATTAATAGGTTGATGCATTGTATAGTGCGATGGGAAGTGTTGCTGGGACGGGCGAGGATTCATGTAATAATCCTCCTCAAAAGACTCATGCGCGGACTGTCCGGACAATTGCCCGGACCGTCCGTGATTATGTGCGGACCGTCCGTCGTTGTACGTGATAGTCGCCTAGAGGGGGGGGTGAATAGGGCGAAACTGAAATTTACAAATATAAACACAACTACAAGCCGGGATTAGCGTTAGTAATAATAAATGAGTCCGCAAGAGAGGGCGCAAAACAAATCGCAAGCAAATAAGGAGAGTGACACGTGGATTTGTTTTACCGAGGTTCGGTTCTTGCAAACCTACTCCCCGTTGAGGAGGCCACAAAGGCCGGGTCTCTTTCAACCCTTCCCTCTCTCAAACGGTCCCTCGGACCGAGTGAGCTTTCCTTCTTCTCAATCAACCGGGAACAAAACTTCCCCGCAAGGGCCACCACACAATCGGTGCCTCTTGCCTCGGTTACAATTGAGTGTTGATCACAAGAGCAAAAGAGAAAGAAAGAATGCGATCCAAGCGCAAGAGCTCAAAAGAACATGGCAAATTACTCTCACTAGTCACTAGGGTTTTGTGTGGAATTGGAGAGGATTTGATCTCTTTGTATGTGTCTAGAATTGAATGCCTAGCTCTTGTAAGTGGTTAGAAGTTGGAAAACTTGGATGGCAATGAATGTGGGGTGGTTGGGGTATTTATAGCCCCAACCACCAAATGTGGCCGTTGCTGGGAGCTCTCTGTTCGATGGCGCACCGGACAGTCCGGTGCACACCGGACAGTCCGGTGCCCCCTGCCACGTCATCGTTGCCGTTGGATTCTGACCGTTGGAGTTCTGACATGTGGACCCGCCTGGGAGTCCGGTGCACACCGGACATGTACTGTTTGATGTCCGGTGCACCGGTATGGGCAAGTCTGACGTCTGCGCGCGCTGCGCGCGCATTAAATGCACCGCAAAGAGCCGTTGGCGCCGAAGAGAGCCGTTGCTCCGCTGGCACACCGGACAGTCCGGTGCACACCGGACAGTCCGGTGAATTATAGCGGAGCGGCTGTCGTGAAAACCCGAGGCTGACGAGTTCCGGAGGCCGCGGTTCGTTGGCGCACCGGACATGTCCGGTGCACACCGGACAGTCCGGTGAATTATAGCGCGCCGGCCTCCGCGAATTCCCGAGGGCGAAGGGTTGAAGTCGAAGTCCTCTGGCGAAGGGTAGAAAACGAAGTCTACGGGCGCACCGGCCTCCACGAATTCCCGAGGGCGAAGGGTTGAAGTCGAAGTCCTCTGGCGAAGGGTAGAAAACGAAGTCTACGGGCGCAGGGTAGAAAACGAAGTCTACGGGCGCACCGGCCTCCGCGAATTCCCGAGGGCGAAGGGTTGAAGTCGAAGTCCTCTGGCGAAGGGTAGAAAACGAAGTCTACGGGCGCACCGGCACTGTCCGGTGCACACCGGACAGTCCGGTGCTTCCAGCCAGAGGTGCCCTCGGTTGCCTTATTGTTCCTTTGTTGAATCCAACACTTGGTCTTTTTATTGGCTAGATGTGAACCTTTTGCACCTGTATAACTTATACACTAGAGCAAACTAGTCAGTCCAATATTTGTGTTGGGCAATTCAACCACCAAAATTATTTAGGAACTAGGTGTAAGCCTAATTCCCTTTCAATCTCCCCCTTTTTGGTGATTGATGCCAACACAAACCAAAGCAAATATAGAAGTGCATAATTGAACTAGTTTACATAATGTAAGTGCAAAGGTTACTTGGAATTGAGCCAATATAACTACTTACAAGATATGCAAGGAATGTTTCTTTCTTATATAACATTTTGGACCACGTTTGCACCACGTGTTTTGTTTTTGCAAATTCTTTTTGTAAATCCATTTCAAAGATCTTTTGCAAATAGTCAAAGGTACATGAATAAGAGTTTGCAAAGCATTTTCAAGATTTGAAATTGTCTCCCCCTATTTCAAATGCTTTTCCTTTGACTAAACAAAACTCCCCCTAAAAGAGATCCACCTCTTAGTGTTCAAGAGGGTTTTGATATACCATTTTTGAAATACTACTTTCTCCCCTTTTGAACACAATAGGATACCAAATGATAAAGACTTTTGGAAAGCACTAAGTTTTCAAATTTGGTGGTGGTGGTGCGGTCCTTTTGCTTTGGGCTCATTTCTCCCCCTTTTTGGCATGAATCGCCAAAAAACGGAATCATTAGAGCCCTCAAAGTAATTTCTTCCCCTTTGGTCAAAAGTAAATGAGTTAAGATTATACCAAAGATGAAGTCCGGTCCTTTTGCTTTTGAGCTTTTACTCTCTCCCCCAAGGATGAAATCCTTTTCTTTGATGCTCATTTCTCCCCAAGGAATAGAGAGTTGCGCGGAGTGATGGCGAAGCATGAGTTACGGAGTGGAAGCCTTTGTCTTCGCCGAAGACTCCAATTCCCTTTCAATATACCTATGACTTAGTTTGAAATAGACTTGAAAACATATTAGTCATAGCATATAAAAGAGATATGATCAAAGGTATTTAAATGAGCTATGTGTGCAAGCTAGCAAAAGAAATTTCTAGAATCAAGAATATTGAGCTCATGCCTAAGTCTGGTAAAAGATTGTTCATCAAGTGGCTTGGTAAAGATATCGGCTAATTGATCTTTAGTATTAATGTAAGAAATCTCGATATCCCCCTTTTGTTGGTGATCCCTAAGAAAATGATACCGAATGGCTATGTGCTTAGTGCGGCTATGCTCGACGGGATTGTCGGCCATTTTAATTGCACTCTCATTATCACATAGCAAAGGGACTTTGGTTAATTTGTAACCGTAGTCCCGCAGGGTTTGCCTCATCCAAAGCAATTGCGCGCAACAATGTCCTGCGGCAATGTACTCGGCTTCGGCGGTGGAAAGAGCGACCGAATTTTGCTTCTTTGAAGCCCAAGACACCAAGGATCTTCCCAAGAACTGGCAAGTCCCCGATGTGCTCTTCCTATTGATTTTGCACCCCGCCCAATCGGCATCCGAATAACCAAGTAAATCAAATGTGGATCCCCGAGGGTACCAAAGCCCAAACTTAGGGGTATAAGCCAAATATCTCAAGATTCGTTTTACGGCCGTAAGGTGGGATTCCTTAGGGTCGGATTGGAATCTTGCACACATGCAAACGGAAAGCATAATGTCCGGTCGAGATGCACATAAATAAAGCAATGAACCAATCATCGACCGGTATACCTTTTGATCCACGGACTTACCTCCCGTGTCGAGGTCGAGATGCCCATTAGTTCCCATGGGTGTCTTGATGGGTTTGGCATCCTTCATCCCAAATTTAGCAAGAATGTCTTGAGTGTACTTCGTTTGGCTAATGAAGGTGCCCTCTTGGAGTTGCTTGACTTGGAATCCTAGAAAATACTTCAACTCCCCCATCATCGACATCTCGAATTTCTGTGTCATGATCCTACTAAACTCTTCACATGTAGACTCGTTAGTAGACCCAAATATAATATCATCAACATAAATTTGGCATACAAACAAGTCATTTTCAAGAGTTTTAGTAAAGAGCGTAGGATCGGCCTTGCCAACTTTGAAGCCATTAGTAATAAGGAAATCTCTTAGGCATTCATACCATGCTCTTGGGGCTTGCTTGAGCCCATAAAGCGCCTTAGAGAGCCTATAGACATGATTAGGGTACTCACTGTCTTCAAAGCCGGGAGGTTGCTCAATATAGACCTCTTCCTTGATTGGTCCAATGAGGAAGGCACTCTTCACGTCCATTTGATAAAGCTTGAAGCCATGGTAAGTAGCATAGGCTAATAATATGCGAATTGACTCAAGCCTAGCTACGGGTGCATAGGTTTCACCAAAATCCAAACCTTCGACTTGTGAATACCCTTTGGCCACGAGTCGAGCTTTGTTCCTTGTCACCACACCATGCTCATCTTGCTTGTTGCGGAAGACCCATTTGGTTCCTACAACATTTTGGTTAGGACGTGGAACTAAATGCCATACCTCGTTCCTCGTGAAATTGTTGAGCTCCTCTTGCATTGCCACCACCCAATCCGAATCTTGGAGAGCTTCCTCTACCCTGTGAGGCTCAATAGAGGAAACAAAAGAGTAATGTTCACAGAAATGAGCAACCCGAGATCGAGTAGTTACCCCCTTATGAATGTCGCCGAGGATGGTGTCGACGGGGTGATCTCGTTGGATTGCTTGGTGGACTCTTGGGTGTGGCGGTCTTGGTTCTTCCGCATCCTCCTTTTCTTGATCATTTGTATCTCCCCCTTGATCATTGCTATCATCTTGAGGTGGCTCGTCTTCTTGTCTTTGCTCTTCATCATTTTGAGCCTCATCCTCATTTTGAGTTGGTGGAGATGCTTGCATGGAGGAGGATGGTTGATCTTGTGCATGTGGAGGCTCTTCGGATTCCTTAGGACACACATCTCCAATGGACATGTTCCTTAGCGCTATGCATGGAGCCTGTTCTTCACCTATCTCATCAAGATCAACTTGCTCTACTTGAGAGCCGTTAGTTTCATCAAACACAACGTCACATGAGACTTCAACTAGTCCAGTGGACTTGTTAAAGACTCTATATGCCCTTGTGTTTGAGTCATAACCAAGTAAAAAGCCTTCTACAGTTTTAGGAGCAAATTTTGATTTTCTACCTCTTTTAATAAGAATGAAGCATTTGCTACCAAAAACTCTAAAATATGAAATATTGGGCTTTTTACCGGTTAGGAGTTCATATGATGTCTTCTTGAGGATTCGGTGAAGATATAACTGGTTGATGGCGTAGCAGGCGGTGTTGACCGCTTCGGCCCAAAACCGGTCCGGTGTCTTGTACTCATCAAGCATGGTTCTTGCCATGTCCAATAGAGTTCGATTCTTCCTCTCCACTACACCATTTTGTTGTGGCGTGTAGGGAGAAGAGAACTCATGCTTGATGTCCTCCTCCTCAAGGAAGCTTTCAATTTGAGAGTTCTTGAACTCCGTCCCATTGTCGCTTCTTATTTTCTTGATCCTTAAGCCGAACTCATTTTGAGCCCGTCTCAAGAATCCTTTTAAAGTCTCTTGGGTTTGAGATTTTTCCTGTAAAAAGACTACCCAAGTGAAGCGAGAATAATCATCCACAATAACTAGACAGTACTTACTCCCGCCGATGCTTATGTAAGCGATCGGGCCGAATAGATCCATGTGTAGGAGCTCCAGTGGTCTGTCAGTCGTCATTATGTTCTTGTGTGGATGATGAGTGCCAACTTGCTTCCCTGCTTGACATGCGCTACAAATCCTGTCTTTCTCAAAATGAACATTGGTTAGTCCTAAAATGTGTTCTCCCTTTAGAAGCTTATGAAGATTCTTCATTCCAACATGGGCTAGTCGGCGGTGCCAAAGCCAACCCAGGTTAGTCTTAGCAACTAAGCAAGTGTTGAGTTCAGCTCTTTCAAAATCTACCAAGTATAGCTGACCCTCTAACACTCCCTTAAAGGCTATTGAATCGTCACTTCTTCTAAAGACAGTAACACTAGTATCGGTAAAAAGACAGTTGTAGCCCATTTTGCATAATTGGGATACGGAAAGCAAATTGTAATCTAATGAATCTACAAGAAAAACATTGGAAATAGAATGGTCAGGAGATATAGCAATTTTACCCAAACCTTTGACCAAACCTTGATTTCCATCCCCGAATGTGATAGCTCGTTGGGGATCCTGGTTTTTCTCATATGAGGAGAACATCCTTTTCTCCCCGGTCATGTGGTTTGTGCACCCGCTGTCGAGTATCCAACTTGTGCCCCCGGATGCATAAACCTACAAAACAAGTTTAGTTCTTTGTTTTAGGTACCCAAACGGTTTTGGGTCCTTTAGCATTAGATACAAGAACTTTGGGTACCCAAACACACGTCTTGGAGCCCGTGTGTTTGCCCCCAACAATTTTGGCAACTACCTTGCCAGATTTGCTAGTCAACACATAAGATGCATCAAAAGTTTGAAATGAAATGGCATGATCATTTGATGCATTAATAGTTTTCTTTCTAGGCAACTTGGCATGGGTTGGTTGCCTAGATCTAGATGTCTCACCCTTATACATAAAAGCATAATTAGGGCCAGAGTGAGACTTCCTAGAATGAATTTTCTTAATCTTATTCTCAGGATACCCGGCAGGGTACAAAATGTAACCCTCGTTATCCTGAGGCATGGGAGCCTTGCCCTTAACAAAGTTAGACAAGTTCTTAGGAGGGGCATTAATTTTGACATTGTCTCCCCTTTGAAAGCCAATGCCGTCCTTAATGCCCGGGCGTCTCCCATTATAGAGCATGCTTCTAGCCAATTTAAATTTTTCATTTTCTAAGTCATGCTCTCTAATTTTAGCATTAAGTTGTGCTATGTGATCATTTTGTTTTTTAATTAAGGCAAGGTGATCATGGATAGCATCAACATTAATATCTCTACATCTAGTGCAAATGGACACATGCTCAATAGTAGATGTAGAGGGTTTGCAAGACTTTAATTCAATAACCTTAGCATGCAACAAATCATTCTTAGTTCTAAGGTCAGAAATAGTAGTATTGCAAACATCAAAATCCTTAGCCTTAGCAATTAATTTCTCATTCTCATTTCTAAGGCTAGCGATGGAAGCATTCAATTCATCAATCCTAGCAAGCAAATCAACATCATCATTTCTAGGATCAATGCAAACACGAGAATCAACCTTAGCCAACAAATTAGCATTTTCATTTCTAAGGTTGTCTAAAATCTCATGGCAAGTGCTTAGCTCACTAGATAATTTTTCACATTTTTCTCTTTCTAGAGCATAAGCATTTTTAACCTTAACATGTTTCTTGTTTTCCTTGATTAGGAAGTCCTCTTGGGAGTCCAAGAGATCATCCTTTTCATGGATAGCACTAATTAGCTCATTTAATTTTTCCTTTTGTTCCATGTTAAGGTTGGCAAAAAGAATACGCAAGTTATCCTCCTCATTTTTATCATCCTCATCACTAGATGTTTCATATTTAGTGGAGGACTTTGATTTTACCTTCTTTTTGCCGTCCTTGGCCATGAGGCACTTGTGGCCGACGTTGGAGAAGAGGAGGCCTTTGGTGACGGCGATGTTGGCGGCGTCCTCGTCGTCGGAGGAGTCGCTTGAGCTTTCGTCGGAGTCCCACTCCCGACAAACATGGGCATCGCCGCCCTTCTTCTTGTAGTACTTTTTCTTCTCCTTCCTCTTGCCCTTCTTGTCGTTGTCCCTGTCACTGTCACTTGATAATGGACATTTAGCAATAAAGTGACCGGGCTTACCACACTTGTAGCAAACCTTCTTGGAACGGGATTTGTAGTCCTTCCCCTTCCGTTGCTTGAGGATTTGCCGGAAGCTTTTGATGATTAGGGCCATCTCCTCGTTGTCGAGCTTGGAGGCGTCAATTGGTTGTCTACTTGGTGTAGACTCCTCCTTCTTCTCCTCCGTTGCCTTGAAGGCCACGGGTTGCGCCTCGGATGTGGAAGGCTCATCAAGCTCGTTGATCTTCTTGGAGCCCTTAATCATGCATTCAAAACTAACAAAATTCCCGATGACTTCCTCGGGGGTCATTTGTGTATATCTAGGATTGCCACGAATTAATTGTACTTGAGTAGGGTTAAGGAAAATAAGGGCTCTCAGAATAACCTTAACCACTTCGTGGTCATCCCATTTTGTGCTCCCGAGGTTGCGCACTTGGTTCACCAAGGTTTTGAGCCGGTTGTACATGTCTTGTGGCTCCTCCCCTTGGCGAAGACGGAAGCGACCGAGCTCCCCCTCGATCGTTTCCCGTTTGGTGATCTTGGTGAGTTCATCACCCTCATGCGCCGTCTTGAGTAGGTCCCAAATCTCCTTGGCGTTCTTCAACCCTTGTACTTTGTTGTATTCCTCCTTGCTTAAAGAGGCAAGGAGAATGGTTGTGGCTTGAGAGTTGAAGTGCTCGATTTGGGCCACTTCGTCCGTGTCGTAGTCCTCATCCCCTACGGATGGTACCTGTACACCATACTCAACAATATCCCATAATCTTTTGTGGAGAGAGATTAGATGAAACTGCATCAAATTACTCCACATAGCATAATCTTCACCATTAAAGGTTGGTGGTTTGCCTAATGGGACGGAAAGTAAAGGTGTATGTTTAGGAACGCGAGGGTAGCGTAGGGGGATCTTACTATACTTCTTACGCTCTTGGCGTTTAGAAGTGACGGACGCCGCGTCGGAGCCGGAGGTGGAGGTCGATGAAGTGTCGGTCTCGTAGAAGACCACCTTCCTCATCCTTTTGTGCTTGTCCCCACTCCGATGCGGCTTGTGAGAAGATTTTTCCTTCTTCTCCTTATGGTGAGAAGAGGAAGATCTTTTCTCCTTCCGCTTGGAGGATTTCTTCTTCTTCTCTCTTCTCTTGGTGCGGGACTCTTCCGATGAAGATGAAGTGCTCCCTTGGCTTGTAGTGGGCTTGTCGTCGCCGGTCTCCATCTCCTTCTTGGCGTGATCTCCCGACATTACTTCGAGCGGTTAGGCTCTAATGAAGCACCGGGCTCTGATACCAATTGATAGTCGCCTAGAGGGGGGGGGTGAATAGGGCGAAACTGAAATTTACAAATATAAACACAACTACAAGCCGGGATTAGCGTTAGTAATAATAAATGAGTCCGCAAGAGAGGGCGCAAAACAAATCGCAAGCAAATAAGGAGAGTGACACGTGGATTTGTTTTACCGAGGTTCGGTTCTTGCAAACCTACTCCCCGTTGAGGAGGCCACAAAGGCCGGGTCTCTTTCAACCCTTCCCTCTCTCAAACGGTCCCTCGGACCGAGTGAGCTTTCCTTCTTCTCAATCAACCGGGAACAAAACTTCCCCGCAAGGGCCACCACACAATCGGTGCCTCTTGCCTCGGTTACAATTGAGTGTTGATCACAAGAGCAAAAGAGAAAGAAAGAATGCGATCCAAGCGCAAGAGCTCAAAAGAACACGGCAAATTACTCTCACTAGTCACTAGGGTTTTGTGTGGAATTGGAGAGGATTTGATCTCTTTGTATGTGTCTAGAATTGAATGCCTAGCTCTTGTAAGTGGTTAGAAGTTGGAAAACTTGGATGGCAATGAATGTGGGGTGGTTGGGGTATTTATAGCCCCAACCACCAAATGTGGCCGTTGCTGGGAGCTCTCTGTTCGATGGCGCACCGGACAGTCCGGTGCACACCGGACAGTCCGGTGCCCCCTGCCACGTCATCGTTGCCGTTGGATTCTGACCGTTGGAGTTCTGACATGTGGACCCGCCTGGGAGTCCGGTGCACACCGGACATGTACTGTTTGATGTCCGGTGCACCGGTATGGGCAAGTCTGACGTCTGCGCGCGCTGCGCGCGCATTAAATGCACCGCAGAGAGCCGTTGGCGCCGAAGAGAGCCGTTGCTCCGCTGGCACACCGGACAGTCCGGTGCACACCGGACAGTCCGGTGAATTATAGCGGAGCGGCTGTCGTGAAAACCCGAGGCTGACGAGTTCCGGAGGCCGCGGTTCGTTGGCGCACCGGACATGTCCGGTGCACACCGGACAGTCCGGTGAATTATAGCGCGCCGGCCTCCGCGAATTCCCGAGGGCGAAGGGTTGAAGTCGAAGTCCTCTGGCGAAGGGTAGAAAACGAAGTCTACGGGCGCACCGGCCTCCGCGAATTCCCGAGGGCGAAGGGTTGAAGTCGAAGTCCTCTGGCGAAGGGTAGAAAACGAAGTCTACGGGCGCAGGGTAGAAAACGAAGTCTACGGGCGCACCGGCCTCCGCGAATTCCCGAGGGCGAAGGGTTGAAGTCGAAGTCCTCTGGCGAAGGGTAGAAAACGAAGTCTACGGGCGCACCGGCACTGTCCGGTGCACACCGGACAGTCCGGTGCTTCCAGCCAGAGGTGCCCTCGGTTGCCTTATTGTTCCTTTGTTGAATCCAACACTTGGTCTTTTTATTGGCTAGATGTGAACCTTTTGCACCTGTATAACTTATACACTAGAGCAAACTAGTCAGTCCAATATTTGTGTTGGGCAATTCAACCACCAAAATTATTTAGGAACTAGGTGTAAGCCTAATTCCCTTTCAGTACGCGGATGGTCCGACTGGGTAGTTTAGATTCTGTGTCGTGTGTGGTGGTTCGGGCGCATATCTAGGTAACTCATTAAAAATAGGCCCGACTGTTGTTGGCCCGGACGGTCCGCGCTCACGTGCGGACGGTCCGGGCATGTGCAGATCGGCTGATTTGCTGCCGATTTGCGGTTGTTCAGGGTATGTGTCCATCGGCATCCCATAAAGGGGTTGTGACTGGTCGTGACAACCTGTAGCCGATGTGTTACGCGTGTTACCTCCTAACTCAACCTCGTGTGAAGGAAAATTTGCGATGTTAGATTTATCGAATGCACGTACTAGTCTCTTAACATCGCTTTGCATACCCCCTATGATGTTCTGCATTTGTTCACGCTGCTCTTCTACATAATTTCTAAGAGATTGTAGCTCGTTGGTATTACTTACATTGGGGATATCTGGCGTGGGTTGGAGCGAAGCCGGATCCGTCGCCCGATGTCGGACGACCTTGTTGTTCCTGTCCACTTTGAAGTTGGCCAAGAATTTTGCTTTCGCCTCCTGGATCTTCCGCTCCTTGTGCTCCTCAAACTGGAGTTGCTCGTCAGCCGGCAAGGTTTCCCAAGTCGGCTCTATGATGTTGCTTGGAGAAATATCAGAGCTCTCCCTTGAACTGGCCATTGAGGGCCGATTTGATGAGCCTAGATGTGTTTTCCCCAGCGGAGTCGCCAAAAAGTATGTTGACGCCTTTTCGGAGCGCCAAATACTCAAGAAGAACCGGCGGCGGTGCTCTCTGGTCAGGCGCGGACGGTCCGCGGCCTGGGGCCGGACGGTCCGCGAACTGGCGCAGGGGCTAGGTTTTCCTGCCTGACGTCCGGACGGTCCGCGCCCTGGGGCCGGACGGTCCGCGCGTGTGCAGGGGCCGCGGAAGATCGCCGGCGGCGCCTGGATCTCGCTCCCGGGAGGGACCCCGTCGGGGAGGAGAGATCCTAGGGGTTGTCTAGGCTCGGGCCGGCCGACCTAGACTCCTCTAATCGACGTAGAGTCGAGGAGAGACGGAGAATTTGGGGATCGAGAGGCTAAACTAGAACTAGACTAGAACTACTCCTAATTGTACTGGAAATAAATGCGAATAGAAGTTGTATTGATTCGATTGTTGATTACAAATCGGCCGTAGGCCTCTCTTTTTATAGAGGAGGGGGGCTGGACCCTTTACACGACCGGATTCCGAGCTAATTCCGCGGATATAGCTAACAAACATAGCACAAAACTCGGAACCCTAATCTATTCTGCGCGTGCGCGGACCGTCCGGCCCACAGGCGCGGACCGTCCGGACCGCGGACCGTCCGCACCTCAGGGCCGGACCGTCCGCACCTCATTTTGGTGCTCAACAGTTGTCATCAATGTTTTGGTTTGGTTTGATTGTATATTGTGCCGATCTGATCGCTCGGCTGCGAAGCTGAAGCAGACCAATCGTGACATATAAATTATCGTAGTATTATATATTTTTATTGTAACGCACGAGTTTAAAGTGCTCTTATTAAAATTGAAACACGGACAAACATGTAAGGTCTCCGCGTCACTTGAGGCTTCGTAGCTCCGCATGGAAAGCCTCAGCGTGCTCCTGCTTGACGCAGAGCGCCATGGCGGCGACGCCCTCGGCCTTGTCCTTTTTCCCGCACAGGAAGCAGCCCGGCACCACCTTGCGCTCCATGCACCCGATGACGCGCTCAGCGCCGCCGCTGCCGAAGTCAACGTCGTCCAAGCCGAGGTTCCACCAGCTCGTGACGTACAGGGTGTCGTAGCCGTCGAGGCCCTTGAGCCGACCGCCCATCTCGTCGGCGATGTGCGCGGCTCCGTCAGCGAACGTGAACGGGACCCGTGCCTTGGCGTCCCTGACCAGCGTCACAAGGTCCAGGATGTCGCCGTCCGCGACCTCGCGCAGCGTCGAGGCAGCGAGGCCGAAGGCGAAGACGTTGCCGTAGTAGCCGTCCTTGGCCTTGGCCGGCTTCCTCACGTTCACCGTGAAGGCGAGCGCCGTGGGGGCGTCCGGGCTGGCGGCGCTGCCGATCGTCGCGCGGGCACGGCACTTCCATATGGCGGCGGTGAACACGTCGAACGCAGTGCACGTCGACACCTGGCCGCTGCCGCTGCCGTAGCTGCGACGACGGAACTCGCCCTTGATGCGGTCGACGAAGCTCAGGGGAACTGTGATGTAGGAGGACGGCATGTCTCTGGGCTTGCTGCTGACGAGTGCCTTAGTCATGGTGGTTATTGGCGGGGGGAGTTCAGAGAGGGTGTCGTCCACCCTCATCGGCAAGACGGAAGGGGAAGGGGAACCTCGGGCAAACTCGCCGACGGCCTTCAAGAACTGCGCCATGCCGGCGCCGTCCGTGAGGACGTGGTTCCACGTCACCCCGACAACGAAGCCGCCACAGGAAAACTCGGTCACCTGCACCAGCAGAAGTGGAGGGTCCTCGCTGTACTGGCCGGCATAGCTGATACTGAGGTCCTCGACACTGACCACGGGACGCCGGTCGCAGAGCCTGGCGTCCTGCAGGGTGCAGCTCGCCGACGCACCGACGAACGCTACGCCCTCGCCGGTGCACGCGAGCTTCAGCTGGTCCCCAGTGACGGCGAGGCGGCCGGCCATTGGGTAGTAGGGAACAAGCGCACGGGACAGAGCTCTTCTAATGGTCTCGGCCGGACGATCGATGGGGTTCTCGTAGACGAACATCGCTGACACGGGCAGGGAAACCAGAGCTCTGTCCATGGAGGTGAGCTGGAGGGCGGCAGTGGGCGAGGCCACTGCCGGAGCCACGAGAAAAGGCAGCGACTTGGTAACCCATGAGCTCATTGTGATTTTTTTTTTCTCGTGTGCTTGCTTTGCGGTTTGTTTGTGGTCTTCTCGGCTTGCTCGCGTGGAGTTATATAGCGGCTGATTGATGGGCGGACGAGCAGCACCTGGATCTAGCGAGCGTGGTCCCCCAGAAACTGAACGCCGGTCCTCCAGATACTGAACTAGAGATGGCCAAACGGGCCGCCCGGCCCGGCCCGGCCCGGGCCCGGTGAAGCCCGGCCAAAAACCGGGCCGGGCCTGCTGTGCCATCGTGCTCAAGTTTCTGTCCAAGCCGGCCCGCAGCGGGCCTAAACGGGCCGGGCCGGCCCGTTTAGCACGAAAAAAACGGGCCGAAAACGTGCTAAACGGGCCGGTAAGCACGTTTTAGTGTAAAAAAACCGGGCTTAACGGGCTTAGAGGTAAACGGGTCGTGCCGGGCTAGCCCGCCGTGCCTAGTTTCCTGTCCAAGCCCGCCCGCTTATTCTACCGTGCCGGGTTCGGACCGGGCCCAAAAACCGGGCTTCGTGCCGGGCTCACGGGCCTCGTGCTTTTTGGCCATCTATATACTGAACGCCCGAGCGTATGTGCTCATGTAGTAAAGGGATATATTTGAACGCCGGTGGTCCCCCAGAAACTGAACGTCCGAGCGTATGTGCTCATGCAGTAAAGGGATATATTTTTTACCTGACTGCTTCTTAGTCAATACACGTGTTCAGTCTAGACGGATGTACGCAGCATACAATTACAAGGATAGTGCCGAGCAACGCGCTATCCGATGAGACCTCAACATGTGAAGCCCGCCCGGGCATAGACGATTATATTGGGTGCGTTTGATTGCCTGCATATGGTCTGGCCAGGCTCACGAGATACGGCTTTCTTCTGTTTGGTTGCCTGATCAGCCTCTTCAGCCTGACTCGCGGGATGCAAAATTCCTCTTGGGCCTGGCTCCCGAGATACGTAGGAATTGGTCGTTTCTCCAGAGCCAGGCTCTGCCGGTGCAACCATTAGTCTTTCCTAATGACAGATTAACATGTAATTAGTGTCTATTAAATAAATTTAATTTATTTAAAAGTGGATTGAGGCTTTGTATGGCATATTATAGACTATTGCAACATCATCACATGAAAATATAATAAACCTTTATAGCTTTTAATCCATGCATCAACCATTTATGTAAGCAACCAAACATCATCTCACATGGGCCAAGCTAAGCTTATACAGGCAACCAAACGTATGGATATTGTATGCTCTCAGCTAGGCTACCAAGAGCCAGGTTTCCTAGATACAAGCTAGGTCCACCCAACCAGACAACCAAACAGGGCCATTGTTTTCATCAGTCGCACTACCGGCTTGATATTCTCTACCACTGACTGATGATAAATGGAAGACGTAGTTAATTCATGAAATTCATATTCCGTATGTTTGGTTGACTGCTTTCCACATGCAGTTGCACCCGCGGATCCATAAAACATTATTCGTTTGGTTCACTTCTCTATACATACAGGCTCATTAGGTACAAATATTAGCTCTCGGCCAGGCCCACCCCATACGCCCGCAGCTCGCGTAGGCGCGCGTCCAGGCTGAATGCAGCCATCCATTGCATGCAGCAAGTAAAACCAGAATGAGTTTTAATTTGTTTTTCTATTATATCTTCTAATAAAAACATTTAATCGCTAAATTGATTTTATATTTGTGTTCCTCAAATTTTTGTGAACAAAATAAGACCATTCATGCAATGTAATATTTGGATATTTATTTATGTAGTCTTCTATAACTCATGTCTCAGTACAAGCAACCAAACAAAGTCTGTATATAGCCTCCACAAATATGTACAAATAACCAAACAGAAGCATATGTATAAACTCAGCCTGATTCAACTAACACTGGCTAGGCTTATCCTAGCCTGGCTCGACTTCTACTACAACCAAACACATGGATTATTCCCAATTAACACCACCACATGGTCTGAACAAGCCAAGGTGTTCGACACAAAATTTGGCACCCGGACAGCTGGACGGCTGGACGGTTCACAGCGGTTTGCGGGTATAGCTCAAATGTTCTGTGATTAGATTAATTCAGGCGATAGCCTTTATCCCACATGTGTTTATCAACTAATCACGCGGGAATCTGTTTGGAAGCACCTAGTAACAGGTTTATCCTCTACATATATGATGGGTAC
Source organism: Zea mays (assembly GCF_902167145.1). NCBI lineage: Eukaryota > Viridiplantae > Streptophyta > Magnoliopsida > Poales > Poaceae > Zea > Zea mays. The sequence goes on from NC_050097.1 coordinate 107,643,511, forward strand.
CACCGATTAAGAACACGCAATCCAATCTAATTACCTTATCCATTAGATCTAGATGTAGCATAACCCCAGTTATAGCTTCCCAACTCCTATCTTCACAACTCTTCGGCTCTTACGTCGTCTAAAGGCGCTTTGGGTGACCTGTCAATACCCAAGCAACCCTACGATCTCTTCTCCCCTATGGGGTCCCCTCTTGGGAGGCAAGATCGATTCCTCCGAGAACTCTCTGCCCCGCCGTGTATGGTCGGCCACCCTACCGCGGATGGTTTGGTACCCTACCGCAGACGTTCCGGTGACCTATCGTGGACTGTCCAACACCTCGCAGAGAGCTCCCCTAAGGTCTCTGTTGAGCACCAAAATGATCGGGCGGACTGTCCGGCCCTGCGGCCAAACGGTCCGCGGTCCGGACGGTTCGCTGTTGTGGCACAGACCGTCCACACACGCGCAGAGTAGGTTAGGGTTCCAAGTTTCTTGCGGGATTTGTTAGCTAAATCCGTAGAATTAGCTCGGGAGCCGACTTATAACAGGTTCAGACCTCCCCCTCTATATATATGAAGGGCTACGACCAATTAGAACACCAACAATCGATCAATCAATCAATATACATCTAGTTCTTTACATTTTGCCTAGGAGTAGACAGTAAATTAGATTGCTCACTCTAAATCTTCACCTCTCTCCGGCTATGTCGATTAGAGGCATCTTGGGTGGCCTACCGATCCCAAGACAAAGCATAGGATCTCTCCTCCCGACGGGGTCCCTCCCAGGAGCTAGATTTAGGCGTTGTTGACGAACTCCACCGCCCCTACACACGCGTGGACCGTCCAGCCACTAGGCGCGGATCGTCCGGCTCGTCAGGCACGACCCTCGCCCCTGTGCCAGGTCGTGTACCGTCCACGCCTCCGCAGAGAGCACCACTGCTGGTTCTCATCGCAGTGATTGGCGCCCAGGTCGTTGCCAACACACCTTTTGGCGACTCCGCTAGGGAAGAAAATCGGATCTATCAAATCCGATCAATTAGATTAGATCTATTAAATTATACCTATCAGATCGACCGCAATGGCCAATCCTAAAGATCACAACAACGTTGCCCTAGACATTAACACAAGGCTGACTAACTCGCCGGCCGCTGAGGATGAGAAATTAGAAGAACACATACAAAGGCTGGACGAGGAAGTCCAACGACAACAGGTTCATATAAGCAAGTTGCCGAAAAAGTGGTACCTCTCGCACTTCAAGGTAGATCGCCACCAGAAGGTCGTAAAGGGAGGGAAGTAAAGTACGACTCCCTATCAGCCTTGCTGCATCAACTCCCCATTGTAAGTAACACCACGCCATTAGCCGATATTCAATCTATTAAAATTTCTTTTGATAATTGGATTGAAAGTATAATGGAGGATATAGAGAATATGATGCATGTATAGAAAAAGCTCATACACCTGATTTTTTGTCACATGAATTGGGCACTAAAATAACTGTGTCAAACACATCGGCAACAAATGGGTCTTCTCAGTCCCAGCCATGTTATAGTACGCGAATGAACTCATATCAGGGGCAAATGTTGTCACCATCCTCATTGCCCGGTAGACCGGCTCTAGGCACGGCCGCACAGTCCGTGCACGATCATTGACCATTCGACCCTCTAACGGACCATCCAACACCTTACGTCGAATAGTCCAAAGTCACACCGAGCCTGCCATGAGTCTCGCAGGCAAAGCCCTGCATAATCGGATGGCCCGGATACAATACCATATCGTCTGGTCCCTCTATCGATCACCAAGATCGGACTATCCGGGTGTGCATACTCAGACCCGGGCACTCGTGTTAGACATAATCTTCATGCTTCACCCCACCTGCAGCACACCATAGTCGCAGCATGCCATCACCCACACATGAGGCCGAATGCCTTTTGTTGGGGCGAAGGCGAAGACGCCACCCTTCGCTCCATGCCTTCGCCGACCTCGCTGCACCAACGGAGACAAGACGACTGCCAGATTTACCCACGTGTGATCCGGCCCATTGTAACAGGCCCTGCGTGGCCGCTGCGCATTACGGGACTAGGTTGTAAAGGTCTCCCTGTAATTACAGTCTGTAACCCCGCTTTATGGGAATATTCAGGGGAAAACCTAGGCGCCTGAGGGCACATGCGTCTTTAACACTGGACGCTGGGCACTCAGATACCTATAAATACCTCCGCACAGTGCCCTTGAGAGGCTAGAATAACAGAGCTATTGCCATCTCGAGCAAAAACCCTGTTTACATTGCTTCACCCCCCCCCCCCCCCCGTTGGATCAACTTGTCCAGGAGAGCAAGTTCCAACACCTTTCAGCCCCTGCAAGGCCGAAAGAAATACATGTCGCTGAGCTTGTTTGGCCTGCTAAGGCCAAATCTGCTACTCACTCTCCACTGCATTCGACACAAAAGGGGGGAAGTTAAGTTCTCATTTAATGTTGCTAAGTGTGATAAAATATTTGATGAGCTACTTAGGAATGGCAACATTAAATTGTCACACACAATTCCTCCGATAGAGGAATTGAACAAGTGTGTATATTGTAAATGGTATGGTTCTTTTCTTCATAACACCAATGATTGTAATATCTTCCGTCGACAAATACAATCGGCTATAGATGAAGGTCGATTAAGGTTTCAAGAAAAGAAGATTGATAGGCAACATGTCCCTGTCAACACATTAGGACTTGTAGACAAGAAAGTCTTGGTTCGGCCATGTTCGGCCGATAAAACCAAAGGAAACAATATTATCATTGGTGACCTTCGCGTGCCAAATCTATCACGCAGGTACTCGGAAAGCTCCGGACAGAAGAAAGGCTAATAAGACCAGAGGCATCAGGGGGCATGCTACACCAGGTATGCTCAAATGTAAATGTTTTGGAGGTGAAGGTCATGATAAACAAAAGGGTAAAAAGCCGAAGGTTACTTTTGAGCAACTTCTGGCTAAATATCACAAGCAAATCAAGGCAAATGATGTTGATCAAACTGGCAATGCTAAGTCATCTAGAGCATATTTGAAGCCATCAAAATCACCTTCGAAGTGTAAATCTAGAATCGGTATTGGCGAGGAGAAGAGTTTCATGCATCAGCAACATATCCTCCTTTTGGGCCACCAATACCATTACAATATGGTTCAGCTCCTCCGTACTTTTATCCTTATCCATCTTGGGGCTGGTATGATTCAAATGATTATTCTTCTTCATATTTTAGACCACATAACATAGAATATTCATCTCATTTCAATTCTGATTTTGAGAAACGATCATATGACAAAGACCGTTTATTTATAAGAATCGGTCTAGAGCTCAAAATAAGAATCGAATGGTCAAGAAAGTTTATGTAGTGAAGAAGGATAATAGAAAAGCCAAAACTTCAGAACTGAATCCATGCATTATAGAGCCTGAAGAAGTGTTAGATACTTTGGCTAGTAGTACCCAAACAATAGAGAAATTAGCTAGCGATAGTCTAGATACTAAATCGGAACTTAAGAAGCCTAATGTGCCTAAACAACCGAGAAGCCCACTCGGATTATCAATCTGGCACAAGAGGCTAGAAAAACTCAGTGCACAAGAGCTAAAGGCGAGAGGCATGACATGGGCCCCTAATGGGAGTTCTCAAGATCCAGGTATGGATGATGCTTTTGGAAGAAGTGGATTAAGCGCAAACAAAAGGAGGAAAGCAAGTACAAGACGTTTGGGTGAAAGGTTTGTCCTGGCTTAACAAAGCTATTGGTCATTGCATCGTCCATATTTTTTAGCTATGCCATATACGTCCCAAGGTATGTTCAGTTATCCTTTATGGCATCAGTTTGCTCCATATGCGTCTTTATATTATGGAGGAGTGCAACCAAATTATTATGGATATGGATACTTGCGATATGCTGCTACTTACATTACATAAAGCCGAAGTATTTCAGTTGTTGGTAGTAACGAATCTTGCTACAATTTGCTTCGGTCATGTTTATTCATGGTATGAACATGCTTATAATATTTGCTTATCACTATTCGGTTATTGTTTAATTGCAAGCTACACAATCAATATTGTCGAATAGTTTCAAGTAAATGATTCATTTATTAGTACAACCAATACTCGAACTTATGCATCATTGAGTTGGGCATTATTGTGTTCTTCCATGGGAGCAAGCTCTATAGTTCAATAGACATCTTTGCACTCAGTGTTTAGTATGGCCAATGAATCCTTTCTAATCATCATGCTAAGTTTATGTCCCCATCCAAAGGGTAGGATGGACGTTCGGGGGGCAAGCATGATCAGATTCCCGATCATGGTCACCTATCCTACGTATGCCGGACGGTCTGAGGCTAGCGCGGACAGTCTGACCATCAAGGTCGGACGATCCGTGAACAACCAGAAGTAGCAGTGATCATACACCGTCAGACCACATCGTCCTAAGATAAGTACTAGTGAGCAAAACACTTCCAGAATGTTTGGCTCGCTCGGCAGAGTCGGCCCTATTTTAATCAGTTGCTTGCTAAATATATGAAGAAGGTCGTTCCACACGATCGACCACTAAAACGAACAAAGTCAAAAGGGCGATCTATGCGAAAGTAAAAGCTGACTAAACCGGCCTAAAATATGGTACAACCAAGATTGCCTGGTCATCCTCCTCTAGGATGTCACAGTGCTTTCCAGTTTATTCATCGCCGATGTGTTGTCCTACTCAAGTGTGGGGTGGTATGGCGATGAATCCGTATTACTGGCCCAATCTGTTTGCTTATTCGGGTTGGGGCGCCACAAGTTTTGCCTATTAACATGTTGATCAGGCAGACATGGCTGAAGAAGATGCAATCTGAAAAGGCCTCTGTGCATCAACTATTTATATTATCTTATCACAAAAGTCGATGACTTGCATCGAGCTGAGTCCTTACTTCGGAACAAAATAACTCATGAGGTCAATTGTTTCTAAAGTTCGCTGGTGCTTTTGGTTCGCCATGCTCCACCAAAAGGCAAGGGGCATGTGTTGAACACCAAAAGTGGTGGACGGTCCGACCCTAGGGCCCGGACGGTCCACACCTCCGCGATCAGATTAACTCGAGAGATTATCCTTATCTCATGCGTGGTTATCTATCTAATCATGTGGGGTTTGTTAGCTATCGCCTAGGAATGGGTCCAGACCTCCCCTTATATATATGAAGGGGTACGACCAATTGAGAACCCCCGAACACATTCCAATCGAACCTATCTACTTTATTTACTTTTTATTCCCTAGGAGTAGATTTAACGTAGCTTTAGTTGTAGCCTTCCTCATATCCACCTCCATCCCTATTCGACTCTATGTTGTCTAGATCCGTCCTAGTGTGGCCTGTTGACCCCAAGACGACTCTAGGATCCTACTTCGTCTACTTCACAAAAGATCTCTTTCTTGAATTGATCTATTAATTTCTAGGCGACTCTACGTCATCTAGAGACGCCTCGGGTGACCTGCTGACTCGGAGCACCCTAAGGTCTTCCCCAGGGGGGCGGGATCGGGGTCCTAAGAGGAGAAGAAGATGACCCTGTGTCGTCTACGAGGAGAAGACGACCCAGGGCATGGACCGTCCTCGTAGAGCCGAATCCAAGGTATTGCTCATCACGAGAAGGCCCTAGGGTTCGTTGCTATTTGGTCCCAAATAGGTGGTGGCCATCATAGAGGTGGTGTCCCACCTTCAGGATAACCAACTTAGGTCTTGACCCTCCATGGGCAAAACCTAGGGATCATCCCCAAGGTCTGAACTCACTACGAGGACGACCTAGGGATCGTTAGTATTTGGTCCAAAAAGGCGTCAACAACTGGTTCTTTTCATAAACCGGTACTATAGTTCTTAAGGAGGGAACTCAAAGTGAAATTTACACTAGTACACAACAACTCTATGTTTGTTGTTAGGTCTAATTTTTATAGGCAATTTTAGTTATCAAACGCTAGTGAAAATAAATTTACTATCTCGACTCAAGAACCGCTAGTGGAAACAACTTTTCACTAGCAGTTTTCTTAGAAAAAAAACCCGCCACTGCAAATCATGCATTTCTATTGGAAACCTCTAGTACAAATCATATTTGTACTGGCGATTTCTTAAGAAAACCACCAGTATAAATCCATGGTTTCTACCAGCGGTTTTCTTATGGAACAGTCAGTACAAATATAATTTATATAATTTCTACTGGCGATTTTTGAAGAAAATTGTCTATAGAATAATTTGAAATCAAATTTGTTGAGTTCTTCAAATGATCTTGTTTGAATAAACCATCAAAATAAAAGTTGTATATCTCTAAATGTTATGAAATTTTGTAGTTGACAACTTTTTTTATTTAAAATCATTTGGATTCTCAAAATTGCATCTGAATTTGTCAATTTTGCAAATGTCCTTGTATGGAAAAGGTACCAAAATAAAAGTTGTGGAACTTCAAATTTTATTCAACTTTGTAGTTGACAACTTTTTCGTTTGAATTCGTTTATAACCTCAAATAATTAATTTACACTTGGTTTGTTCTAATATGTAGGTAACAAAACTGCAATCTATATACAAGCGAATGATGGGTGGAGTGGTAAAAAAACTACTTGCAAGAGTGAGATCGAGGGTTTGATTGCCACCAACCATGTAGCTCGCAAAAAATGTCGGGACCTGCGACTTTGACTCAATTTTTTATGTACACACATGCATGCATTTTCGTTGTTATGAAGACGTGTGATGCATATCCACAAGGTACTCAATGCACAAATGTACTACTACTCTATAAGACCATAAGGAGGGCATCCACAGTAGTACAACATGCCCACGCCTCTGCAGATCTCGCCTTTGTCCCGCTCGATGGAAGGCGCTGATCCTCCCCGCCCGTAATCCCCTCCGGCAACCCTGCGTGATGTCAATCCCCACACAATCGACGATCCCATCCCTTCCAAAACCAGCGCCTACTCACCTCGCCTTGCCTAACAAACGCGTCGCCTGCATCAAAGCTGTAGCCATCGAGCCCTCTTTCTCCCACTCCCCTCCCTTCCTCTTTCTGCCCGACTCGCACGCACCCCCACCGTTCAACTCCCCCGCGTGGGCACAAGTCCCATTAGGGCAGACAAGGCATGTAGCTGCTCCACCTCGACGTCTGGGCGCTCGTCGACATCATCCAGGCCAGCGTGACACCATCGACGGCCTCGCCCTAGGATCCGCTCCCTGCCCCTGGAAACTCCGGAGGCACAGTACCCACAGCCACCGACACCTCCTCACATGGCGAGGTGAGCGAACGCTGGACTGTAAGAAATGGACGAGCAGTGACGTGAGGAGGGCCTCCACGACCAAGCCGTGGAGGCCAATAGATGGCCCGACGCAAAGGTGGTGGCTGTGGAGGCTGCGGCGGCGCACAAGGCCATCGATGGGTTGTGGCGGTGCAGGAGAGATGAGTGGGGGAGACTGTGAGAGTGATGAGTGTATTCTGTAATTGAGACGAACTCCACCTAGGTAATCGTCTTCTCCCTACCTCCCTTCAATCTGCAGTCTTTCCATGCCTCCATACCACTAGGGCCCCGTTTGTTTCCTTTCATTTCGAGGAATTGGAATCTTACTAATGGAATAGGCTATTTTTTAGAATATGACATTCCACCACTTTCCAAAGTTATCATATAAGCCTATCTCAAATTCATAGGGTGAGAGATGGAAATTGATTCTATAGATTTATATGCTAATTTTCCGATGTACAACTTATAGCACACTCTTCTACTTGCGCCTCTATAACATAAATGTACTATATAACTATCTCTCTCATATGATTTAGGATAATATACAAATACATTACATATATAAATATATAAACTTAATTAGTTTTGTCTAAATTATAATTATTAAAATGGAATTCAATTCCAACGAAACAAACGGGCCCTAGGTGTAATTGCACAGCAGCACATTTGATGGATTTGGTGATAAAACTTTTTCACTGTGAGTTGTGAAATTTTAGAGAACCTAAACATGTCTTCCTTTTATGTAGATTTGGGTCCAGAGTTTGTTTCACTACAGGTATGAAATTGGTGATCATAGGTTGTTTCTCTATAGGTATTTTGTAACAAGACATTTCTTTGATGCTCATCATTATGTGTATCTCTGGTTAACTTCAATCTGTACTTGAAATTGTGGTCTTACAGAACTCGGTGGAAATGGAGTTTTTCACAGAGTACGGAGAGGCAAGCTAGTACAAGATCTAAGAAGTCATTGGTAAAGGGAGCTACAGAGTAGTTGGTACATCTATAAACACCATGTAAGGTATCCTTCATGATTGTCTACAATTATGTCTTGATGTTTAATTAAATTACTGTTTGTTCTTTGATATCCTTGCCAGATTTAAGTTCCATTCTGGTTTAAGCTTCTTTGTTTCCTTGTCATGAAAGAGATCATTTCCACCCTTGCTACAGATTGTCAACTCGGTTGTGATGAATCATGTTGTTATTGAAGATGGTTGCCACATCCAAGGTTCTTTTGTTTGTAATAATGTTCAGCTACAAGAACTGTTATGAGAGATTGCCAGGTACTGTCTCCTGTATTCCCGGTAGCAATAAAATGTATGCACAAGAATTGGCTAGTAGTATCTTCCATTGTGTCATAGCCTTGCCAGGTTTATTTAATAGAAAAATAATCATTTAGTGGCCAAAACTATTTTCACTGACGTTTCTTAGAACAAAAACGCTAGTACAAAAACGCTCTATAGTGACGGTTTTGTACTTATTTTCACTGACGTTTCTTAGAACCGTCAGTGATAGGGGCTAGTAAAAATCATTATTTTTACAGACGGGTAACTAAGGACCGCTAGTGAAAATCGATTTTCACTGGCGGTTGAGTTAAGAAAATCGCAAGTGGAAATCGATTCACACTAGCGATCGACGTAACAAAACCGCTATTAAAAATTATTTAAACGGGTTTTAGAAACATTAAACTTTAATTTTGACACTTTTTTCATCCGAGGTAGTTTGCGAAATTTGAATTTTAAATTTGACATACTTAGATTCAATTTTTGAGAATCGAAATGAGTTCAAATAAAAAAGTTATGAACCACAAAGTTTTATAACTTTTAGAGATCTACAACTTTTATTTTGGTGGTTTCATCATACAAGATTGTTTGAAAAACTCAAAAAATTAAGAATAAAAATGATTTCTAGTGGCGGTTCCTTAAGAAAACCGCCACTAGAAATCATTAATTTTTACAGGCGGTTTTTTTAAGAAACCGTCTGTATAAATACAATTTTTAGTGGCAGTTTTCTTAAGAAATCATCACTAAAAATAGCACAGTCGGTTGATAACCGAATCCGTCTGTAAAAATATATCGTCTCGTAGGCTTTGAGTCTTTTTCTACTAGTACAACAAAACTCCCGCATATATATAATTTTAATATATATCGAAAATTCTGAATCTCGGTCCTTAATTATTTTTGGCATGCAGTGAGCAATTATTTGAGCGTACGTTATTTTTCACGTTTTAAAAAGACATGCATCGATCGGGATGCGAGTCTCGACGGCTCCATCTCTTCCCACTCAAATAATGTGTGGCTTCCCGTGAAGCTGGAGTGCTGGACCACATACGTACGCGCCACGGCTTCATCTCAGCTACTTGTGGATACCACACATGCATCACACACCAATCCGATACTCGTTTTGCATGCTTTTTTTTTTGGCAAAGACAACAACGCAGGCACGCAGCTTGTTTTCGTCATGTCATAGTGGCAGAGCTTCGAACCTTCCTACATTTTAGATGCACATGTTTGGTTTGGATCTGTCAGCATGACGTGTCCATATATAAAGACACGAATGCATGCACTATCGGAATTCGGCTCTTTGCCGAGTGCCGGCGGCTTTGCCGAGTGCTAGTGCTTTTTATCGCGCACTCGGCAAAGCTGACTTTGCCGAGCGCCGCACTCGGCAAAATCCTACGCTCGGTAAAGATCTTATTTATCGAGTGCGGGACACTCGGCATAGCCCAGCACTCGGCAAAGACGGCTCTCGGCAAAGGGCCGTTAGCGGCCGTCGACAGCTGACGGCCGTCAGTCTTTGTCGAGTGCCACATATTGGGCACTCGGCAAATGACGCTTTGCCGAGTGCCTTCTCTAGACACTCGGCAAAGTATATTTTTATTTTTTATTTTGTCTCTCAAACTTTTTATGGTATGTTCCTACACTATGTAGACATATATTTATCATTTGTGGACAATTATAACAGAGTTTTCAATCGTTAGTAGATTTAGTTCGTTTATTTGAATTTCTTCGAAAAATTCAGATTTGAACTGCAGGTCACTCGAAACTTGGAAAACCGTGCATGCAAAAATGATATTCATGTTACTTAGCATAAGTTACGACCGATTCCAGGAGCGGACCGGAAACTTCGAGCAACATGCTCACTAAACATGGCCGTGAACTTGCCATCCACATGTTTCAAAATTGTATAAAACACAAACAAAGTCAGAAAATCATGAAACTTGTCCACGTGTCATGATATCATATGTACAGGCTGTGATAAAAAATTAAAAAATTTCGAGAAAACTATGACACGCTATGTGTACAAACCTAAAAGATCAACATTGAAACTCTATGATTTCATTTGTAGTTCTCTTAGGTTTCTACACATAGTGTCTCACAACTTTGTCCAAACATTCTCAATTTTTTATCACAACCTGTACATATGATATCATGACACGTGGACAAGTTTCATGATTTTCTGACTTTGTTTGTGTTTTATACAATTTTTAAACATGTGTATGGCAAGTTCACGGCCATGTTTAGCATGTTGCTCGAAGTTTCCGGTCCGCTCCTGAAATCGGTCGTAACTTGTGCTAAATAGGACGGGTAACATTTTTGCATGCACGGTTTCCCAAGTTTCGAGTGACCTGCAGTTCAAATATGAATTTTCCGAAGAAATTCAAATAAACGAACTAAATCTAATAGTTATAAAAAACACTTTTATAATTGTACCAAAATGGTACTTGTAGGTCTACATAATGTAGGAACACACCACAAAAAGTTTGGTTGCCAAAAATAAAAAAAATAAAATATACTTTGCCGAGTGCTGTCCAGTTAGCACTCGGCAAAGGCGGCTTTGCCGAGTGCCTGCCCGTTGGTACTCGGCAAAGTCTGTAGAACACATCTTTGTCGAGTGCTCTACAGCTAGCACTCGGCAAAGGCGTCTTTGTCGAGTGCCCGAGATTCGGCACTCGACAAAGTTTATTTTTAAATTTTAAAAAAATCTTTGCCGAGTGCCGGATCGCGGGCACTCGGCAAAGAACGTTTTAATAGCTGTTACGGCGCCCTCACTCACTATCTCTCTCTCTCTCACTCTCACTCACTCGCTCGCTCGCTCGCCGTCGTCGCGCCGCCACCCGCTCGCGCCCGTGGCGACCACCGCCGCGCCCCGCCACCGTCGTCGCGCCGCCGGCCTCCCGCACCCGCGGCGAGCACCGCCGCGCCCACCGCCGTCGCGCCACCGCGCCCAGCACCGCCGCGCCCCGCCACCGTCGTCGCGCCGCCGGCCTCCCGCGCCCGTGGCGACCACCGCCGCGCCCACCGCCGTCGCGCCACCGCCATCGCCAACGCAACACCGTCCCGTCTTCTACCCTGGTCCCTCTCCGACGAATTTAGTGAGTATAATAAGTTTAATTAGTTTAGTATGTATTTATTGAGTTTATAGTATATGTGTTTAGTGGATTTAGTGATTTTCGTGAGTTTAATTAGTTTAGTATGTGTGTTTAGTGAGTTTATACTATATGTTTTTAGTGAATATAGTGACTTTAGTGAGTTTAATTAGTTTAGTATGTGTGTTTAGAGAGTTTATACTATTTGTGTTAATTTGGCATAATGTGATGGTGGATATGGATGCCGTTGAAATATGTGTGATGGTGGATATGGATGGCACTTAGATGTGACTTGCATTCATCGTGTCGTTTGTATATGTGCGTGTCAGCCATCATGCTGTTAGATCTATTTGCAGGTTTTGGAAACCTCCCCGTACAAGGGAAGTGCTGCCGATTTTTTTGACATGCTTGTTTATTTTTTACAGAGAAGATACTTGTCTTCCTGACCACGCGGGTCTGCCTGCACCGCGTCGCGTCGCCACTGCACCAACCCGCCACAGCCCCGCTAGCCTGATTCCACCGTCACCCTAGGTATAACCTCAATTTCCGCATCATGGTCGTAGATCACGTAACCCAGTTAGGTGTCTCCCGTTCAAAAGAGATACGGTGTAGATATGCAGATCTTTGCATATCTACAAATGTATCAGTTTCGAATTGTCCACGTTTTTTGGACAGCCCGCGGTTGCGTAGATGGTGTTAGTTTCCATGCTCTACTCCGGTCCGAGACAGAGTTTCGGCGTCACCTCCCTGTTGTTCTCCGGACGGTACACTCTCCCTGCCAGGATGTGTATCCGGAGAACAGCGGGGAGGTGCTGCCGAAATTCTATCTCGGATCAGAGTAGAGCATGGAAACTAACTCCATCTATGCAACCGCGGGTGGGATTAGGACCTATCCTCACCTATTAGAAGGTAGGAACGTAGTGTACATGCATTACATGTCTATATTAAACTATACTCGGTTATATATGTTAGAGGATGGAGGACCGTGAGTGGATGTACACGGGCCGCGTTCGACATAATGATGTCACCCCTGAATGGATTAGGAAGACCGATGCTTTCATGGAACGGGCATTTGGCGAAGCTGCTAAAGGAGCTAGTCTAGTCCCTTGTCCGTGCAGCAAATGTGCCAACAGGAAAAGGAAAACAAAGAAGGTCATGGTAGAACATATTTGGAAGAATGAATTTACGCCGGACTATACTCGGTGGATCTTCCATGGTGAAGCGCATCGCACGAGAGAGGAGGTGGTGAGACAACGCGTCGAGGATTACGATGCTGATGCCGGGGTAGCGGACATGTTGAACGACTATCACGAGGCACAGTTCGCCGAAGGACGTATGGAGGACGAGCCAGAGGTGACCGCAAAGGCATTCTACGACATGTTTGACGCGGCACAGAAACCCCTTCACGGCAAGACAAAGGTTTCTCAACTGGATGCCATTGGGCGTATAATGGCGTTCAAGTCGCAGTATAGCATGAGTCGAGACACCTTCGATGGTTTGTTGACAGTTATTGGCAGCCTGCTTCCGGAGGATCAAGTTCTGCCAAAGAGCATGTACGAGGCACAGAAACTCCTTCGTGCACTCAAGATGACGTATGAGCAGATACATGCTTGTCCGAAGGGTTGCGTCCTATTTAGGAAAGAACACACTGAGGCAAAGTATTGTCCGAAGTGTAAATCGTCTAGGTTCATGGAGGTAGACTCTGGTGATGGACAGAAGAGGCAGCTCGACATCCCCGTGACAATCCTACGCCACCTTCCGTTCATACCGAGGATCCAGCGTCTATACATGACAGAGGAATCCGCGAAACAGATGACATGGCACAAAAAAGGCAAACAATACAATCCTGACAAGATGGTTCACGCATCCGATGGTGAAGCATGGACCCACTTTGATGCCATTCACCATGAGAAAGCCAAAGAGGCTCGTAATGTTCGTGTTGCGCTGGCCACAGATGGGTTCAATCCCTATGGAATGACCGCTGCCCCATACACATGTTGGCCCGTGTTCGTTATCCCCATCAATCCCCCCCGGCGTATGCTTTCAAAGACAGAACATATTCGTATCATTGATAATTCATGGACACACGGGGAATAAAATGGGCGTGTACATGGAGCCTTTGATTGATGAATTGGTCCGTGCTTGGGAGGAAGGGGTATGGACGTACGACCGAGCTACGAAGACAAATTTCAAAATGCATGTTTGGTACCAGTACTCCATGCATGACTTTCCAGCGTATGGGCTATTTTGCGCCTGGTGTGTTCACGGTAAGTTCCCATGCCCAGTTTGCAAGGAAGCTCTTAGGTTCATTTGGTTGAAGAAGGGTGGCAAATATTCGTCATTCGATAAACATCGACAATTTCTCCCTCCTGACCATGCATTCCGACTAGACATCAAGAACTTTACGAAAGGTGTCGTGGTGACAGACCGCCCACCTGCAATGATGACTGGTGCCGAAGTTCGCCAACAGATAGATGGTCTCATGGCCAACCCAGAAGGTGGTTTTGTGGGATATGGTGAGCAACATATGTGGACACATAAGTCGGGCTTGACTCGGCTCCCCTATTATGATGACCTGCTCCTTCCACACAACATTGACGTGATGCACACTGAAAAGAATGTCGCCGAGGCACTTTGGGCAACAATTATGGAGATTCCTGATAAGTCAAAGGATAACGTAAAGGCAAGAGTGGATCTGGCAGAGTTATGTGATAGACCAAACCAAGAGATGAAGCCGCCTAGTGGTGGAAAGACATGGAGAAGGCCTAAGGCCGATTTCGTCCTGAGCAGGGTCCAGAGGAAGGAAGTACTGCAGTGGATCAAGATGTTAATGTTCCCTGATGGGTATGCAGCCAACCTTAGTAGGGGGGTGAACTTATCTACTCTGCGAGTCTTAGGGATGAAGAGTCATGACTTCCACATATGGATTTAACGAATTCTTCCGGCGATGGTTCAAGGCTATGTCCCGGAGCATGTCTGGCTAGCACTTGCAGAGTTGAGTTATTTCTTCCGCCAGCTTTGTGCAAAAGAGTTAGCTCGGACCATGATTGTAGACTTGGAAAGGATGGCACCCGTGTTACTGTGTAAGTTGGAGAAGATCTTTCCACCCGGCTTCTTCAATCCGATGCAGCATTTGATTCTTCATCTCCCGTATGAGGCACGAATGGGGGGGCGTGCAGGGACGTTGGTGCTATCCAATCGAGAGATGTCTAAAGACTATCCGAAAGAAATGTAGAAATAAATGCAAAATCGAGGCTTCCATTGCAGAGGCATACATACTGGAGGAGGTGTCAAACTTCACAATAACTTACTATGGTGACAAACTGTCGAGCGTGCATAATCCACCCCCTCGTTACAATGATGGCGACAATGAATCGGACCTCAGCATTTTTCGAGGGCAACTCGGAAGCGCGAGTGGTTCGACCACCAAGACCCTGAGACATGAAGAGTGGCGCCATATCATACTATATGTATTGACCAACCTTGAAGAGGTGACGCCATACATGGAGCCATTTCTTCATGAATTATGGTGTCGATCAAGGGACCCAACTCCACAGGAATATGATACCCTTCTTGGAAAGGTGCGGGAAATGGATTGCCCAATTTCATTTCCTGGTTTAAACGTAAGGTACGTGCTTAGTTTGTCATTTGAAGTTGCTCTTACGTGCGAATAATATAACAATCTAGCGTGTTTGAACTTGCAGGGCCAAAGAGAGCCGTCTATGAGTGCCGAGTTGAGACAAGTAGCCAATGGCTTTGCCTATAGGGTCAGGAAATTTTCTGGGTATGACGTTAATGGATACCGTTTTCGCACAACAAGCTACGACCAAAGTCGACCCAATCGAAAAACCACGTGTTCTGGAGTCTTTACGCCCGGGCTTGACGAGGTCGAGTATTATGGAAGAATTGAAGAAATATATGAACTCAATTTTTATGGTTCCAAACCTCTTACTCCAGTGATATTCAAATGTCATTGGTTTGACCCTGAAGTTACGAGACGGACACATTCTAATCTTGGGCTAGTCGAAATTCGACAGGATTCCACCTTACCAGGAGACGATGTCTATATTGTGGCCCAACTGGCCACACAAGTGTATTATCTTCCATATGCGTGCCAAACGAAACAACATCTTAAGGGTTGGGATGTTGTGTATAAGGTATCACCGCACGGTAAATTACCTGTTCCAAACGATGAAGATTATAACTTAGACCCGGACACATATGACGGAGAGTTCTTCCAAGAAGATGGGCTCGAAGGGCGATTTGAGATAGACTTAACCGAAGCGATCGGAATGGAAGAAGATATTGAAATGGTTGTTGATGAGGAGGATGATGAGGTGCAAAATGAGAATGACTTAGAAATGCTTGAAGGCAATGCCAATGACGAAATTGCGCCTTCATATGGTGTTGACTATGAAATGGTTGATAGTGATGATGACACTTATGATCCGGCTAACCCGGACACATATGAAGATTATTTTTAATCGATGTAATGCTATATTTCATTTATTTTGCATATGTTTCTAAATACATATTTTTTTATCTGTGCTTAATTGCTTACTCTTAATTGCGGGTTGTTGGACAAAGATGGTGGGCGGTGGGACGAGGACGAGGAGGGGGAGGGGGAGGGGGAGGAGGAGCACGCGTAGGACGGAGGAGGAGGCGCAGCAGGACGACGTCGTACAGCAGCAGGTGGAGCAGCAAGCCGCTGTCGATGCGGCGCAGCAGGACGACGACGATGCGACGCAGCAGGACGACGACGACGACGCTGCTCAGTAGGACGTCTTAGGTTCTGGCTCCTCAGGTTCGAGGAGCATCTACCTGCGAGGTCCCGCGAGTCTCCCTCAGCGACCCATACTTTGTGACAGACGTCCGTTGATACGACCCGATGGAGAGAGGTAGGTAACTTTAGATGTTGTTGCTGCTTTTTCATATTATATGTTCAAATTAATAATAGAAACTAATACTTTATCTTAGTCACTTGGACAGGTCTTGGATGGTTTTGGAGACTGCAGGGGGTCACGGCCGCAACCCCAATGGCATCCTCGGCCTTCTATGCAGGGAACACTTCCCTGGACTTGTCGAGTACGCCGGAGTGACGAGCCCAGCATACACCTTCGACCACTACGCCGTCGCCCCCGATGCAGTAGATTGGGACGACAGACAATTCAACAACAAGGCGGAGCGGGTGAAGCAAGAGCTGTGGGTAAGTCTTCATCGCACTATATTGTTTAATAAGTCGCATTTGTTGCATATTCTTGAAATAATATATGGATACATCGTCTTTGTATGTAGGATTTCTTCAAATGTGAGGCTGGATACAAGGCCAGGGCGGATGTGGTGGCTACCACGAGCTGTAAGAAGCTCGTCGTGGACATGCACTATGAGGCGCGCATCCAGGCCATCGTCACTTACCACGGCTCTGTCCTTGGGGAGAAGGTGAGCAAGAAGGACGCCCGAACCATGTCGTTGACTCCAGACCAGTACTTGCAGGTAAATACAAAACTTTATTATTGGTACTAAATATGCTTAATTTTATCTTCTGATATGCCGTGTACTTGTATTTTTTTAGATGATTCCTCATTGGTGCGCCGCGCATCCTGAGTGCTGGGAGCAGATGGTGCAGAGGTGGTGCTCGGCTGAGTGGGACGAGGCGCACAACGCTAGCCGGGAACGACGTTTGATGATGCAAGGTCCCTCCCACCATCAAGGCAGCCGCAGCCTGGGCAAATACGTGGAAGCATGGGTACGCGCTTTTTTATTTAGGTATATAACTTTCGATTAGACATGATTTCTAACCATCTCGTTGGTTTTCTCGCAGTCGGCGGCACATGGTGGCGCGCCTTGCTCCAAGTTCTTGGCATATGCTATGGCCCACAAGGGGAAGGCGATGTCCGACGTCACCTACAACCCGGATGACGGGCCCGAGGCGTACACCAACCCCGCCGTCCACAACCGCCTCAGTGAGTACACCGCCATGGCCAAGGAGGTCCATGGGCCAGATTACGATCCGAGGACCGAGGACATCGACGAAGATGTCCTCATGAGGGTCGGAGGAGGCAAGAGGCATGGGCGGTATTGGATTACCGACGGGGCAATCGACTCGTCCTCCACTCCCACTCTCTTTCAGGTGCGAGCAAGGAGCACGAGCGCGAGCCCAGCCATACGACCTCGGCAGGACAGCTCACAGCATCGTATCCAGCAACTCCAGGTTATTCCTTATCTATTCATCGTTCATTGATTATTATATATCTTCTCTTTGCATTATCGTAACATTAGGGCGAAATATTACAAACTCAGCTAGATGATGAGAGGAGGCAACGTGAGGAGCTAGAGAAGAGGATGGCGGAGATGTTCGCGTACATGCAGAGCCTTGGCGCCGCACAGGGTCATGCTCCACCACCTCCGTTGTTCCCTACAGCTGACCCTACTGAGTTCACTACTCCTGTGAGTATCAAAATTTTAGTACTGCATGATATATATTCATATGTTCTCACACATGCAATCTCTTCTCTGTGCAGGGTCAATCGGCGGCGTCGAACAACCCTCACGCTTCGTCCAACCCTTCGCCGAACCAGTCCAGATGCCCACCTCGTTGATGATCTGTTTTGTGATGATCCAGACTTATATTTGTGAGTGTTGGTGATGTTAGTTATACTTGGTCTTGTAAGATACTTAGTGAGACTTATGTGCTGTGAAACCTGATTTATGTGGTGATATTTGTGATATATATGGTGTTGATGATAAATGTGTTGATTCTGTGATGCGATTGATATATAATGTGATGTGAATGATATATATCTTTTGTTTGTTTGGATGGAACAGCAAAAACAAATAAAAAAAGGGACTTCCTGGTCACTTTGCCGAGTGTAACACTCGGCAAAGGGTAGCTTTGCCGAGTGCTATGACCATGGCACTCGGCAAAGAAGGAAACCTGGGAACCGGTAAAGCCATCTTTGTCGAGTGCTGACCATGGCACTCGGCAAAGAAGGAAACCTGGGAACCTGTAAAGCCATCTTTGCCGAGTACTGTGGTCAAGGCACTCGGCAAAGGGACTGGCAAAGGGGCCCACTGGAGGACTCTTTGCCGAGTGCCAGTCCACTAGACACTCGGCAAAGAAGCCTCCTTTGTCGAGTGCCTACGAGAGCTCTCGGCATAGGGACTGGCGGTGGGGTCCACTGGACCCGTCTTTGCCGAGGGTCGTGAGAGCAGACACTCGGCAAAATTGGCCTCTTTGCCGATTGCCAAAGAAGACACTCGGCAAAGGATCCGTCACCGTCACTTGGCGCCGTGATGGTGACTTTTCTTTGTCGAGTGTCAAATGGCACTCGGCAAATTCTTTGCCGAGTGCCCGACAAAAAGTACTCGGCAAAGAGGCCGTTGCCGATGTCCAGTTCGCCGAGCGTTCTTTGCCGAGTGTCTGAGACACTCGGCAAAGGAGCTGTGTCCGGTAGTGATGAGTTCTACGCCAGCATGCAGGTTCACTCATGAAGGTTTTTATGCACGAGTCACTGGAAACTAGTGTATAGTGCACGTCCATGTGCGCGCACTACAGGAAACAGATAAATCTATATCGGCCAAATTAATTTACGTCGGCTCATAAGAAAACCGATGTGGCGGAACCGCCCGAATTATTCCAACTTAAGTGCCTAAGTCCCGCCTTAGAGGCTAGACCACACTTAAATAGGAATAAACCGTCAGTCCCTCGGATCTAGTCCGATAAAGCCACTTAACCAGGATCGAATACCACTAGCTCACTCGAAGGTGAGGCACAGAGAAATACAATAAAACATAATACCACAAATTTAATAAGTACCATTAGTGATTACATTACCGGAGTTTTAGAAATAATAACCATAAATTTAATGCAGCGGAAATAACTAACGGAGAAAACCGAGTAACATGGCGAAGCCTGGCCATGCTACTCCTCCTGGTCCTCTCCTGCGGAAGCAATAACCCTCTCGACCATCTATCCCGGTGGCAGGGATGAAGGCCAAGTCACACCAGCAACCAATCATCCTAAGGAGTACCTGCAAAAATTGTGCCACAAGCAAGGCTGAGTATACTAATACTCAGCTAGACTTACCCGGTGTGAGGAGTCTACTCCTCTACCTCTAGACATGCAGCTGTTTGGCTGAGGGGTTTGGTTTGCCAAAAGCACTAGCTGAGTCTAAAATCAAGTTTTAGCTTTTCAAGTTTTAGTAAGATCCTTTTTAAACTAGATGAGTACCTAGCTACTCATACATGGTATCAAACATTTTTAACAATCAACATGTTTTGCCAAGTCAACACATTTCCACTTGTTACTCAATGTAGCAGCATGGATCAAGCAGTCTCATTAGCTGCGAGAAGCAGACGATTCGAATCGAGTTTTTATCCTTGCAAGGTAAACCTAAACACACGACGTGGCGAGGCACTCCGTCCCCACACACATCAACCGTCCCCATCGATTCTCCGTTAGCAGATCAGGGCTCACCGCCTTGGCGTACAATGCCTCACTGACCCGACTGCCGTCGTGCAGTGACCACACTTGTACCCACCATAACCGGAATGGGAGACCTCGTCTCAGGTCGCGTGAGGGGATATGTCCACTGCCAGGTTCACTCAGGTACTAGGCTTACCGATTTACCATATTTCTCGGCATGTGCATAGTACGTTCAAACGCTTGACTCACGGTACCACACCATAATCCTTATTCAAATTTTTATCCCGTAGACAACCAATCCCCATGGATTGTTGCCCACAAACCAGCATCATTATGATAAGAAGGTGGATACAACCAATTCCCTGATCTCGCGCGAGTGCTAGAAAAATCACTCGACTTCTACCGAGATCCTAATTAATAAAGCAGCTACTCGTCCTAGCATACTAGTATCCATCTTAATAGGATTCCTGAGATCATGCAACTAGGGTTTCAACACAACTCCTACACCTAAGTGCACAATCAATCCTACAATCATTAAGTGAAGTAAAATATCATAAATAACAGGTTATGCATAAACCGGGGCTTGCCTTTAATTTAACACTTAGACAGTGTTTGCTGGGGGAGGTACTCGCTTGGCGAGCATCCAGTGGTTAAGTCCATCCTTCCTTGGGTCGTCCACCAACGGCATCCTGTGGTTGGCACCATATCACGTGCATGATCACCATCTCTCGGTCCTAAATGAGATGCAAGATGCATATGTATGAATATAATGAAAAGTTATCACAAGATATACAATACACGGTAGCGAACTAAACACCAAGTAGTAAGACACTGCAACGACTATACGCAAGCGCTAGCTATTCGTACGTTATCAGCGTTCATCATTAACACCATTAACAAGATGGCCATATCTTATTTATTTACGCAACACAAATACGATATCACAGGTACACACATTTATTTAATTGCTACGACTTTGCATTAGTTCCATTGATCACACAAAAGCATCACAACACAAGTTTAACAGAGGACCGATGCATCAATGTCGATGGACTCATCTATCACAATCAACTATAGCAAGCAAGCACCTTAATCTTGGAACACATGTTAGCCTATATTTAGCCATTACGAGTCTATGTCCGCTAAGTGCTAACTAAGCATTTTTAGCCAAAAGGGTGAACTCAATCATCAAATGGGCACTTGCAGATTTTTGGACAGCAATACAGCAGTCACTTGTTTTAATCATAACTTTTCAAATATCAATCCAAAACTAGCAAACTAGGACTTTCTGGAAAGCTTAGAAAGTGCTCTAAAATTTTGGTATTTTTATCACAACATGGTTCCACACTTAGCAAGGCCAAAAAGTGCAATCACAGCAGCTCTGTCCAGATTTGGACAGATTCAGACTTGCAACTTCAAAAATTCACAACTGAAGATTCAGACATCCAAACAAATTGATTCTAGACTTTCTGGAAAGCTAATTAAATGTTCTACAAATTATTTATAAACATCTCTGGCTGGTTTAGCATGTATCAAGGGTAAAATATACTATGAAGGCTGTGCTGTCCAAAACTGGACAGATTCAGTCTTCACACTTCAAACACATGTAACTTAATCTTCAGACCACCAAAAATAGTGATCCAAGACTTTTTGGAAAGCTTAGCAAAAGCACTACATAACTTTTATAATCACCAAGAAGTGATTCCAGGTTTAATCAAATCAAACATTACAGTTTTCGAAATCTGTTCTGACAGAGGACAGAACACAGCAACCAGTTTGTAAAATTCCTAACTCTTAAACTATCAGGCATGTGTTTATGAAATTTTAACACAAGCAAGATCAGAAAAGCATCTACAACTTTCTTATAATGACCATGAACAGATTGTAACATTAACTTAAGCAAACAGTGCAGTTTCTGAAATCTGTACAGAAAGTGGACAGATTGAGTTACTGAATTTGTAAAAAGCATAAATCCTAAACTGTCAGACCTATGGCTGTCAAATTTTAACACCAGCAAGATAATAAAGTTATCTACCACTTTTCTATAGCATATATCTACAGAAAACACAATTTAGTTCATAAAATATATAGCACGACAAAAACAGCGCGTGCAGCCCAAAACAGCAATTACTAAAATTCAGCTTCTATACAATTCAAGAATTTCCGCATTTTAGAGACTTGACTTACTCTAACTTAGATCAAGACACACTTAAACATAGTCACACAATAGGTGACGTGACGGCTACGTAGTCATGCCATCACTTCACCACATACCCCTAAGTAACAAAACAACTCTAACCGAACTTGTCATTTGGCCGGTCGATTCCCAACCCCTTTTTCATACCACCACCACACCACACATCGCAACATATACTAATCCAATCAT
Source organism: Zea mays (assembly GCF_902167145.1). Taxonomy (NCBI): domain Eukaryota; kingdom Viridiplantae; phylum Streptophyta; class Magnoliopsida; order Poales; family Poaceae; genus Zea; species Zea mays. The sequence continues at coordinate 107,665,913 of NC_050097.1, forward strand.
ACTTCACATGGCAATTATACAGAGTTGCAGAGGGACAATATTAACACATAGGTAAGCGACATTTCTTCACGACTCTCGGCTAAGTCACCAAACAGACGACATGATGAATACGAAGGCATGTCACCATTTCATCACACACATTCATCTCCTATATGCGCACTAATCCATTTCTTGCGACATATGTACTCAAAATCAATCCACACTACACAAGTACACTTATCTCTTATTTATGCACAGACTTAACACCTTTCGGGATAAAGTGTCCCTATAACACCTTACACATAATTGCTTTAGGAACTTATTAGTTTACTCGAAAACATCTATTCAAGTCATAAACACAAGCATACACTCATTTGTGAAGCACAATTTAAGGAACGCCTAACGTGTAAAGACTCGACTTATAATTATAGAGGAAGTGATGACTACTTACGGCATGTCATCACCTCTCTACATAAGCCAAAACAATTTCTACTATCGACCAAGAGTTCTAAGGGTGTGTTTGGTTTGACTTTTGGCTTTTGCCCCCTAAAAGCCAAAAGCCAACCAAAGGGTTAGATCCAGGAAGCAGCTTTTTAAAAGCTGGCTTTCTCACAGTGCAAATCTGAAAGCACCCCTGAACCTGCTTTTAGTGGCTTTTCGAATGGAACTGTGAAAACATATATCGAAGAACTTTTAACGACTTTTAGTGGTTTCCACCAAACAGTTTTTAGCTTTTTAACGGCTTACAGCCTACAGCAGCTTTTTCCACAGCTCACAGCCCACAGCAACTTTTTTCACAGCCACAGCCCAACCAAACAGACCCTAAGTATTAAACACACTGTTACTTTCCACGCACAAATCAACCTCAACTTAACACTAGTGACCCCGATGGATTCTTACTAAACTCATCATGCGCACAACCTTGTCTCGCATACAACCATATTATGGCGTGCACTCGAGACACTTCAATCAATGTGGCACGACCACTAATATATGAACTCCGATACTCATGTTTTAATAATTCATCCTATACGCAACTAGCATTTCCTAACTACTCATCACATCAATAAATATACTCCCTATATAATCACGAATCCCATCACATTGCAATAAACCATTATACTTTTCGCATAACTACATATCGATACATTTTCCAAAACATAATCCGCATTTTGTAACTTAGTTTTTCGCATCAAACAACGCATTGCATATTTTCTTCCTACCAAGATATAAAAACATCGGAGTTCTTTTCTACTTCATTTTCCTCTCTACACGCTTCCACCCATACAAATGTATTTTCACACAAATAATCACACATGCACATCATCGACCGAAACATAATTAGAATAACTACAAATCGCACACATCAAATAACCTCTTGTTCTCCAATCGCAAACGCGATCCTAACAATGCGCATAACCGAAACATTTTATACACATCCACACATACATGCACTGCCTACCATCAACCAAAACATACGTATTGTAAACTATAAATCAATCAACCTGAATGGGTCGTGACTAGACGCATGGCTGTCCACATGGCTCGGTATTTCGTCGAACGGGCAAGGCACGACGTCGACCACTAGCTGCGAAAACACACAATTTGTTGGCGGCAGTTCATCGAACATCACACACATTGGAAGATAAACATCGAGAACAGCGGGGGTTTCTCACCACGGTTTTCGATGGCGTCGCGGATGGGCTGCGCAAAACAGCGAGCACACGGCGGGCGTCGACGGCGTGTTGTCCACTGGGCTTCACGAAACAGCGAGCCGGCAGCGCGCGGCTTGCTACGCATTTTGACGAACAGCCGGCGGGCACCACGACGGACAGCGAGGAAGGGGGCTCGCTGTTGGTTTTCCATGGAAGAAAATGGGGCGCGCTGGATAGAGAGAGCTAGGCGCAGGGACAGCAAGGGGCGTCCATGGAGGGGGCAGATCCGGCCATGGCATGCTCCTGCTCGCAGCTCTGCGCAGAATCGCGACCACGGGGAAGAAGAGCAGAGGAGCCGAGCTGCTATTTTCTGGGCGCCATGGGGAGCTAAGGAGAGGTGCAGGGGGGTCGAGCCCATGGAGGAGCAGAGGGACTCGCGCCCATGGAGGCCCTGCTCATGCGTGCGTGCTGCTGCAGGGGCGCCGAGCACAGGGGGCAAAGGGAGGCGCTGGAGGGAAGGGACGCCATGGGCAAGGAGAGGGAGGGAGCTCGCCCACGCCATGGATAGCAGGGGGAAACGCTGGGGAGCTCGACCAGCGAGGTTGCTGGCCGACCATGGAGACACCCTGCTGCCGAGCGCCATGAATCCGCGGGGAATGGAGGTGCTGCTGCCCTGCGCGAGGAAGGAGCAGGGGCGCCATGTACAGCAGAGAGAGGGAGGAAGGGGGCCGAGCTCACTGCGCTGGGGAAGAAGGCTTGGGCGCCATCCATGGGAGCGGCTGCTCCCTGCTCTGGCGTGCGTGAAGGAGCGTGGGCTGCTGCCGTGAGGGAGAAGACAGGGAAAGAGAAGGTGGCGGCTAGGAGAATTAGAGGGGTGGGAGTGCAAAATAGCCAAGGGCAAGGAAGGAGCACCCCTATTTATAGAAAAAAAGCTAGGGTTAGGGTTTCAAATGGGCCAAATGGGCTGGGTTGGGCTGGCCCAAACACGTTATCGGGCAGCGCTAATTTATTTTCGGAAAAAGTCTCGTGCGGATTTCGTCGGTACGCAAAACAACGTGAACTAGAGTTCGGACGAACGAACGGTTGCGTGATTAACTCGGCCGGGAGTCTATTTTGAATTCGCTCATAAATTAATTCCCTACGCGTGATTGGAAAATAAATCGTCCTGAGATTTGATCGGCCTTGGATTTTAGTCGGAGAAATCGGATCGTGACATTTTTAAAATCACGGTCGATACGAGGTTGTGAATTTGGTTCAAACATAAGATATTTGGCCAAAACAGATAAAATTGATTTAGAGGACGACATATTGAGTATTCCGTTTGAGAGTACGGATCCGAATAAAATAGTCGAACATCGATCGAAGTTCGAGGAATTGGATTCGGCTCAGATCAGATAACAGTCGTCGAGAGTTTGATTTTAAAGAGCTTCAGATGAGATTTATAATTCGAGAATGATCTTCGAGTCTGCATTAGTTCCGAGAATTAAAAGTTTTAACACGCTCCAAAATTGGTTGTTTCTCGCGATCGATTAATCTCTGAATTCAGTGAACTTCCAAGAGAAAGCCTGATAAACAGAGATAGGCACGATCGAGAAATAGAAATTTTCACTGAGCATTCGAGATTAGGATAATTCTTCCGACGTAACACGAAACTGACACCTGGGGTGTCACAGCCTTCCCCCCTTAAAAAGAATCTCGTCCTGAGATTCGAATGAGGATATTTAAGGGTGGAGAAGCATGTAACTCCCAGACTGAAGATAGATGCAAATTCATGAGAGGGTATCTGACAAGATACTGAAGACAGATTTGGATAGAATATCGCGACATATCGAGAATAAATGCAGCGATCATTCTGAGAGAGGGTCCACCAATGATGGCACATCAGTATAGTCTCGTAATGGATCACAACTATAAACCACGATACCAGCGCGTGCCGAGCAGCTCAACCATGTGTGCACCATAGTAGGCTCTCGGTCTCGTCGCGGCACCATCAGTCGTTAGTCATGACATCATTACCAAACGCAACCAATAAGAAATTCACATAGCACAGATAGATGGAGCCCATGAGAGTATGGCTCAGAAAAATAAGAATGTGATCGGAGTTGAAGCAGAGATTGTTGGCAAAAGAGCATCACATGAGAATTTCTTTAACTCAGAGAACTATCTTATGATCATCACGGGGATTATCAGCCAAAGATTGATACGATATTTAATATGAGGAGGAACCAACCATGAGACCGAGATTGATAAGCTTTTAGAGACATGAGTGATCCAAAGATAACAGCAACATCCATTGAACTAAATGGATACGCCGTTTAAAGAAAAAATTGATAAAACAACGTCATGATCCTCGAGGAACGAGTATAAGAAGTATCAGAATTGAGAGATTTAGGCAGATCAACATCCGATACTTGAGAACGGGTTATAGCAGATAACCAGATAACGGGGCAGAATCAATAGGGGATCCCGAGATTCGGATGATAAAGCCAACATGATTCACAAGAAAAAGGGTTACTAGATCTAGGCAAAAGGAGAGGTAGGAAAACAAGATCTGCTAGGATGAGCAGCAGAAATGCTATGAAGATTCGAGACAGGATTTATGGAAAGAAACATGGCTCGGACATGGCTTGCGCAACTAGACACCAAATGATTTTTTTTGACACAACAAGTGCACAAGGAGACTTGGGTTGGTCTAGCGGTCAAGTTGTGGTGGTCTATATGTTGTGCAAGTGTAAATTCAAGGGTAAAACACTCGAGGGTCAGAAAACACCAACACAAGCATGTGATTTGATTTTTTTTAAGGGTTTCACTTGCTGACCACTAGGTTGTTTAAAATGGGGGGGGGGTCTTTTATGGGGAAAACAGGCAACAATTTTTATTGGTTAGAGGCAAAATGGACTAAATAGTTACCGTACCTCCTAGAAAGCAAGGTAAGAGAAACACATAACACGACGTAGTCAAGACTTACCAATCTAGCACAAGGTAAAACATTTCTTATAGTTCCTAACATAACAGTACAACACATTATTCACAAGTTTTTATTATTGGAATAAGGTGAGAGAAGCATGTGGGTGCACAAGAGACAACGATGCGACAATCATGATGCATGCTCATTCTAGTCGTCTTCTCAGACCTAACTAATTTTTCGGCATCCCTATTAATAGTAGTAGTAGCCTTTATGGCCTAAATAACTAGCCACCTAGCTACCCATCTATTCCTAGGGCTTCACGTCCTAGGTCTAACTTATCGTCCTGACATCTATCCAACTTTGGTTTCTAAGCCAGTTTTACTTTAGAAAAGGTTGGTAATCATGACTTATTGACTTCTCTGTACTGGTATTCGCTCCGATACTAGCTGTGGCGGAACCGCCCGAATTATTCCAACTTAAGTGCCTAAGTCCCGCCTTAGAGGCTAGACCACACTTAAATAGGAATAAACCGTCAGTCCCTCGGATCTAGTCCGATAAAGCCACTTAACCAGAATCGAATACCACTAGCTCACTCGAAGGTGAGGCACAGAGAAATACAATAAAACATAATACCACAAATTTAATAAATACCACTAGTGATTACATTATCGGAGTTTTAGAAATAATAACCATAAATTTAATGCAGCGGAAATAACTAACGGAGAAAACCGAGTAACATGGCGAAGCCTGGCCACGCTACTCCTCCTGGTCCTCTCCTGCGGAAGCAATAACCCTCTCGACCATCTATCCCGGTGGCAGGGATGAAGGCCAAGTCACACCAGCAACCAATCATCCTAAGGAGTACCTGCAAAAATTGTGCCACAAGCAAGGCTGAGTATACTAATACTCAGCTAGACTTACCCGGTGTGAGGAGTCTACTCCTCTACCTCTAGACATGCAGCTGTTTGGCTGAGGGGTTTGGTTTGCCAAAAGCACTAGCTGAGTCTAAAATCAAGTTTTAGCTTTTCAAGTTTTAGTAAGATCCTTTTTAAACTAGATGAGTACCTAGCTACTCATACATGGTATCAAACATTTTTAACAATCAACATGTTTTGCCAAGTCAACACATTTCCACTTGTTACTCAATGTAGCAGCATGGATCAAGCAGTCTCATTAGCTGCGAGAAGCAGACGATTCGAATCGAGTTTTTATCCTTGCAAGGTAAACCTAAACACACGACGTGGCGAGGCACTCCGTCCCCACACACATCAACCGTCCCCATCGATTCTCCGTTAGCAGATCAGGGCTCACCGCCTTGGCGTACAATGCCTCACTGACCCCGACTGCCATCGTGCAGTGACCGCACTTGTACCCACCATAACCGGAATGGGAGACCTCGTCTCAGGTCGCGTGAGGGGATATGTCCACTGCCAGGTTCACTCAGGTACTAGGCTTACCGATTTACCATATTTCTCGGCATGTGCTTAGTACGTTCAAACTCTTGACTCACGGTACCACACCATAATCCTTATTCAAATTTTTATCCCGTAGACAACCAATCCCCATGGATTGTTGCCCACAAACCAGCATCATTATGATAAGAAGGTGGATACAACCAATTCCCTGATCTCGCGCGAGTGCTAGAAAAATCACTCGACTTCTACCGAGATCCTAATTAATAAAGCAGCTACTCGTCCTAGCATTCTAGTATCCATCTCAATAGGATTCCTGAGATCATGCAACTAGGGTTTCAACACAACTCCTACACCTAAGTGCATAATCAATCCTACAATCATTAAGTGAAGTAAAATAGCATAAATAACAGGTTATGCATAAACCGGGGCTTGCCTTTAATTTAACACTTAGACAGTGTTTGCTAGGGGAGGTACTCGCTTGGCGAGCATCCAGTGGTTAAGTCCATCCTTCCTTGGGTCGTCCACCAACGGCATCCTGTGGTTGGCACCATATCACGTGCACGATCACCATCTCTCGGTCCTAAATGAGATGCAAGATGCATATGTATGAATATAATGAAAAGTTATCACAAGATATACAATACACGGTAGCGAACTAAACACCAAGTAGTAAGACACCGCAACGACTATACGCAAGCGCTAGCTATTCGTACGTTATCAGCGTTCATCATTAACACCATTAACAAGATGGCCATATCTTATTTATTTACGCAACACAAATACGATATCACAGGTACACGCATTTATTTAATTGCTACGACTTTGCATTAGTTTCATTGATCACACAAAAGCATCACAACACAAGTTTAACAGAGGACCGATGCATCAATGTCGATGGACTCATCTATCACAATCAACTATAGCAAGCAAGCACCTTAATCTTGGAACACATGTTAGCCTATGTTTAGCCATTACGAGTCTATGTCCGCTAAGTGCTAACTAAGCATTTTTAGCCAAAAGGGTGAACTCAATCATCAAATGGGCACTTGCAGATTTTTGGACAGCAATACAACAGTCACTTGTTTTAATCATAACTTTTCAAATATCAATCCAAAACTAGCAAACTAGGACTTTCTGGAAAGCTTAGAAAGTGCTCTAAAATTTTGGTATTTTTATCACAACATGGTTCCACACTTAGCAAGGCCAAAAAGTGCAATCACAGCAGCTCTGTCCAGATTTGGACAGATTCAGACTTGCAACTTCAAAAATTCACAACTGAAGATTCAGACATCCAAACAAATTGATTCTAGACTTTCTGGAAATCTAATTAAATGTTCTACAAATTATTTATAAACATCCCTGGCTGGTTTAGCATGTATCAAGGGTAAAATATACTATGAAGGCTGTGCTGTCCAAAACTGGACAGATTCAGTCTTCACACTTCAAACACATGTAACTTAATCTTCAGACCACCAAAAATAGTGATCCAAGACTTTTTGGAAAGCTTGGCAAAAGCACTACATAACGTTTATAATCACCAAGAAGTGATTCCAGGTTTAATCAAATCAAACATTACAATTTTCGAAATCTGTTCTGACAGAGGACAGAACACAGCAACCAGTTTGTAAAATTCCTAACTCTTAAACTATCAGGCCTGTGTTTATGAAATTTTAACACAAGCAAGATCAGAAAAGCATCTACAACTTTCTTATAATGACCATGAACAGATTGTAACATTAACTTAAGCAAACAGTGCAGTTTCTGAAATCTGTACAGAAAGTGGACAGATTCAGTTACTGAATTTGTAAAAAGCATAAATCCTAAACTGTCAGACCTATGACTGTCAAATTTTAACACCAGCAAGATAATAAAGTTACCTACCACTTTTCTATAGCACATATCTACAGAAAACACAATTTAGTTCATAAAACATACAACACGACAAAAACAGCGCGTGCAGCCCAAAACAGCAATTACTAAAATTCAGCTTCTATACAATTCAAGAATTTCCGCATTTTAGAGACTTGACTTACTCTAACTTAGATCAAGACACACTTAAACATAGTCACACAATAGGTGACGTGACGGCTACGTAGTCATGCCATCACTTCACCACACACCCCTAAGTAACAAAACAACTCTAACCGAACTTGTCATTTGGCCGGTCGATTCCCAACCCCTTTTTCATACCACCACCACACCACACATCGCAAACATAGACTAATCCAATCATACTTCACATGGCAATTATACAGAGTTGCAGAGGGACAATATTAACACATAGGTAAGCGACATTTCTTCACGACTCTCGGCTAAGTCACCAAACATACGACATGATGAATACGAAGGCATGTCACCATTTCATCACACACATTCATCTCCTATATGCGCACTAATCCATTTCTTGCGACATATGTACTCAAAATCAATCCACACTACACAAGTACACTTATCTCTTATTTATGCACAGACTTAACACCTTTCGGGATAAAGTGTCACTATAACACCTTGCACATAATTGCTTTAGGAACTTATTAGTTTACTCGAAAACATCTATTCAAGTCATAAACACAAGCATACACTCATTTGTGAAGCACAATTTAAGGAACGCCTAACGTGTAAAGACTCGACTTATAATTATAGAGGAAGTGATGACTACTTACGGCATGTCATCACCTCTCTACATAAGCCAAAACAATTTCTACTATCGACCAAGAGTTCTAAGTATTAAACACACTGTTACTTTCCACGCGCAAATCAACCTCAACTTAACACTAGTGACCCCGATGGATTCTTACTAAACTCATCATGCGCACAACCTTGTCTCGCATACAACCATATTATGGCGTGCACTCGAGACACTTCAATCAATGTGGCGCGACCACTAATATATGAACTCCGATACTCATGTTTTAATAATTCATCCTATACGCAACTAGCATTTCCTAACTACTCATCACATCAATAAATATACTCCCTATATAATCACGAATCCCATCACATTGCAATAAACCATTATACTTTTCGCATAACCACATATCGATACATTTTCCAAAACATAATCCGCATTTTGTAACTTAGTTTTTCGCATCAAACAACACATTGCATATTTTCTTCCTACCAAGATATAAAAACATCGGAGTTCTTTTCTACTTCATTTTCCTCTCTACACGCTTCCACCCATACAAATGTATTTTCACACAAATAATCACACATGCACATCATCGACCGAAACATAATTAGAATAACTACAAATCGCACACATCAAATAACCTCTTGTTCTCCAATCGCAAACGCGATCCTAACAATGCGCATAACCGAAACATTTTATACACATCCACACATACATGCACTGCCTACCATCAACCAAAACATACGTATTGTAAACTATAAATCAATCAACCTGAATGGGTCGTGACTAGACGCATGGCTGTCCACATGGCTCGGTATTTCGTCGAACGGGCAAGGCACGACGTCGACCACTAGCTGCGAAAACACACAATTTGTTGGCGGCAGTTCATCGAACATCACACACATTGGAAGATAAACATCGAGAACAGCGGGGGTTTCTCACCACGGTTTTCGACGGCGTCGCAGATGGGCTGCGCAAAACAGCGAGCACACGGCGGGCGTCGACGGCGTGCTGTCCACTGGGCTTCACGAAACAGCGAGCCGGCAGCGCGCGGCTTGCTGCGCATTTTGACGAACAGCCGGCGGGCACCACAACGAACAGCGAGGAAGGGGGCTCGCTGTTGGTTTTCCATGGAAGAAAATGGGGCGCGCTGGATAGAGAGAGCTAGGCGCAGGGAACAGCAAGGGGCGTCCATGGAGGGGGCAGATCCGGCCATGGCATGCTCCTGCTCGCAGCTCTGCGCAGAATCGCGACCACGGGGAAGAAGAGCAGAGGAGCCGAGCTGCTATTTTCTGGGCGCCATGGGGAGCTAAGGAGAGGTGCAGGGGGGTCGAGCCCATGGAGGAGCAGAGGGACTCGCGCCCATGAAGGCCCTGCTCATGCGCGCGTGCTGCTGCAGGGGCGCCGAGCACAGGGGGCAAAGGGAGGCGCTGGAGGGAAGGGACGCCATGGGCAAGGAGAGGGAGGGAGCTCGCCCACGCTGTGGATAGCAGGGGGAAACGCTGGGGAGCTCGACCAGCGAGGTTGCTGGCCGACCATGGAGACACCCTGCTGCCGAGCGCCATGAATCCGCGGGGAATGGAGGTGCTGCTGCCCTGCGCGAGGAAGGAGCAGGGGCGCCATGTACAGCAGAGAGAGGGAGGAAGGGGGCCGAGCTCCCTGCGCTGGGGAAGAAGGCTTGGGCGCCATCCATGGGAGCGGCTTCTCCCTGCTCTGGCGTGCGTGAAGGAGCGTGGGCTGCTGCCGTGAGGGAGAAGACAGGGAAAGAGAAGGTGGCGGCTAGGAGAATTAGAGGGGTGGGAGTGCAAAATAGCCAAGGGCAAGGAAGGAGCACCCCTATTTATAGAAAAAAAGCTAGGGTTAGGGTTTCAAATGGGCCAAATGGGCTGGGTTGGGCTGGCCCAAACAAGTTATCGGGCCGCGCTAATTTATTTTCGGAAAAAGTCTCGTGCGGATTTTGTCGGTACGTAAAACAGCGTGAACTAGAGTTCGGACGAATGGACGGTTGCGTGATTAACTCGGCCGGGAGTCTATTTTGAATTCGCTCATAAATTAATTCCCTACGCGTGATTGGAAAATAAATCGTCCTGAGATTTGACCGGCCTTGGATTTTAGTCGGAGAAATCGGATCGTGACATTTTTAAAATCGCGATCGATACGGGGTTGTGAATTTAGTTCAGACATAAGATATTTGGCCAAAACAGATAAAATTGATTTAGAGGACGACATATTGAGTATTCCGTTTGAGAGTACGGATCCGAATAAAATAGTCGAACATCGATCGAAGTTCGAGGAATTGGATTCGGCTCAGATCAGATAACAGTCGTCGAGAGTTTGATTTTAAAGAGCTTCAGATGAGATTTATAATTCGAGAATGATCTTCGAGTCTGCATTAGTTCCGAGAATTAAAAGTTTTAACACGCTCCAAAATTGGTTGTTTCTCGCGATCGATTAATCTCTGAATTCGGTGAACTTCCAAGAGAAAGCCTGATAAACAGAGATAGGCACGACCGAGAAATAGAAATTTTCACTGAGCATTCGAGATTAGGATAATTCTTCCGACGTAACACGAAACTGACACCTGGGGTGTCACAACCGACATAGATAAGTTCTTTTATGGCGAATTGTTAAGCAATATTGTATGGTGTGTGGTGATTGTATGCTTGATAGAGAGTAAATAAGGACATAAAAGCAGAGACAAAGCAAACCAGCTTTAGTGTTTCAAATGGTTGTACATTGTTCAGAGGTGATTACTGTGGCAGTTAGAGTAGCTGCTGTTGGTCATTGCTATACATGTACAGTTGAAAACAAGGTAACTCAATGTTATGAAAGTAATTAATCTTCGTCCTCGAATAGTTATCCCCACGAGATATCCCCTTCGAGAATGAAGGTCGAAGTTTAATCAAATGAACCATACGAAAGTATAAAGATGAATACATGAGAGGTGTAAAGAAGTTAAACATGTTATCTCATCTCAGATATTTTGACTCTTCACTTCTTCCTTCGCACATAATGAATTTACAATCGTACCTTTGGCTCTAAGGCGTAAGCTAGAGCGAATGTGTCCTAAAGAATGAATTACACAGGGTAATTGTCCAGCCTCCAAAAAAGGTACATTATGCAAGGCAGTGTTCATATATTTATAAGGGAAGGTACAACTTCGTACGAAATTACAAGCATGTCCGCAAAACCAGTACATATGATTTACAAATAACGAGAGGGTAATATTGTCTTCTGCCTCTAGTATTTTGGCCATGGGATTATATGAACACCTTCTCCCGACATTGTTGATCCTCTGTCTTTGTTTCTTTGTGTTGTCATGATGAAGCTAACATCTTCGTCTTTCTCCATGTCCTACTCCGAAGGTATTTAGTGCCGAAACACCTGCAACACTTAAGGATATGTTGACAACCAATAGTTAAATATGTTTTTGAGGATCTTCGAAAGACGAAGGCCCCCAACAGCTGCATAGTCAACCGACATGTTCGTACAAATTTATATATTACATCATTAGGAGGATTCAATAGCTGGGGATCGCTTCAATATATAAAACACTACGAAGCTTTCAACAGTTTGGTTATATATACACAAAAGCATTCGTGCTCAAAAAGTGACGATGCTCGTCATAGGTCCGCACCCCAAGTACATGTACAGAAAAGGTGAGCATCAGTAGTTAAAGAGTCTTTGAGTTGCTGTGTTTTTGTGGTATGGTTGTGAAGATGAGTGAATTTTGTGGTATGGTTATGAAGGTGAGTGTAGAAGAATACACAGATTATATTGATTACAAATTATGTAGAGCGCAGGAGAGTAGACGATGTAGTACCTTCATGAGAACTTCATGAGAACGACGATGATCTAATGATTAAGGTTGTCAGGGTCTGTAGAACCTAACTGGGTAGTCTTGATCCTATGTGTTTGTTGGTGTTAGTATGAACTAAGATTCATACCTACAGAATTGAATAGTATTTACAAATCAGGTATGCATTCTTTTAAAGATACACACTTCTTAGGAGGTGACGCAAGGCTGTCTTTGTTGAGCTGATTTGAAACCTTGTCGTCAACTTGTAAATAAGTGGATAAGAAGTGTCAAGTAACGTGGCTCATATAAAATAAAAGTGAAAAGGTTATTTTCTAGCCCATTTTCGCAATGTTGTTCAAACTATTATATGGTCGGTATGAAGTTGTAAATGAAAAGAACTTAAGGTACCTCGTATTTTGTCATACTTTTGAAACTAAATGATGGTGGATGTAAAACACTGGATTTATCTTGCGAACTTGCACAAATTGGTCATAATTCATGTATAGTTAGACAAGCAGGTTTATAAAGTAATTAGTATTAATTCATGTTAGGATAGTTGTGAAGTACCTTGTGGCATATTACTAGGGGATATAAGGATTGGTATGGGCATATAAAGGGGTGTTTAGTTTCTAGTGGCTAATTTTTAGTCTTTCCATTTTATTTCATTTTAGTCCCAAAATTGGTAAATACGAAAATAAAACTCTATTTTAGTTTCTGTATTTGGCAATTTAGGGATAAAATGGAATAAAATGGAGGGACTAAAATTTAGTCCATAGACACCAAACACCCCCTAAGTCGATGTTTGCTACTCTTGGATAACATGGTATAGTACTACTTTAGAAGTTCACCTATGTTAGCTGATCGATCTGTATCTTTATTAGAAATTGAATTTGTATCAGCAAGCGTGTGCATATAAATGTGACCATGGAAGTAATTTAAGATATCTGAAATCATTTTGTCCTATACATGGTGCTCTTTTTAATCTTCAAACTTCTACTATTTAAATTCGTGTGATCAGTGATGTTTGCACCTTCTATAAGAGTGAAACTATTTATTTGTGATTAGTATGAACAGGTTAAAACAGTGGAAGGCCGTCATACATTGTGCTAGAGGAGCTGTAGAATTTTCTAGTCCTGATGGTTATAGATTTGAAGTCACAGTTGCCCCAACCCCATCCACCCAACCTGCCATCTACCTAATTAATGGTAAATTTGTGGGCGACCATATCCGGGTTGTTAGAGAGTTCCGAGATGTTTTTCCAGAAGGGTTACTGTAGGATCTAGGACACCGGCTAGAGGGGGTGAATAGACGGTTTTGACTTAAAATCAAAAATACTAAATAAATTTAATCAATACAACAAGAGGAATAACTTCTCTAGTGACAATAAGTAAACAATGTATGAAAAATAACTACGGAGATTGAATACTTGAAGAACAATAAGCAAATCACTAATTAATTGCAAGGCAATAAGTAATGCGAGAAGGTATAGACACCGAAATTTATCCCGTGGTATCGGTGATTTGCCGATCACCCCTAATCCACGTTGAGGTGGACTTCAAGCTCTCACTTGCTCCTCTATCAAGACACGACTTGATCTTTGAGCCAAGTGGACAAGAAATCACTCAATACCTCGGTTCCACTAATGTCACCTTTGCCGCTCCGGCGAGGTAGGCGCGAACCCCTCACAATCAACACCGCGGCTTCTCCACAATCTTCTTGGAGAGCTCGACGGAGACAATCACCCGAGCCGTCTAGGAGACGGCAACTCCAAGAGTAACAAGCCAAAGACGCTTGCTCGGTGTACCACCTAGTGCCTCAAGAATCACCAAATGATGCAAATGCACTAGGAACCCTCAATCTCCCACTAGAATGCAATCTCAAGCAAAGAGTGTGAGAGAGTGAGTTGGAGGATCACAAATGAGCTCAATGTGTGCAAGGAATGGCCAAGAGAGCTCTCTCACACGAGCTACCCTTCTATTTATAGTCCCCCATCAAAATCCAACCGTTATGTGCAAAAGGTAGCAGTTCTGCGCACACGCGGACCGTCCGCGCCCTAGGGCCGGACGGTCCGCCGTACATATAACGGCTATAATGACCGTTTGAAAACATGTCAGAGCTGACTCAAAAGGTGGGTCCGGACAGTCCGCCCTTCAAGGCCGGACCGTCCGCGACCTGGCAGCTTGAAACACCCGAGCCTCGGATCAAGAGAAGTTAACACACGCGGACCGTCCGGCTATAAATCCCGGACGGTCCGAGACCTGAGACAGTACTGTCCGGACTGGTCCCTCGAACAGTCCGTAGTACAAATCTACAAAAGCACACAGTCCCTGTCCAAAAACGAGTTTGACACTTGCGGACTGTCCGCCTATCACAGTCGGACCGTCCGCCTATAATTCAGGGACTGACCCGAAGCCACCCTTCTCTGGTCATGACTGCGGACAGTCCGGCCCTAAGGCCCGGACGGTCCGCAGTGCAAAAGAACAAAGTATCCACACAAATGGTCAGACTTCGGACCCTTCTGAAGGATCACGGACGGTCCGCCCCTAAGGCCCGGACAGTCCGCGCGTCCATGACTTCGCAATTTTCAAACATGCTTTTGAAAGAACTTTTAACTCGCGAAATGTGAAGCGCTGTTAGTCCTCATGTAAATGCAACTACTTGATGCTCTATGAGGCACTAAGTTTTACACAGATCTAAGTCATTGACCCCTCTTAATAGTACGGCTATCTAGCCTACTAATCCGGTCAGGTATCTTCTCTAAACTCCTTAAGACCGGCAAAAATGAAACCTATATTATACCTTTCCCTTCATCTGATCCACAACCAATGCGTATGATTCTTCAACATTTCCTGTTCTATGTGGTTCAACCCTGCATTCTTATTTCTCCAAGAATCGTTAGTCCACAAGCAGTTGTCATTAATTACCAAAACATTACCAAAGGGGCCTAGATGATTCACAATCTCCCCCTTTTTGGTAATTGATGACAACACCACATAGTATATTAAAGAGAAGTTTAGTTTTTCCAAATCTCTCTCATACCTAAGGTATAAGATAGATCTTGGAGATGAGTTTCATAGGACTTATCTTGATTTGAAGTTCTGTCCGAGAGATAGATAAATCCCAATAAAAAAACTCAGTATGTAAGAAAGGCTCCCCCTAAGTGTGTGCAGGATTATTTGAAGCTGAAGATATAACACACATAATATATTGGAGTTTGATGGAGACTTTCCTACAATCATGGTTATCGAGGCATACAAGAGATGATCCGTAGAGTGAGCGCAGCAATTATAATCACACCTCGATTAACCACACACAGAGTAATTTGAACTAAAACATAGTTCATCCCACAGAATATTACAGATAATAGTCCACAGACATACGACATAGAGTTAACAGATCAAACCAGTTCCAAATGCGTAAGACATAAACTAATGCAAGCGGCATGAAAAGGTAAAATGCATATGCATGGTCTTAATGTCCACATAGAACCACCAACTTCCCCTGAGGAGACGCCAGACAACTTCTCTTCTCATCACTTCTCTCCCCCTTTGGCATCAATTTCCATAAAGGAGAGGCCTCACTGATCACTAGGCGGAGGATGCATGTTGTAGTAGTGAGTGCTGAAAGTGTCAAACAGGGAGGAGAACTGGCCAAAATCCTGCTGGAGCTGTTGCTGCCTCTGACTTATATCATGCATGTTGTCATTTGTAGAAAGATTGTCAAATTGACTGGAGAGAGCACCCATGTTATCTTGAAAACTCTGTTGCATATTATTCAGCCTGGTCATGATGGGATCAGTGACATTAGTGTGAATTTGATCACGAAACTCAGAAAACTCAGAGTTGAGCGCATCCCAGTTACTGTCAAACCGAGACTGCATGTCATCGAGGCGGTGATCCACATGTGTCATCAGGCCCTCAAAGCGAGTATCAATATGAGTCTCAAGCCCCTGCTGCATATTGTGAAAATAAGGATCAAAGTATTCTGGAGCAGGCTCCCAATATTGCTGAGGCTGAGGAGGAGGTGGAGGAGGAGGCATCTGCTCTCCCTCAACATTAGGAGCTGCTCCACCCTCATAGCCAGGGTCTTCCTCATCATCTGGGAAGGGAGTGAGTGGTCTGGTGAGAAACCCTATCTCATTCTTAAAAGGTCTGAATGGTGTGTGAACAATCTCGCATGGGCCCTCAAATCTTGTCTTGGATTTGATGAGAGCCATAATGTAAGGAGCATATGCTAAATTTTGATTCTTGTCCATTTTCAAATCATTAAGCTGTCTCATCATGAAAAGAACAATATTCATGACTTCACCATTCATGATGTGCTGGATGATGTTCCAGAACTTATCTCTTATTTTACTCTTATCACCACTCTTGGGAAGAATGGTGACTCTGGCAATCTTGTTGATTACAGCAGGATGATGTCTGAGTCCTGCTGTCTCTCCAAACCTCCTGGGTATTCCGAGCCTGGCTGGCTCATAAAATTGCACAAAATCCTCAAAATTATCTTCAGTATAAAGATCCAGCCCAGCAGAAATGGTGCCATAATCCAGACTGTTTGCAGTGGCAAAGTCAGCAAAAGAAGCAGAATAGCGCTTGAAGCCAGTCATCCAGGTGATAGATTCTTCTTCAATATCAATCTCCGAGGTAGCCAGGAATTGCTTAACAGCCATTTCATTGAAATCTGTGCGTTGCCCCATAAACTGATACAGTCCACATGTTTCAAACTTAGGGATCAGACCCTCCATGACTGATTGACTTAGCAAGAAGGACCAATCAATCACCTGATGCTTATGAAAATTTGTATCCACCAAGGTGCCCCAAAAGACATCAAACTGCAGCTGAGTGTGGAAAAACTGGATATTAGTGTCAGATGGCAGAGTGTACTGGTTCACAGTCCGTCTAGAGCAGTACTCAGCCATAGAAAACCTCCGCTTAGGATATGTCCATCCTTGGGTATCAATGGGATAATCGGGATGAACATGAGGAAAATCTTCAGCATCCATGGATTCAGTGCCCCCAGCTGAGGATTGGGCCTCTGAATCAGTGGATGGTGTATAGTCATCATCATTGCCCCGAGGGCGCTTTGATTTAAAGCGACCTGCAAGTTTCTTGCGGAGACCACCAAAACCACTGCAACAATGTGACAGACAGCCATATATAAATAATTGATACCAATCACCACTATAAAAAGGAATGGAACTGTAATGCTCTGCCAGGGTCCGGACGGTCCGCGCTAGGGGTCCGGACAGTCCGCGCCAGAGGCCCGGACGGTCCGCGTCCACCAGGCGGACGGTCCGCGACCGACCAGGGGCGACTCCAAAGAACCCTAGCCGCCACAAATGTTGAATTTGATGATTTTGCAGAGAATACTCATCCAAGCGAGTTCAAAATTTTGCATAGCATTCACATTGTGGAGAACTAACAATTCCACCAATCAGATTTTGAAAACTACTGCTCAATTTTAGATCAGAGAGGAAACCCAAATAATCTCAAAATTGAAGAGATTTGATGAAATCCACAAGATTTGAAGATACCATGATGAAGACATGTTGATGGAATGTTGCAACAAGCTGCCGGACTGTCCGTGCGCAACGTCACTTCACGGTCCACGCACACTCGACACAGGAGAGTATTTGGTGAGTGGAGAGCAAGAGAGAAAGGGCGAATGAGCACAAATGACAAGTCGGCGGCCTCTGCCCGATTTTACTGCCCTGTCGCGGACGGTCCGCGCTGGGGCGGCGGACGGTCCGCGCCCTGATGAGTTCAGACGGTCTGCGAGGCTGATCGGACTGTCCAGTTCCTGATGCTGCGGACGGTCCGCGGTCCATGGGCGGACGGTCCGCGGCCTGATACTCAGTTTTCCAGTTGCTGTCCACTTTCTGATTTTGAATTTCGAATCCGAATTGGTGCTTATATATGGACATTTCGACCAATTCAAGAGTTAGCATGCATGCATATACATATTATGTAATTGAGTAATGCAAAATTTTTGAATTAAACTATCTAGAGCAATTTGAAATGAAAAATGTACCAATAATACCAAATAAATAGCATAAAGAGCATATTTAGACCCGAGATGCAATACGACGCATGTGTGATCAACTTCAAGCCACATTTGAGAGATCGATCACATTCATTTCACTTCTTAGAGAACAAAATCTTGTTTCATCCAAAGGCTTTGTAAAAATGTCTGCTAATTGATCATCCGTGCCAATGGAATAAATAGAGATATCTCCCTTGCCAACATGATCCCTTAAGAAGTGACGTCGTATATCAATATGCTTAGTTCTTGAGTGTTGGACCGGATTGGTAGCCAATTTTACCGCACTCTCATTATCACACATAAGAGGCACATTCTTGAAAATAATTCCATAATCCAATAAGGTTTGTTTCATCCATAATAGTTGAGCACAACAATTTCCGACCGATATATATTCCGCCTCGGCGGTAGATAGAGCAACCAAATTTTGTTTCTTAGAAGACCATGAAACAAGAGATCTACCAAGAAATTGACAACAACCGGAGGTGCTTTTTCTATCAACTTTGCACCCCGCATAGTCCGAATCCGAATATCCAATTAATTCAAAGTGAGCACCTTTGGGATACCATAGACCAATATTGGGAGTATACTTCAAATATCTTAGAATTCTTTTAGCGGCCTTCAAGTGAATCTCTCTAGGTGAAGCTTGAAATCGAGCACACATGCATACACTAAACATAACATCGGGCCTAGATGCGGTAATATAAAGTAAACTACCAATTATTGAACGATAAAGTTTTTGATCAACCATAGTACCTCCTTCATCTAAGTCTAGATGACCATTTGTTGCCATTGGAGTCTTGATAGGCTTAGCATTTTCTAAACCAAACTTCTTGAGCATGTCCTTCAAATATTTTGATTGACTTATAAAAATTCCATCTTTCAATTGTTTGATTTGAAGGCCAAGAAAGAAGCTCAATTCTCCTATCATAGACATTTCAAATTCTTTTGACATCATTTTTCCGAACTCTTCACAAAATAATTCATTAGTAGATCCAAAAATAATATCATCAACGTAGATTTGACAAACAAATAAGTCTTTGCCAATTCTTTTAGTGAATAGAGTAGTGTCAACCTTCCCAATTTTGAAGTCTTTGGAAAGCAAGAAATCCCTAAGCCTTTCATACCAAGCGCGTGGAGCTTGCTTAAGCCCATAGAGAGCTTTAGAAAGCTTGAACACATGGTTAGGTCTTTTGGGGTCCTCAAAACCGGGAGGTTGTTCAACATACACTAGTTCACTAATCTTACCATTTAGGAAGGCACTCTTTACATCCATTTGGTAGAGCTTGATATTATGTGCACAAGCATAAGAAAGTAGAATCCGGATTGCTTCTAATCTTGCTACGGGAGCAAATGTCTCCCCAAAATCCAATCCTTCAATTTGAGTATATCCTTGTGCAACTAATCTTGCCTTGTTTCTTACTACCACACCATCTTCATTGTGCTTGTTGCGAAACACCCATTTTGTACCAATAACATTGTGGTTCTTTGGTCTCTCAACAAGCTCCCAAACTTCATTTCGAGCGAAGTTATTTAATTCTACATGCATTGCATTCACCCAATCAACATCAAGTAGAGCTTCATCTACACGGTTAGGTTCCATACAAGATACAAAAGAGAAATGTTCACAAAACGAAACTATGCGAGAGCGAGTTTGAACACCCTTACTAATATCACCCACAATTTGATCAACCGGGTGATCCTTCACAATGGAATGATGAATTCTTGATACCGTTTGATAATTGCTTGTTGAAGCATTAGGAGGAACCGAAGGTCTTGAAGTACCTTGATCATGAGTATCCATGGTTTCATTGAGTTGTTGGCTTTGGTGATCTTCCTCATTTAGAGTTGAGGATGAAGGAATGACAACCACACTATTTTCATCATCATCTTCCTTTGGTTTTATTTCACCAATGGCCATTGTTTTCATTGCATTTATCAATTGAGTTCCCCCAACATCATCGAGATTATCACTCTCATCTTGAGACCCATTTGTTTCATCGAATTCAACATCATATGCTTCCTCAATAATACCATGAGTTTTGTTGAAGACTCTATAAGCCTTACTATTTGATGAATATCCAAGAAGAAAACCCTCATCACATTTCTTCTCAAATTTAGAAAGCCGGCTTCCCTTTCTCAAAATATAACATTTGCAACCGAATACCCTAAAATATGAGATATTTGGCTTTCTACCAATGAGCAATTCATATGGAGTTTTCTTCAAGAGCTTGTGACAATATAGTCTATTTGATGAATGACAAGCGGTATTTATTGCCTCGGCCCAATAAGAATCCGATATACTATATTCCGCTAACATAGACCTAGCCATATCAATAAGAGTTCTATTCTTTCTTTCAACAATACCGTTTTGTTCCGGGGTATATTTGGAAGAGAATTCATGTTTGATACCCTTGTCATCACAATATTGATCAATTCTTGCATTTTTGAATTCCGACCCATTATCACTTCTAACCTTTTTTATGTCGAAATCAAATTGATTTTGAGCCAATATAGCAAATGACTTGAATGTTTCAAACACATTGGATTTGTCTCGTAGAAAATAAACGCAAGTAAATCTTGAATAATCATCCACAATCACTAGACAATAAGAATTACCACCAATACTTACAAAAGATGTGGGCCCAAATAAATCCATGTGAAGTAATTCCAAAGGTCGATGAGTGGACATTTGACTTTTATTTGGATGAGTGTTTGCCACTTGCTTACCGGCTTGACAAGAGCTACACAATTTGTTCTTTTCAAACTTCACATCTTTTAAGCCTCGAACTAAGTCATGCTTGGTTAACCGATTGAGTTGCTTCATCCCAACATGACCAAGTCTTCTATGCCATAACCAACCTAGTGAAGCTTTTGAAAATAGGCAAGTTGTGAGCTTTGCCTCATTAGATGAGAAATCAACAAGATAAAGATTTTCATGTCTAAAACCTTTAAATTTAAGATTGCTACCATCAACACTAGAGATAATAACATCTTCAACCGTGAAATTGCAACAAAATCCTAAATCACATAATTGAGCTATGGAAAGTAAATTAAAATTCAAAGACTCAACCAATAGCACATTTGATATAGAATGATCATTTGAGATAGCAATTTTACCCAAACCTTTAACCTTTCCTTTACGATTATCTCCAAATGTGATACTATCATAATTTGAGCAATCTTCCTCACTCATTTGGGTAAACATTTTCATATCCCCGGTCATGTGTTGAGTACATCCACTATCCAACACCCAATGATTCCCTCCCGCCTTGTAGTTTACCTACAAAAGGAAATCAATCTCTTTTAGGTACCCAAACTTGCTTGGGTCCTCGGATGTTAGTGACCAAGGTCTTTGGCACCCAAATAGCTTTCTTTTTGTTTCCAACAATTGAAGTACCAACAAATTTAGCATGAACACCTTTTGCATTATGAGAAAGAACATAACAATGCTCAAAACAAGTGGAGGATACATTTTTGAACTTGGGACAATTTTTCTTAACATGTCCCTTTTTGTGACACTTGTGACACACTTTGTCACATTCTTTCACAAACAATGTCTTTTGCTTTACAAAAGCATTCTTTCCTTTCTTGGGAACATATCCAAGACCTTCACGGTTAAGAGAGCATCGTTGACTTCCCAATATGAAATCCAATTTAGCCTTACCACCATATGCCTTTTCTAGGTCATGAGTTAGAGTGTTTATTCTATCTACTAACACTTTATTCTCAACAATAATTTTTGATTCATCAAGAGCAATGTTATCATTGAGAGAAATTTTGCATTTATCACAAATAGAGTTAGTAGGTAGTGGTTCACTTGTAAGACTATCAAGTAAGTCACAAGTGACTCCAACATCCTTAGTGACCACCTCAACTTCATGCACAATAGATGATTTTTGAGCATCCGCAAGCTTCTCACAATTTTCTTTTAGGTCATTGTGAGAGGTCTTGAGCTCCTCAAAAGACACTTGGAGGTTTTTATACAATTCCTTCAAGGTCTTAAATTTTTCTTTTTCTTTGTGCATGTAGTCATCGGCCTCACCTAACATTCTAACAAGATCATCATATGAATAGCCATCATCATCAACATCATCGATATCATCATCATCTTTTATATCATTTAAATCGGTGATGATTTTTACCTTAGCATCTCCCTTTGCCATGAGACAATGGGGGGATGAGAAGAGTGAGGGAGCTTCCTTGATGGCAATTCCGGCATTAAGCTTGGATGAGGTGTCATCATCATCATCATCCGAGTCCCATTCAACTAAGTAGGCTTTGCCATCTTTCTTCTTGTTATAGTATTTCTTTTTCTTCTTGTCACTTTCATCTTTGCCCTTCTTCTTCTTGCTTGGGCAATTCATGGCAATGTGACCGGGTTCCCCACACTCAAAACACTTTCTATCATTGAAAGCATTTCTTCTAGATGTTTGACCTCTTCTAGGTTGACCTCTCTTCATCTTCATGAATTTATTGAATTTCCTTACAAATAAAGCCATGTCACCATCACTCTCACTTTAATTTTCTTCATCATTGCTATCTTCTTTTTCAATTGCCTTTGAGGCCTTGGCTTTGAGAGCAATAGATTCATTTTTCACCTTCTTTGCCAAACTTAAAGCATCGGCTTGTGACTTCTTAAATATATCTTGAGTGAGAATTTCTCCCAATACTTCGGTTGGAGAAGTTGTAGATAGATCACTCCTTACTAGCATTGTCACAATAGTCTCATATTTCTCCGGAAGTGATCTAAGGAACTTGTGTGTGAAATCCACATCCGGTACATTAAAACCAAGTCCTTTGAGTTCATTTACTATCTCATTCAATCGATTAAACATATCGGATACACTCTCATCTTCTTTCATAATAAATTGCTCAAACTTCCCTTTGCACACATATAGTTTGGCACTCTTCACAATTGTAGTTTCTTCATGAATTTCCATTAGTTTTATCCAAATCTCATGAGCGGTTGTGAGATTCTTGATACGATTGAACTCATTTATATCAAGAGCATCATAAAAGACATTCATGGCTTGATCATTTGTTAGGATATTCTCATTATCACTAACGGATGGTTCATCTTCCTTCAACACAACAAATCCATCCCTGACAATTGGCCAAATTTTTCCACCCATTGCTCTAAGATGCATTGACATTCTTATTTTCCAATAATCATAATTGTTTCCATCAAAGTGTGGTGGCTTCCCAATGTGCACATTGTTGTTACTAGCCATTTTGTCCCACTCCGGGATGATTAGATCCACAAACAATGGAGTCCTCGGCTCCGATACCACTTGTAGGATCTAGGACACCGGCTAGAGGGGGGGTGAATAGACGGTTTTGACTTAAAATCAAAAATACTAAATAAATTTAATCAATACAACAAGAGGAATAACTTCTCTAGTGACAATAAGTAAACAATATATGAAAAACAACTACGGAGATTGAATACTTGAAGAACAATAAGCAAATCACTAATGAATTGCAAGGCAATAAGTAATGCGAGAAGGTATAGACACCGAAATTTATCCCGTGGTATCGGTGATTTGCCGATCACCCCTAATCCACGTTGAGGTGGACTTCAAGCTCTCACTTGCTCCTCTATCAAGACACGACTTGATCTTTGAGCCAAGTGGACAAGAAATCACTCAATACCTCAGTTCCACTAATGTCACCTTTGCCGCTCCGGCGAGGTAGGCGCGAACCCCTCACAATCAACACCGCGGCTTCTCCACAATCTTCTTGGAGAGCTCGACGGAGACAATCACCCGAGCCGTCTAGGAGGCGGCAACTCCAAGAGTAACAAGCCAAAGACGCTTGCTCGGTGTACCACCTAGTGCCTCAAGAATCACCAAATGATGCAAATGCACTAGGAACCCTCAATCTCCCACTAGAATGCAATCTCAAGCAAAGAGTGTGAGAGAGTGAGTTGGAGGATCACAAATGAGCTCAATGTGTGCAAGGAATGGCCAAGAGAGCTCTCTCACACGAGCTACCCTTCTATTTATAGTCCCCCATCAAAATCCAACCGTTATGTGCAAAAGGTAGCAGTTCTGCGCACACGCGGACCGTCCGCGCCCTAGGGCCGGACAATCCGCCGTACATATAACGGCTATAATGACCGTTTGAAAACATGTCAGAGCTGACTCAAAAGGTGGGTCTAGACAGTCCGCCCTTCAAGGCCGGACCGTCCGCGACCTGGCAGCTTGAAACACCCGAGCCTCGGATCAAGAGAAGTTAACACACGCGGACCGTCCGGCTATAAATCCCGGACGGTCCGAGACCTGAGACAGTACTGTCCGGACTGGTCCCTCGGACAGTCCGTAGTACAAATCTACAAAAGCACACAGTCCCTGTCCAAAAACGAGTTTGACACTTGCGGACCGTCCGCCTATCACAGTCGGACCGTCCGCCTATAATTCAGGGACTGACCCGAAGCCACCCTTCTCTGGTCATGACTGCGGACGGTCCGGCCCTAAGACCCGGACGGTCCGCAGTGCAAAAGAACAAAGTATCCACACAAATGGTCAGACTTCGGACCCCTCTGGAGGATCGCGGACGGTCCGCCCCTAAGGCCCGGACAGTCTGCGCGTCCATGACTTCGCAATTTTCAAACATGCTTTTGAAAGAACTTTTAACTCGCGAAATGTGAAGCGCTGTTAGTCCTCATGTAAATGCAACTACTTGATGCTCTATGAGGCACTAAGTTTTACACAGATCTAAGTCATTGACCCCTCTTAATAGTACGGCTATCTAGCCTACTAATCCGGTCAGGTATCTTCTCTAAACTCCTTAAGACCGGCAAAAATGAAACCTATATTATACCTTTCCCTTCATCTGATCCACAACCAATGCGTATGATTCTTCAACATTTCCTGTTCTATGTGGTCCAACCCTGCATTCTTATTTCTCCAAGAATCGTTAGTCCACAAGCAGTTGTCATTAATTACCAAAACATTACCAAAGGGGCCTAGATGATTCACAGTTACCCAGAATGCCACCAGATAGAGATGTGGAGTTCATTACTGACCTACTACCTGGAACTGCCCCTATCTCAAAAATACCCTACCTGATGTTCGTAGATGAATTAAAGGAACTTAAGAAACAGTTGAAAGAGTTGTAGGAATTGGGGTATATTTGTCCTAGTTCCTCACCTTGGGCAACGCATGTCCTGTTTGTTCAGAAGAAGTATGGTTCACAAAGAATGTGTGTTGATTACCGGTCTCTTAATGATGTGACAATTAAAAATAAGTACCCCTTACCACGTATTAAAGATTTGTTTGATCATATGAGATGTACCAGGGTATTCTCCAAGATTGATTTCAGGTTGGGTTATCATCAGATGAAGATTAGGCCTTCTGATATTCCCAAGATGGCCTTCTTTAATCAATATGGGCTATACGAGTTCACTGTTGTCACGGAACCTCCCATGGTATTAGGCCCACCTACATATGTCCTTGTCCTGAGGATCTCAGACAGTCATGCGCACAATGACTCAGCAGGTCCAGTTATCTGTATCTCCATCACATCGCCCAAGAGCGCTTATCCCATAACGCAGACATTACACATCATCAGAGTAAGCGGAAAGGATTACAATAACATAATTTACATTCATAAGTATAATATAGAAAGAGTTGATTATTACATAATGGGTACTGAGTGCTTAAACTTATTATTACATCATAGGAAGGCAAAACACCTTCCCCAGGTAGGTCTTAGTTTTCTTCCTCCTGCTTTGGAACCACCTTGGAACAGAAACAACAGAACTCAGCAGTTTCATCACCTACAACAACGTGGGTTTGAAAACCCTGAGTACGGAGTGTACTTTCACAAGTCTTACCCGTCAAAGGAAAAAGACTCTCAAGGATATGCTGGCTTTTGGGAATCAAGGTAAAGTTTATCAAGATTCAAAGACTCTTCTTGCGGAAAATCTTACTATGAGTGGATCCGTAAAAAATCATTTTACTTATCAAGTTCAGTAATAACCTGCATCTAGATTTTTTTCTATTCTAGATCAAGCACTTGGCCTATAATACTCATCCTTTTATTACCCCTCCAGTTCACTTGTTGCTACGTGTAGGTTAGTGACCAAGTCTTCTTGTTCGAGAAGTAATGACAATCCGAATCGATTAATACCCAGCTGGAAATCTCCAGCCACATGACATATGTAGCACTTAACCCTTGCATATGTCAACTCGCACATGGGTTTCTCAAGACTAGAATGGGTTCACGCCAACCGAGAGCACAGATACTACACCGTCCAGCCTCTTGCCATGGAGGGTACACGCTACTCTCGCCATCTGTCCACTCTCATTGCGTGGTAGCCTTTCTGGTATTGGTCGGGCCGAGGCAAAGCTTACCCATGACGAGGCATGTGGCCAGTTAAA
Organism: Zea mays; assembly: GCF_902167145.1. Classification (NCBI taxonomy): domain Eukaryota; kingdom Viridiplantae; phylum Streptophyta; class Magnoliopsida; order Poales; family Poaceae; genus Zea; species Zea mays. Next base: position 107,692,727 of record NC_050097.1, read on the forward strand.
AGGTCCTCGATCATCAAGCCTACATCGGCTCAGTCCTTAACCGACTCAGACGGAGACACTACACTGAGACTCCCTTCTCGTGCAAGTCACCCACACAGTCTCGTCTTTATTATTTAAAACCCAAAGTTTGGTACCTGACAGAGGTACCCATTTCAGATGTTGAGCCCATCACGGCCATGATGGATTCACCGTCAAGTCTTTTCTTTGTAAAAATCCCCATCCAGTGTGAAGCATCACCTTTTTCAAAACAAAACATTTTGTTTTCTACAGCAAGACTAAGCATTATGAAAACTTGTTTAAATAAAACAGGTAAACAAGAAATGGTAACCAATTTTCCAAGGAAGGAAATGCATCAACTATTGAACACCCAATTCCTATCACCTAATGCATCATATAAGGTGAATCAACTAATGCATCATATAAGGTGATAAAGATTTTAAAACAACAAGGAACAGGGATAATGAACTGGGGCTTGCCTTGTGTTGTAGGAGTTTCTGTTTCCAAACCATAGATGTCGAAGTAAAAGTTGTTCTCTACTGGAGGATTCTCAGTCTGGTAAAAGTTGTCCTCTACTACGAATTCTTCCTCGTGTTCTATACATGATAATACATGTATATTAATGCTTATGCTATGTCATGAATATGCAATCATACAATAGAAATATAGTAAGTTGCGTCTTGAATACAACTTTCCTTCACTGTACGAATTAATCACTAAGATTTCCTAGTTAGGTGTTCCTTTGGGATTAGTATCACATAATTAATCCTATGAAGCTAGTTATTGGGTTTTCTGGTCAAACAGTTCCCAAACCATTTCAAACTTCACTCAGGGTTTCTAATCATCATATTAAGCCTACCCAAAAAGTTTTATGATTTTTGGAAATACTAAGTTATTTCTAAAATTCTAAAAGACTTTATTTAAGCATCTTTAAATGCTACATAATTTCAGGTTTGGACAAAAAATCTTGGAATTGTTTTATTAAATACTACTTGATTTTAGAAATCTAACAAAATTGGTGCCATAATTTTACCATTTTTCTACAGATTTCCCAAGCTGACTATAAAAAGAAAAGAATAAAATATGAATAGTAACAGGGTCAATTCAGCCCGACCGGCCCACGGACAGGTGAAACGCGCCCGCGTCCGCGCCCGCGTGAAACCTTTTGCACGGAACCCCCTGGGTATTTTAATAACCGAAGATCAATCCAAGGCACTGTTTTTTGAGTCACTAACACTTACAAAGAAACCCTACCTTTCTTTCTTCTTCACATGACAGGGTCCCCGACCACGGACGGCGGCGCAATCGCTCCGGCGAACCTGCGCAGGCCACTATACCCTATAATCCATGCAAAAATTCACTCTTACACCTAATTCAACCCTTGGCTTCTAAGGATAAAAAATCGGGCATGAACTCTGTTGTAGAGCTCGGTTCATGAAAACCTGCGGAACCAAAATCTTCACGAGCTCGTTCCTAGTGACACAGTGCGGTAGCGTTCGAATTGGAAGTACGATGAGCTTTATTAACTCACTAGGGCTCAAGGGCGATGACCAAGAAGACAGACGAAAGGACAGAGTGGTGGGTCGACGGGGAGAGTGCTCGCGACGGCGTTCTACAGTGGCGACACGGCGTTCTGGGGATCCTGTAATGGTAGAGTTCAACTGGGCAGGGCGATGAGCATCACCACACGTAATGGAACCCAAAACACCCACAAGCTCGACCGTAGTTACCTCAGAGAGCTCTGGCCACGACGAGATGTCTTGCGGCGGCGCTAGCGGCCGATTTGGGGGGAAATCCGGAATTCACGAGCTATGGTTGATGATCGGGAGTGAGGGGTGGTGCGTTGGGTTTGTAACAAGAAGGCGGAGCAAGGAGAGGCAACAATTTATAGGGTCGATCAACAGTGCCACGAATTTGAGCGAGGATGAGCTTACGGCGGTGAGTGGATGAGTAACCAGAGCTCATTCACCGTGGCACTCTGATAACCCGATGACCCAGGGGTATACTTCGACAGCTGCCACGACTACTGCAAAGTAATGAATGGACTATCGTGTGGCACAACCGGGAGAACCGATGGATCAACGGCGACGATACTACAACCACAACACCGGGCAAGTGGTGCTACGGCAAGCTTGCTCCAGGGCCCAAGTTCACCCCCTCAGCGATCTTTTCACCCTCCCCACCGATATTTTTATGCTCCAGCGTGCACACATCTCAACCATCGCGCGGATCACGACGCACGATCGTCGGCGGTGAAGTGCTCTGAATCCCTGATCTTTTTCAGTCACTGTACCATGCCACAACCGATTCAGGGTGTCTGACAGAGCGACTTTAGGGCCCTTAGCCACTAGTCCGACTACATTAAAGTTATTCTCCTAACAAACATGTCGGGCCTGTTTGGTTCAGCTTTTTTCTGACCAGCTTTTCTGAGAATCTGGTTGTGGGAAGAATCTGTCTGTGTAGAGAATCTGAGTATCATTAGGATTACGTGCGGAGGAAGATAAAGTTGTCCATAGGGCTCAGGATCTAGAAAGTGATGGATTCCTACTATTGCAACGACTCAACCGATTATGTGTTTATGTTGATTTTAAATGGTTTTTACCTAAACGAATTTTATAGAAGCTGGTTGAAAAGCTGAGTGTTTGGCAGTCCACAACAGCTTTTGGTGGCCAGAAGCTGCATAAGGATCTTGAGTAGTTACTCACTAGATCAAGCACAATTTGGCTCCAAAGTTGATCAAATACCACTGACCGTCCAATTTCAGAATTCTGCTTGACTGACAACCCAACTTCCAAGGTGTTTTACTCCAAATTCCATACCATTCATGGGCTAAGTCACTTAATCTAATTTTTACTACTATAGTAGCTCTACAACTTTGTTGTGGTGACTCATGAGAAAGTCCTCATATATCAAGAGATATAGAGGCTTGAAGTTGGCTTGTTAACCCTGTTTTTCAGAGTTGAGAACATGGGTGTTATTGGATCTTTTGCAATTTACCCCAATTTTCACCACAAAACATGGAAATCCCCAAACATGAAAGTTGCTTAACCTGTGTTACTCTATCACTTTGATGTATACACTTTTGACTAAAATTGCATAGAACTTGAAATCACCCAATAGGGCACTAATTAGGATTTTAGGGTTCCAAACTAGGGTTTTGAGTGTTCTAGGGTATATGTGGCACTTAAGTTCTCTAAGCTTAACCTTTCTTGAACATTTCTACCAACTTGTTGAGATCATCCGTTAGTGCTCATCTCACAAGGTCACAGGTCTCCAATCCTTAAAGAGAGATACTCTAACCTAGGGTCAAGAATCCCTTTTACCAAGTCAGAGCATCACATCACATGTTTGTTTTAAAATTTTAGCCTAGTGGATGCATCCTAGGTGTGTCATACAGAATGAAATGCCAATGCATATGATGTATTGCCAAAGTTTTAGTTCTCGTAACACCAGGGGTCTTACATCCTTCCCCCCATAAAAGAATCTTGTCCCGAGATTTAAGGCTCTAGGGTAAGTAATGGAAAAGGAAACGCGTCACAACTTTATTTCCTATTTTCTCTTAAAAAGGAGGGGGTGGGTGTGGGGGTTTGTTCTAGCTTTGCAACAAAATGCATAAACACTAAAGGTTACAAGTGGCTAAGAACTTAGGAAAATGCTTTTCTAAGAAATATTAATACTCCCATGTAGCTTTTTCTTCTGTGTGTTGGTTCCACTGTACCTTGTAGAACTTGAGAGTCCTTTTTCGAGTAACTCGGTCTTTCTGATCCAATACTCGGATGGGATATTCCGAATAGGTTAAGTCTGGTTCCAAATTAACATCAGACACATCCATAGTTTGATCAGGGATCGGAAGACACTTCTTCAATTGTGATACGTGGAACACATTATGTACAACAGATAGTGAATCTGGCAGCCGAAGTATGTACGCAACCTGCCCACATCGTTCAAGAATAGGGAACAGGCCAATGTATCAGGGTGCTAACTCTCCTGTTACCCCAAATTGACTAACACCCTTCATCGGTGATACTTTCAAGTACACATGATCTCTGACTTGAAAAATTAATGGTCGACGTTGTTTATCAGCATAATTCTTCTGCCGTGCTTGAGCTTCTCTCAAGTTATATCTTATGTGTTGGACTTTTTCTTCCATTTCTTTGACTAAATTAGTCCTGAAGAACCACTGTTCTCCTGGTTCTGATCAATTCAAGGGTGTTCTACATCGCCGACCATACAGGGCTTGGAACGGTGCCATTTGATGTCACACCCGGGTTTTAGGGGGTCCAAAACATGGGCGCGAAATAATCACTAGGTGTGCTAGGACCAAGTCTCACACATTTGATGAATCATGGCACAGGATCGAATGTCACATCTTTACTACATAACAGGAGTTCTATACAAAATAAATAAATAATTACATCATTGTCGAGGTTAACCTTCTTCTTAGGTCTCATTTAGGGATCATTGGTTGTGGTGTTAGATGTCTTTATCTAAGTTGGGATAACCACTACGGGTACATGGGTAGGTAGATTAAACAGAGTTTTACTTTGTTTTTGGAATAAATGGGTTGGGCAACCTATAACATAGGCTAGCTTAGAATCTCTGTTAGGTTAAAACAGAGGGGTTATGCAACCATCGGGTGGTTAAGGTAGTTGCATATGGTCGGGTTGATCTGTCGTGCTTTATTTAGTGCAGAGTGAACTAAGGTAAAACACGTTCTATAGGAGTAGAGTCTCATTTATTTTACCACTATTAACTGGTTAAGTGACTACCCTTAGGTTAGCTCAACTTAAGGTTAGACTTCGTTAGGTTAGATTAACCTATTAGATTGGATCAGATCTAGAATAAATTGATATAACTATTTTGATGCGGACATCAACACCAACACGAGCACATCTACACCAGCAGCACCTTCTCCAGCCCAGGCGCCACCCCTTCCACCTGGGCCAGTGACTCGGGCCCGTGCAAGAGAATTGAACTACATCATGTTGTTAAAGAACGAAGGCCCGGAAGAATAGACGACCAGCCCAATTGCGGCCCATAATGGACGACCTAGGGTTGGCCGCCCCTAGGGGCTGCGCCCCCTCTCTATTTATTCAGGAGCTGCGCCTCCTTTATTTCCTGAGTTTTGTTTTACGTTAGCCTTAGCTACTCTCGAACACGCGCAAATCTGCGCTGTCTTCGTGTATTCAGAACTCCACCCCCGAGTAATAGATTAGATTGCTCGCATCTTGTTCTTGTTCGTTCTTCGATTGCGCACAGGAAACGATCTTCGTGATCAGGCCGATCTCGCATCAGCAAGGTCGGTAACCACAGGGAGTTGGTTCAGCGATTGCATTGGCGCCTCAGGCTTGCTCGTCGTAGTCGGATCGCAAGGGTCATCTTCCGACAAATCGGAATTATCTCTACTCGCCGAAAGATCGGGCACCTCAGCTTCATCATATTTTCGACCAGATAAGACATAAATAAATTTTGGATTAGCTCATGGTTGTTATTCTAGAGTGGGATAAATATGCTAATTATGGCAAGATGAATCCATAAGGATAAGGTAGAATCTTTTGAGGTCAGTTAGATCTATTAGGATGACATAAAATCTTTTCAAGATAAGATGAATCTACTGAGGTAATAGAGTATCTTTTAAGATAAGATGGATCTATTAAGATGAGATGTATTTTAATTAGGATAAGTTAGGATCTTTGAGATGAGATGGATCTATGAGTGTAGGATAGAATCTTTTAAGATGAGATGGATATTATTAGGCTAGATACTTTAATGAGAGATAATCGAGTTTGTCTAGTTATCTTGTAAATATTCTTCTTTATGCCTAGATGTATATGCAGATGTAATTGTGGATATTACTCCACAACTCATCGCACTCAATCAAATATCCAAATCAGACAAATACCATAAGAACAATCATTGAAGTACATAGATACTTATATATAAAAAATAGTTTTGTTTTTGTTCTATGAGTAGGTCTCCTATTCCTAAAGGTCACTTTAGGCACAGGATTTCAAAGTGTGAAATCCACATTTGTCTTTAGAGTGAAAAGGTAAGAATAATCAGAGTAAAGCAGCAGTGGATAAGAAAAGTTTAGAAAGAATAAGAGTAGCAAAGGTAAGTAAGTATTGGTTGTCCAGTTCTATCTAGGTTTCGTCCTACAGTCAACATTCCTCTGATACCACTTCTGTCACACCCGGGTTAGGGGGTCCAAAACCCGGGCGCGAAATAATCACCAGGTGTGCTAGGACCAAGTCTCACACATATGATGAATCATGGCACAGGATCAAATGTCACATCTTTACTACATAATAGGAGTTCTATACAAAATAAATAAATAATTACATTATAAGGAGACAACGGTCCAGCAACCCAAAGTTGACTGGGAGACGACAGCCTAGACCTCTCACGAACTCGTCACAGCATCCTCCAAGCGCCTCATCATGTGGTACCTATTCTTGACCTGTGGGGGTGTGAGACAGCAAGAGTGAGCTCACATACGTTCATAGCTCAACAAGTTGTGGGGAATAATGTGCATGGACTCGCCAAAGGTGGGAGCTCATGTGAAGTGTAAGGCTTACCAAAGAGGATGGTTAGAGCTGAGCACTGCTTTTAAAGTTGGTCAAAATTTTATTAGCAATTACTAAGTACAAGTAAATACCAACCCAATTAAGTAGTAGAACAAAAGTAATAACAACACCTGCGATGCAATGCATATGACAAATTGAATTTTAGTTCCATAAATTAATCATGTGAGTGTCCGAGCTGCTCATGACCGTGAGCACGCCTAGTATACCAGTTTTACACTCTGCAGAGGTTACGCATCTTTACCCACAAGTCATGTTACCCATCTGCCAAGAGACGGCCAATCCCATACACCTCTACCGAGGAGGCGAGGCAGGGTAACACTATGAGGCCGTTACAAAGTTTCACTAGCTTCAGAAAACCCGCTACAGTTTCTAGGAAGCTCCAATGCAGGGACCCTTCGCTTGACCACCATCGCAGCAAAATCAACCCAAGGGCCTCCCTACACTGACCACTCCCCTACTGCCCTTGCCCCTTTCAGGTAAGGTAGTCCTCCACTAGCTTTCCTAGTTAGTCAGCCAAGGGCGTCCCATACCACCCTTGTGGTAGCACTATTTTCCCGGATGGTTCTCCATGTTCCAATTAACATAATGATCTTAACATGAACAGTAAATAACAACTGATAATATAACATAATCATGAACAAAATGTATCTCTATACCCAAAACCACATTACGCAATAGCAGGTACTACCCAAGATTCAGTGGTAAACAAGGTATAAAAATAGTCAAACTAGGGTAACCTATTGGGTCCCATCAAAATTAACCTATGCAGTTCATTATGATTTAATCAGAACATGATTGGGTAAAAAGAAGTGTTCAAGGGCACAACTTGCCTGGCACTTGAGATTCCAGGTACCAACTTGCTCTTCAGATGACACGTGTCCTCACTGCTAAACGTAGCAATACAGACAAACATGGTATAGGCAAAATTAACGTCACACCAAACATAATATCAACTGCATAATAATAATCTACGCGTTGCTACGAGATCGTGGGTTCGAGAATCGCTAAATTCGGGTTACGGTTATGAAGTTATGGTTTTCCGAAGATCCACATGGTTAAATATAGAATAGACTAAGTGCAACATTTTACCTATATTTCATGACCAAACAAAATTACCACATGATAATAAATATTATTGTGAGACTAATGCAACTAGAATGGATCAAAATGGAGTTACGGTTATTGAGTTATGAATTTCTGGAGTTATTGAGTACCTAGAACAGATTAATTCGAATGAACAATTTTAATTCAAGTTTCATGGCTAAACAGTGTTACTGGTTGGTAGACAATATTAATACAAAGTTAATGCCACTGGAATGGACCAAAAAGGATTTAATATGAATTTTTTGAGTTTCTGGGTTTATTTATGTAGTAAAAAGTATTTACTATATTATTTTTACTATTTTCTTGGTTCACTGGACCGGGCGTCAAATTCCAGAAAGGTCAGGGGCCAAGATATAAATTTTCCCATACATAGTTGTACCTGAGTAGTACTGCGGGTTGATTCTTAAGATTTCCAGGGGCTCATAAGCAAAAAGCCAAGGCGAAGAGGTTAGGAGCAACCAGAGCCACCCGATTGTATTTCCACGGGCCAGATTAGAACCAATCTTACTCGAACCGGTACGCTACCCGACCCCTTAGATCCCAATCCAACGGACCAAATAGATCATGATCAACATAGGCCCCCAACCACCCGATCAAAGATCAACACCCAGTTTTCATCGGCTTGAACCGCTATCCCAACGTTTAATCCCGGTCGAACGCTGCGAGATTGACGGCTAAGGCTTCATCTTCCTCGCCCAAACTCCATGGTGCGGCAGCGCACACGACTACCCCATGACCGAAAGCCACCGGCGTGCGACCAATCCGACCCTAGGCGCACCATACCCCAATCCGGCCACGCAACACAATGGGGAAACGGACTCGAGTCGTTTGGTGGGGTTCTTACCATCGAGGGTTGCGTAGAGATCCCCGCCCACGGAGATGTGTCATCCGTCGCGGTCATCGTTGCTCCGGTGAGCAATTGCCCCAGCATTGACGTCGTACTTCTCGAATTGATGGTCGTCGTATCTTCCATGCGCTCTAGAGAGGCATCGGGTGGATCGCCGAGAGGTCGTCATTGCTCTCTCCCTCCTCTTTCTCTCTCTGCCTCTTTTCTTTTCCAACTGAGCTCGATTTCAATGGGGTGGTGACGGACGAGGGTTGCGGCACTTGGTTTTATAGCCAGGGATGGTGACATGCATGGCTGGCCCAACTCCGAGATTAGTGCGAAAGTGGGGGAGGCCTGGTGCGGTCAGTTAGTGCCGATCCTAGGTCTTGCGGACGGCGCAGAGAGGATCACCGCGCTTTCTGTTGGGAAAGAAATGACTGACAAGGCGACCCCACCTGACATGGAGTGCACGTAAGTGCCTGCGGAACGGGGCCCACGGGCAGTGGCCCGGTGAGCGCGTGCGTGAGCAAGGACACTGGTGACGCGGCCCACATGGCAGAGATACGGCCAAGCGCACGGATGCTGTGCGGGAGTGGAAAAAGGAGATGGGCCAAAGACAGAAGAAATCAGCCCAGGTAGTATTGGTGAGTTTTCTTTTTCTATTTTTTGTTTTCTTTTCTTTTTATTTTATTTAAACTTCCAATTCCAAATCTCTATTTTAAATTTTAGATTTCCAATATTCAACATAATTCTAATGTAAATATAATTATTACAATTTGCAATATTATTTTATTTATTTATTTTTTCTCCCCTTCATTTTCAAATTCCATTTTGAATTTAAAAATCATGTTTGAACTTCAAATTCCCAAATATCAATCACAAGTCTCACCTGAATAATACTTTTACTCCTTGTAATTTATTCAATTAGTAAATGACTTTAATACAATTTCCTTTCTATTACTTCTTTTCTAAGTTATTTCTTGATTTCAAAATTCAATCCTCAACATTCAAAGCCCTAATAAAATTTGGGATATCGGAATTTAGTATTTTATTTCTTCATTTATTTATCTATTTTATTATATTATTTTTTACACAAATTTTTGGGCTTTACATTTGAATACTCTCTTGGTAGCTATTATTATAAGAAAACTCTGCCGACGGTAGACAATCATCCCACTTTTGAGGAAACTCCAAGACATAGGCTCGTAACATAACTTCCAGTATTTGATTTACTCTTTCTGTTTGCCCGCTTGTTTGAGGATGATAGGCCGAACTATGGAGCAATTTCGTGCCCAAAGATTTATGTAACTCTTCCCAAAATTTGGATACAAATTGTGGTCCTCGATCCGACACTATCGTCTTTGGAACTCCATGCAAGCTGAGAATACGACTAGTATATAGCTAAGCATAGGTAATAACTGGGTAATATGTTTTGACTGGAAGAAAATATGTTGTCTTTGTAAGCCGGTCCACTATAACCCAAATAGAGTCATATCCTTTAGATGTCTTGGGTAATCCCACAACAAAATCCATACTTATGTCCTCCCACTTCCACTTTGGGATAGGCAACGATTGTAGGGGTCCAACAGTTTTCATATTCACTGCCTTGACTCGTCTACAAGTGTCACAATTTGCCACATAGCGAGCGATTTCGATCTTCATCTTAGTCCACCAATAATGATGTTTCAAATCTTGGTACATCTTAGTACTTCCAGAATGAATAGAATACCGACTATAAGATAGGCTTCTGTAACACCCCTGGTGTTACGATAACTAAAAATCTGACATGTCATCATAAGCATTTGCATTAACTTGCTTGATACACATAGAATGTATTCACTAGGTCAAAAATTTTCAGTGAATGTGGTGTCGTGTATAAGAGTATAGGGCTCAGATTAAGAACTTTGTTTAAGAGATGGGAAGTGAAGTCATCTCTTCAACAAGTAATAAGTTGGCTTGGAATTTAAAGTATTAAAGGTAAGACTTAGGACCTAGAGCAACTCTACTTTCAAAGGTGGGTTAAGTGGAAGAATTAATTGAGGAACTGGATTAACCTTAAAAACCTTAAGTGAGATTTGAAAACCTTGTTTGGAATTGAGTGTAAGCAAACAACTCCTAAACCAAGGATACTTTGGACCTAAGTTCCATAAGCCAAAGTTGGATTTGAGATTAAGGAGTAACTTTGCTTTAAAAGGATGGAGAAGTTTGCTTTTGATATGTGGATTAGAAGTGGTGAAGCACTTAGGGTGGTTGAGTATCTATGAGCCCTAAACTAGCCCAAAAGTGGAATTTAAAATCTAGAAAGGACTGGTTAAAAGTTCATATACTAAAGTTGTAGAGCTTGGAAAAGTGGATATGTTTTTTATTTGGAGATTCCTAAGTTGTGTGGAAGAATTTGGAGTTAAGTACAAAAATTCAATTTTGGGTTCATTTTGGAATTGCTAAAAATAATATAAACTAGACAACTTTGGACCCTTGTAACTTCTGATCTAGAACCATTTTGAAGATGGTCATTATAACAAAGTTATAGAGCTACATGAGGAGTATAAGTTTGATTGAGTCACCTAGCTCTAAAGCTATTTGGAACTTAGAGAAAAACTGGTCCAAAGTAGAGATAACAGAGTTTCTGGATTTCAGACTTAGTGAAATTCAGATTCTGAATTTCAGCAATTGGAGCAAACGTTGGGCTATTGTAGTTTAGAATCCAAGAGGTTTTGATTAATGGTAACTATATAAAACTTCTAGAGGAACTATAGGAGTATAAACTTTATTAAGCAACTTGCCCCTAGAAACATTTGGAACCCAGGAAAAAGAGTGGTTCCAAGTGGTGCTGCTATATTTCTGAATTTTCAGATTGGAAACAGTAACTGAATTTCAATGTTGATAGCCATTTTGGAGCTGGTTTGTGGCTGTTCTATAATGTTTTGTTCTGTGGTGTTTATAAAGAAGTTGAAGCCTATATGATGGTGAACAAGTTTCTTTAAGTGACTTTGGCTTGTTCCCACATAAAAAGTGGAGAAAAATGCCCCCAAAGATCAGCTGCTAGGGATTTCTGTAACTGAATTTGGTTCAGTGGCTGAAACCTGAAATCAGTGAATGGTGTCTATTTTGGAGCTCATTTGTGATTAATGCAAGTGGTTTTGTACTAAAGTTGCTATAGCTAAGTTGGAGACCTTAGTAATGAGAACAAGTTTCATAAAGTGGGATAGACTTGGTGCTACACAAATTTGGGAGAGAAGTTAGTTCCAAGATGGGCTGTCAGGTTGCTTTGATTGAAATTTTGTTCAGTTCTGTGAAACTGAAATTCAGTAAAAGGTACTGAGTTTGGAGCTCTTTTGTGACCAGTGCATGAGCATTTGGACTAGAAAATCTATAGAAAAGTCAAAGACCAAGTATAGGGAAAAAGTTTCATACAAGGAGTTAGCCTTGCTGCTATGTAAAATTTGGAGATAATGGTACTGCAATCCTCTATGTCTGGTTTGGCATGGAGCTGTATCAGTTAGCTGAAATTGTAGTGTTTCAGTGTTTGTACTAAATTTTGGATCACCACAACCTTTGTTCTATATCATTTCAACCATCAGTTGCTATACAAAAGAGATAGAGATATCAATAGAGAATAGATTGGTTAAGGAAAGTGGGTTTGTTGTTGAGGGAAATTGGGAGTTACGAAGCACTGAACAGAGGGAGAGGAATGGAGCAACGGTAGATGAATCTAGAGATCTGAAAATAGGTTCAGTGAAATGTGGCTAACTCTTAGACACCATAACTTGTGATACATGCAGTTTGGATCCTAGATTCTTGTAACAAACTTGAAGAGTCTTAGTCAATGAACAAGTTTGATTATAGGGGACTGGTCTGTCCTTAACAGGAATGAGGAGAAAAGGGGGGCTGAATAGGGAGGATCAGGCTAGCTAAAGCAATTCAGTGCTTCCAAAATATCTGAAGAAGATTTTTTTCCCTGCAGAAAATATCAAACCTTTGGATGTGTTTGAGCCTGCCGCAGTGGAATTTTTTTATCCGTCCTTCCTCTGTCTGTATTACTGGACAGTGGATATTTGTGGGCAGTGAACCTTATCTGCTCTATTCCCTATTTGAGTAATTGGACAAGTTGATATTTTGGGCTGAAAGTGCTGACTAGGTTCAGTGTTATGGGTGTGTCTGTGCATCTGTGAGGAACTTGAGCATGAAAGACACGTAGGGGATGTCCATGTACTGCTGGCACCCTGGGAATACATTTGCACTGAATTTGTGCAAGTCCAGGGACACCTGCCCCACTTTAGCTGCCATAAAAGACATGGTTCAGTGAACTTCTTTCCCTGAGTTCCTTGCAGCGTGTGGTCCCTATGCCTTCAGGTTCGTGTAGCTTCTCCTTTCCCCAGCCATCATTGTGCTCTATCCAGAGCTGCACGCGCCAAACTCCTATGAGTTGTGACCACGCCTACCAATTTGTCACCTCGCCGTGGCCAGGCTAACTCAGGCAAGTATTGGTCTTTGTTGTGCTTGTTCCATGTCCCCCTTAGATCAGTGAAGCTCACCGAGCTGTTATCCCTAACGATACTGTCATGTTTTGGCCGGAACAAGAGCGCACCGCCGCAGACTGACACCGTGAACAGCTCCGCCGTCGCCCGACCGACTTGCTTCGTCCTCGGCCGGTTTTCCGCGAGCATAGGAATCTAGGTATGTCACTGATGCTACCCGTGGTGTTTGGTTAAACTTTACTATAGAGGTGGCTCAAGTACGTGGTCGCCGTACTTAGCTCGCTGTCATGGCCGTCGGCGGCATAGGTCCAGTGCAGTAGTGGTTCGATTCTTGAAGTATATTTGACGGGTATACCTCAGGGTCGGAGTTAGGGTGCTGGTCCTCGCTGAGGAACTCACCGGCGACGGGATCGGGTGAGCACGGCCAGGTGTTCAACCTGTGCTAACCGTTGGAGTGGAGTCATGGCCGAGACCTTGTGAATAGAACAAAACCAAGGGGTTTAAGTGTGGTAGTCACTGACTCTGGTGAACAGTGGGGGAAGCTTGGATTGGTTTAACTAGACCGCGGGGTCTTTTGTGCAAAAGCCGGGCGCGCGGGCTCCCCAGCCACGGGCCAGATCTGCCCGATGTTGGGCCAGCTGGGCTGGTCGTGGTCCAATACTGTTCATAGTTTGGTCTTTTCTTTAACACAGAACTTATAAATTGTGCCATAAGTTGTAGAAAAATCCAAAAATAGCAAGACAAATTTTGTTGGATGTCTAAATTCATGTGCTCTCTGGTAAAGTTGGATTTAGGATTTTTAGGGCAATTATAAAACATTAAGTGAATTAAAGGTGCTCTGGGAAGGACTGTTTGAATTTTAGAAATAAGAATATAGCACCAGAAATTGTGAAAATTCTTGGAGAATCTAGTTATTAGAAGCTGAAACTGTGGGCAAAAATTTGGAACTATTAGGATGTGATTTGCTTAGTAAACTAATTATTGCCCAAAAAGAAAAGGACTTCACCTATGGAATGAGGACACCTAATAGTTTAGTGAAGTGATGAAGTTGCTTAAGAAGTTTTAAGCTTTTGGATGAGATCTAAGATAGGTTAGTTCTCTGGTTTGTCTAAGTAATTCAATTTGGTCACTTTTAGCAAGTGTTGGTGGTGTAGAACCATGTGTATGCTTGTCATGTGTTTTAGTTTGTGGTGTTTATGTTCCCCACCTCTCCTTGTGAGAGTTTGCATTTCATATCATTGCATAAGCATACATGTATTTGTAATTGACTTGTAGAACACCTAGAAGAAGTGGTGTTTGAAGGAGGAGTCTACTCCAGTGTCTGTTGATCAAGTGGAGGAGCCATCTAACTGGGTATTTGATAGAGGGATCTAGAACCACTTCACTGCAACAAAGGCAAGCCCCGGTGCATGCAACCTTTCTTGTGTTTTTAAATGATTTTTACACACTTTAAGTCTAGTGAAATGTGCATTAGGTTTATAGGAGTTGCTTGGAAACCCTTTGATGCATTGGCTACCTTGAAATCCACTCCTTTATAGATACTGCTAATGAAGTATCAAAATACGATTTAAAAAAATGCTTAGCCCTGCTTAGATCTTGTGGATAGAAGTTGTCTTTTGCAATAATGCCTAGCTCAAGGGTTATCCTGAGAAGGATGGCTTCTACCTGCAAGAATATTTTCATTGGGAGCATGGCGGGATCTTACTGCAAAGTTCCCTATATTGATCTTTCCATCCTTAGGAACACAAAACAATCCTGAGGGTGGAAGTACTTAACTCGAGACTTGGGCTAGGAACAGGTGATGCTCCACCCAGGTTAATTAAGGATTGGATACTTATGTAGGCCTGTATGATCAAGGACTATCTTAACTGGCCACATACCCTGAATATGGGACAGGGTAAACTTGAACCCGGTTATTCCATATGTGAAAAGACAACGGTGCACTGGGCGTAGGAGATGGTGGGAGTAGCGTGTACCCTACTGGATAGAGGCTGGACGAAGGAGTATTGTGCTCCCGGGTAGCGCAGACCGGTTCACATTGTGGAGGATCTGTGGGAATGGTTGACATATGCAAGGGTTAAGTGCTACATATGTCGTGTGGTTAGAGATCCTCAGCTGAGTAAATCGATTCGGATCGCCATTATATCCCCGGACAGTGGAGACTTGATCTCTGACCTGCAACCTAGGTCAGGATGTAAACATTATGAATAAAAATGATGTTGTATTGATGAGATGGTGAAATTAGACTAGATGCAACTAGAGTCTATTAATATTTAATCTGGTGTTAAAATATTGAAAGTAAGGACTCACTTTAATAAGCTATTACCGCAAAAGTATCTAAGTTGATTCTTGCTAAAGCCTTTTCCTTGATTCCTATTTAACCAGCATATCCTTGAAAGTCATTTTTGCTTAGTCAGGTAATACTTGCGAAAGTACACTCCGTACTCAGGGTTTTCGAACCCATGTTGTTGTAGGTGATGAGGAGTACTCTAGGTGTTCCTGAGGCTAGAGGGCGTTTCCAGTTCTAGAGGAAGATTAGTTAGGCTTGTGTATAAGCTTTGGAGGGTTCCTACCTTCCTGCTATTGTAATAAGTTATGCACTTTGAGTATATCAGGACTTGTAATAAATGTAACTCTTCCTACGTAATAACCTTCAGTTTTAGAAATAAAAAGAATGTTTTGTAAAGTCTTCCGCTCTTATCTCTGAAGTGTGTGTCTATCGAATGTGATTACTTTAATATGCATGTATGGTGGGAGATCCTTGGGATGATGAGTTCAAGTTGTTGAACTCGTGATAGCCTTGTTAAGTTACCTGGTACACGTGCATAGCCATCTGAGGCCATCAAGCCAAGGATTGGTGCATGTGGACCCGATAACTTGGGAGTGCTGCCACAGCTTCATCAAAGATTTGTTGACGGTGTTCAGCATCCTTAGGCACCACTATGTGGTCTTTAAACCATAACACTCCTTGATCATCTTTCCTAAAACTAGTAGCTTTGCCGGCTTCCATTTTCTTGCGGATATACTTCATACCCTTATCAATCCTCTGAGCATCAATAATCCTTTGTTGAATAACCGACTCAAGCTTCAAGTGCATCAAGGCTCCTTGTTGCACTATCCCCAGATTTAATCTTTCCATTTCCTGACATAAGGTGGTGTCAGGCAATCCCACAATGAGGCAATGACAAAAGGCTTTACGACTTAGAACATCAGCCACCACATTAGCCTTTCCTGGATGATAATGAATCTCTAGGTCATAGTCCTTGATTAACTCGAGCCATCTTCTCTGTTGAAAGGGAAATGTGCCTTTGGGCCATTTCTAAGTATTTTGGTGATTGAGTGCCAACACAAGTGCTTAAATGTGAATCTATGCCCATGGATGAACAAAGTGCAAATCACAAGTAAAGGTATGTTTATAATCCTTAGTACATTGGTTTTGTGTACTAATATATTTGTCTAAGTGTTAGAAACAGAGAGAAGAAGAAAAGGAGAATGTTGGCTGTGTACAACCAACAGGCTGTTTCGGTCTGGGGCACCGGACTGTCCGGTGGTGCACCGGACAGTGTCCGGTGCGCCAGGCTGCCTCGACCTGAAGACGCCTCTCTCGGGAATTTGCCGACGGCGTACGGCTAAAATTCACCGGACTGTCCGGTGTGCACCGGACTATCCGGTGAGCCAACGGTCGGCCGAGCCAACGGTCGGCCGCGGAATCTGCGCGCGACACGTGGTCTGGCCAACGGTCGGAAGGAGGCACCGGACTGTCCGATGTGCACCGGACATGTCCGGTGCGCCAGATCTGCAACGGTCGGCAACGGTCGGCTGCGCTGTTTAAGGAAATAAATCGAGCACCGGACAGTGTCCGGTGTGCACCGGACTGTCCGGTGCGCCCGACGACAGAAGGCAAGGATGGCCTTCCAGATTTGTTCTCAACGGCTCCTAGCTGCCTTGGGGCTATAAAAGGGACCCCTAGGCGCATGGAGGAGTACACCAAGCATTCCTACAACATTCCTAAGCACCAAGACATCGATCTTGCGCATTCGTTTCATTGTGATAGCATATAGAGCTCTAGTGGAGTTGTGAACTCTTTGAGTTGTGTTGCGAGCTCTTGTTGCTACTTGTGTGCGTGTTGTTGCTCTGATCTTTTGAAGTCTTGTGTGCGTTGCTCATTCCCCCCCTTGCTCTGTGTTTCTTTGTGAACTTCAATTGTAAGGGCGAGAGGCTCCAAGTTGTGGAGATTCCTCGCAAACGGGATTGAGAAAAAGTAAGCAAAACACCATGGTATTCAAGTGGGTCTTTGGACCGCTTGAGAGGGGTTGATTGCAACCCTCGTCCGTTGGGACGCCACAACGTGGAGTAGGCAAGCGTTGGTCTTGGCCGAACCACGGGATAATCCACTGTGTCATCTCTGTGATTGATCTCTTGTGGTATTGTGTTGTTGAGACTCCTTTCTAGCCACTTGGCAATTATTGTGCTAACACTTAACAAGTTTTTGTGGCTATAAGTTTAAGTTTTACAGGATCACCTATTCACCCCCCCTCTAGGTGCTCTCAATTGGTATCAGAGCCGTTCTCTTCAAGAAAGGGACTAACCGCCCGAAGAGATGGATCCTAAGGGGAAGGGAATCGTGATCAATGATAAGGAGAAGGAGTCCTTCGTCAACGAGCCCAAAGATGACAAGCCTACCGACTCCGGCTCGGGCCATAGACGGAAGGAAGGGAAGAAGAAGAAGACAAGGCGCATCAAGGAGATCGTCTACTACGACGACAGCGACGAATCTTCCTCTTCCCAAAAGGACAACAACGACAACGACTATGACAAACAAAAGACGGTTAACTCAAACTTTTCTTTTGATTATTCACGCATTCCGCATAGCTCAAATGCTCATTTGCTCCCCATTCCACTTAGCAAGCCTCCTCACTTTGATGGAGAGGACTACGGATTTTGGAGTCACAAAATGCGTACTCACCTATTTTCTCTCCATCCAAGCATTTGGGAGATTGTGGAAAGTGGAATGAAATTTGATAGCTCGGATAGCCCTTCGTTTATTAATGAACAGATCCATAAAAATGCACAAGCTACTACTGTGTTGCTAGCCTCTTTGTGCAGGGACGAGTATCACAAGGTGAGCGGCTTGGACAATGCCAAGCAGATTTGGGACACCCTCAAGATCTCTCATGAGGGGAATGACGTCACCTTACTCACCAAGATGGAGTTGGTGGAGGGCGAGCTCGGACGATTCGCGATGATAAGGGGCGAGGAGCCGACGCAAACATACAACCGGCTCAAGATCCTTATCAACAAAATAAGGAGCTACGGAAGCACGCGATGGACGGATCACGACGTCGTCCGCCTAATGCTAAGGTCATTTACCGTTCTTGATCCTCACTTGGTAAACAATATTCGTGAAAATCCTAGGTACATCAAGATGCCGCCCGAAGAAATTCTTGGAAAATTTGTAAGCGGGCGAATGATGATCAAGGAGGCGAGGTACGTGGACGACGCGTTGAATGGCCCAATCCATGAGCCTCAACCCATTGCTCTCAAGGCAACAAGGAGCAAGGAGGCGCTACCCAGCAAGGTGGCGCAAATTGAGGCGGCCGGTCTTAATGATGAAGAGATGGCCCTCATCATCAAAAGATTCAAGACGGCACTAAAGGGTCGCAAGGGACAGCCAAGCAAGACTAAGACCAAGGGAAAGCGATCATGCTTCAAATGCGGTAAGCTTGGTCATTTTATTGCTAACTGTCCCGACAATGATAGTGACCAGGAACACGGGAGCAAGAGGGAAAAGAAGAAGCATTACAAGAAGGCCAAGGGCGAGGCACATATCGGAAAGGAGTGGGATTCGGATTGCTCCTCCTCCGACTCCGACAATGAAGGACTCGCCGCCACTGCCTTCAACAAGTCATCCCTCTTCCCCAACGAGCGTCACACATGCCTTATGGCAAGGGAGAAGAAGGTGTGTAATCAAAACAATGTCACTTATGATTCTTCCAGTGATGATGAGTCTAGTGATGATGAAATAGATTACTCTAGTTTGTTCAAGGGATTGGATAGAACTAAAGTAGATAAAATTAATGAATTGATTGATGCCTTGAATGAAAAAGATAGACTCTTAGAAAAACAAGAGGACCTTTTATATGAAGAGCATGACAAATTTGTAGAGGCACAAAAATCTTATGCTTTAGAAGTTAAAAGAAATGAAGTGCTTTCTAGTGAACTATCCTCTTGTCATGAAACCATTGCTACTTTTAAGAGTGTTAATGATGACTTAAATGCTAAACTAGAAGTAGCTAGTAAATCTAATTCTTGTGTAGAACATGTTGAGATTTGCACTAGGTGTAAAGATTTCGATGTTGATGCTTGTAGTGATCATTTAGTTTCAATTTCCAAATTAACTGAGGAATTGGCTAGTCTTAATGCCCAACTTAAGACTAGCAAGAATGAATTTGAAAAACTAAAATTTGCAAGGGATGCCTACACGATCGGTAGACACCCCTCAATTAAGGATGGACTTGGCTTCAAGAGGGAAGCCAAGAACTTAACAAGCCATAAGGCTCCCATTCCCGCTAAGGAGAAAGGGAAGGCCCCTATGGCTACTAGTGCTAAACAGAACCATGCCTTTTTGTATCATGATAGGAGACAAACTAGAAATGCTTATAGGAGTTATAATGCGTACGATGATTTTTCTCATGCTATGTTTGCTTCTAGTTCTTCATATGTGCATGATAGAAATGTTGGTAGAAGGGATGTTGTTCATAATATGCCTAGGAGAAATGTTGTTAATATTCCTAGGAAAGTTAATGAGCCTTCTACAATATATCATGCTTTGAATGCTTCCTTTGCAATTTGTAGAAAGGACATAAAGGTAATTGCTAGGAAGTTCGGGGCAAAATGCAAGGGTGATAAAACTTGCATTTGGGTCCCTAAGGAAATTGTGACTAACCTCGTAGGACCCAACATGAGTTGGGTACCTAAAACCCAAGCCTAAATATGCCTTGCAGGTTTATGCATCCGGGGGTTCAAGCTGGATTATCGACAGCGGATGCACAAACCATATGACGGGGGAGAAGAAGATGTTCACCTCCTACGTCAAGAATAAGGATTCCCAAGATTCAATTATATTCGGTGATGGGAATCAAGGCAAGGTAAAAGGGTTAGGTAAAATTGCAATCTCAAATGAGCACTCAATTTCTAATATGTTTTTAGTTGAGTCTCTGGGATATAATTTACTATCTGTAAGTCAATTATGCAATATGGGATATAACTGTCTATTTACAAATGTAGATGTGTCTGTCTTTAGAAGAAGTGATGGCTCACTAGCTTTTAAGGGTGTATTAGACGGCAAACTTTATTTAGTTGATTTTGCAAAAGAAGAGGCTGGTCTAGATGCATGCTTAATAGCTAAGACTAGCATGGGCTGGCTGTGGCATCGCCGCTTAGCACATGTGGGGATGAAGAACCTTCACAAGCTTCTAAAGGGAGAACACGTGATAGGTTTGACTAACGTGCAATTCGAAAAGGATAGACCTTGTGAAGCTTGTCAAGCAGGTAAACAAGTGGGAGGAGCACATCACAGCAAGAATGTGATGACCACTTCAAGACCTCTGGAGCTGCTACATATGGACCTCTTCGGACCCGTCGCTTTTCTGAGCATAGGAGGAAGTAAGTATGGTCTAGTTATTGTTGATGACTTTTCCCGCTTCACTTGGGTGTTCTTTTTGCAGGATAAGTCTGAAACCCAAGGGACCCTCAAGCGCTTCCTCAGGAGAGCTCAAAATGAGTTTGAGCTCAAGGTGAAGAAGATAAGGAGCGACAACGGGTCCGAGTTCAAGAATCTTCAAGTGGAGGAGTTCCTTGAGGAGGAAGGGATCAAGCACGAGTTCTCCGCTCCCTACACACCACAGCAAAATGGTGTGGTAGAGAGGAAGAACAGGACGCTAATTGATATGGCGAGGACGATGCTAGGAGAATTCAAGACCCCCGAGTGCTTTTGGTCGGAAGCCGTGAACACGGCTTGCCACGCCATCAACAGGGTCTACCTTCACCGCCTCCTCAAGAAGACGTCATATGAGCTTCTAACCGGTAACAAACCCAATGTATCTTACTTTCGTGTATTTGGGAGCAAGTGCTACATTCTAGTGAAGAAAGGTAGAAATTCTAAGTTTGCTCCCAAAGCAGTAGAAGGGTTTTTATTAGGTTATGACTCAAATACAAAGGCGTATAGAGTCTTCAACAAATCATCGGGTTTGGTTGAAGTCTCTAGCGACGTTGTATTTGATGAGACTAATGGCTCTCTAAGAGAGCAAGTTGTTGATTGTGATGATGTAGATGAAGAAGATGTTCCGACGGCCGCTATACGAACCATGGCGATTGGAGAAGTGCGGCCACAGGAACAAGATGAACGAGATCAACCTTCTTCCTCAACTATGGTGCAACCCCCAACTCAAGACGATGAACAGGTTCGTCAACAAGAGGCATGTGATCAAGGGGGAGCACAAGATGACCATGTGATGGAGGAAGAAGCGCAACCGGCACCTCCAACCCAAGTTCGAGCGATGATTCAAAGGGATCATCCCGTCGACCAAATTCTGGGTGACATTAGCAAGGGAGTAACTACTCGGTCTCGATTAGTTAATTTTTGTGAGCATTACTCCTTTGTCTCTTCTATTGAGCCTTTCAGGGTAGAGGAGGCCTTGCTAGATCCGGACTGGGTGTTGGCCATGCAGGAGGAGCTCAACAACTTCAAGCGGAATGAAGTTTGGACACTGGTGCCTCGTCCTAAGCAAAATGTTGTGGGAACCAAGTGGGTGTTCCGCAACAAACAAGACGAGCACGGAGTGGTGACGAGAAACAAGGCTCGACTTGTGGCAAAAGGTTATGCCCAAGTCGCAGGTTTGGATTTCGAGGAGACTTTTGCTCCTGTGGCTAGGCTAGAATCAATTCGCATCTTGCTAGCATATGCCGCTCATCATTCTTTCAGGTTGTACCAAATGGATGTGAAGAGCGCTTTCCTCAACGGGCCAATCAAGGAGGAGGTGTACGTGGAGCAACCCCCTGGCTTCAAGGATGAACGGTACCCCGATCATGTGTGTAAGCTCTCTAAGGCGCTCTATGGACTTAAGCAAGCCCCAAGAGCATGGTATGAATGCCTTAGAGACTTTCTAATTGTTAATGCTTTCAAGGTTGGGAAAGTCGATCCAACTCTTTTTACAAAGACATGTGATGGTAATTTGTTTGTGTGCCAAATTTATGTCGATGACATAATATTTGGTTCTACTAACCAAAAGTCTTGTGAAGAGTTTAGCAGGGTGATGACGCAGAAATTCGAGATGTCGATGATGGGCGAGTTGAACTACTTCCTTGGGTTCCAAGTGAAGCAACTCAAGGACGGCACCTTCATCTCCCAAACGAAGTACACACAAGATCTGCTAAAGCGGTTTGGGATGAAGGACGCCAAGCCCGCAAAGACTCCAATGGGAACCGACGGACACACCGACCTCAACAAAGGAGGTAAGTCCGTTGATCAAAAAGCATACCGGTCAATGATAGGGTCATTACTTTACTTATGTGCTAGTAGACCGGATATTATGCTTAGCGTATGCATGTGTGCTAGATTTCAATCTGATCCTAAGGAGTGTCACTTAGTGGCGGTGAAGCGAATTCTGAGGTATTTAGTTGCTACGCCTTGCTTCGGGCTCTGGTATCCAAAGGGGTCTACCTTTGACTTGATTGGATACTCAGACTCCGACTATGCTGGATGTAAGGTCGATAGGAAGAGCACATCGGGGACGTGTCAATTCTTAGGAAGGTCCCTGGTGTCATGGAACTCTAAGAAACAAACTTCTGTTGCCCTATCCACCGCTGAGGCCGAGTACGTTGCCGCAGGACAGTGTTGCGCGCAACTACTTTGGATGAGGCAAACCCTCAGGGACTTTGGCTACAATCTGAGCAAAGTCCCACTCCTATGTGATAATGAGAGTGCTATCCGCATGGCGGAAAATCCTGTTGAGCACAGCCGCACAAAGCACATAGACATCCGGCATCACTTTTTGAGAGATCACCAGCAAAAGGGGGATATCGAAGTGTTTCATGTTAGCACCGAGAACCAGCTAGCCGATATCTTTACCAAGCCTCTAGATGAGAAGACCTTTTGCAGGCTGCGTAGTGAGCTAAATGTCCTAGATTCGCGGAACTTGGATTGAATTGTAGCATACATGTGTTTATGCCTTTGATCATGTTCATTCTGCATTTTGTTGCTTATTGTGGTGCTCAAGTTGTACAAACACTCCCTAGACCTCACAAGTCCGTTGCAAAGTGATGCACATGTTTAGGGGGAGATGTGTTACAACTTGACCCTTTGAGACTAACCATATGCTTGAGTTTGCTTGATTTAGTCTCGAAGGAGAATTGAAAGGGAAAAGGTGGACTTGGACCATGAAAGACTTCCACTGCACTCCGATGAGAGGGTAACTTATTCCAAGTCCATCTCATGAACTCTTATTGCCTTGGTATTCTTATTGAAGATTTTGGTGAGGCAATAGGGTTCTAGGGCCAAGATTGATCCCGTTTTGGTGCTTGATGCCAAAGGGGGAGAAAATAAAGGCCAAAGCAATAAATGGATCAGCTACCACTTGAGAGATTTTGAATAAAGATTTTGAAAATAGTAGAAAATCTTGCATTGTCTCTTTCGTCAAAAGTTGGCTTCTTGTGGGGAGAAGTATTGATTATGGGAAATAGGGGGAGTTTTTGAAATCTTTGATCAATCTCTTTTGGAATGACTCTCTTTATGCTTCAACATGTGTGTATGACTTAGAGATAGAGAATTGAGTTTGATTTGCAAAAACAAACCAAGTGGTGGCAAAGGATGATCCATATATGCCAAAAATGATTCAAAATAGATTTGAGTTCTATTTGAAGTGATTGTGCACTTGTTCTAGTTGCTTTACGTTGTGTTGGCATAAATCACCAAAAAGGGGGAGATTGAAAGGGAAATGTGCCTTTGGGCCATTTCTAAGTATTTTGGTGATTGAGTGCCAACACAAGTGCTTAAATGTGAATCTATGCCCATGGATGAACAAAGTGCAAATCACAAGTAAAGGTATGTTTCTAAGCCTTAGTACATTGGTTTTGTGTACTAATATATTTGTCTAAGTGTTAGAAACAGAGAGAAGAAGAAAAGGAGAATGTTGGCTGTGTACAACCAACAGGCTGTTTCGGTCTGGGGCACCGGACAGTGTCCGGTGCGCCAGGCTGCCTCGACCTGAAGACGCCTCTCTCGGGAATTTGCCGACGGCGTACGGCTAAAATTCACCGGACTGTCCGGTGTGCACCGGACTGTCCGGTGAGCCAACGGTCGGCCGAGCCAACGGTCGGCCGCGGAATCTGCGCGCGACACGTGGTCTGGCCAACGGTCGGAAGGAGGCACCGGACTGTCCGGTGTGCACCGGACATGTCCGGTGCGCCAGATCTGCAACGGTCGGCAACGGTCGGCTGCGCTGTTTAAGGAAATAAATCGGGCACCGGACAGTGTCCGGTGTGCACCGGACTGTCCGGTGCGCCCGACGACAGAAGGCAAGGATGGCCTTCCAGATTTGTTCTCAACGGCTCCTAGCTGCCTTGGGGCTATAAAAGGGACCCCTAGGCGCATGGAGGAGTACACCAAGCATTCCTACAACATTCCTAAGCACCAAGACATCGATCTCGCGCATTCGTTTCATTGTGATAGCATATAGAGCTCTAGTGGAGTTGTGAACTCTTTGAGTTGTGTTGCGAGCTCTTGTTGCTACTTGTGTGCGTGTTGTTGCTCTGATCTTTTGAAGTCTTGTGTGCGTTGCTCATTCCCCCCTTGCTCTGTGTTTCTTTGTGAACTTCAATTGTAAGGGCGAGAGGCTCCAAGTTGTGGAGATTCCTCGCAAACGGGATTGAGAAAAAGTAAGCAAAACACCGTGGTATTCAAGTGGGTCTTTGGACCGCTTGAGAGGGGTTGATTGCAACCCTCGTCCGTTGGGACGCCACAACGTGGAGTAGGCAAGCGTTGGTCTTGGCCGAACCACGGGATAATCCACTGTGTCATCTCTGTGATTGATCTCTTGTGGTATTGTGTTGTTGAGACTCCTTTCTAGCCACTTGGCAATTATTGTGCTAACACTTAACAAGTTTTTGTGGCTATAAGTTTAAGTTTTACAGGATCACCTATTCACCCCCCCCAGGTGCTCTCATCTATCTCATATTTAACTCTGACTAGGTGAAAATGTACTTTAAACTCTTATGATCAGTATACATATGAAATACATTTCCCAGCAGATAATGACGCCAAATTTTAATGGCATGAACCACTGCAGCCAATTCCAAATCGTGTGTCGGGTAATGTTCCTCATGCCGATGCATCTGTCTTGAAGCAAAAGCTATTACTCATCCTTCTTGCATCAGAACACATCCAAGTCCAATGTCTGATGCATCACAATATACATCAAACGACTTTTCAATATCCGGTTGAGCTAAAACTGGTGCAGTGATCAGTAATGTTTTCAACTGCTCAAAGCCCTTGTTACACTTAGGAGACCAACTAAATTTGACATCATTCTTCAGCAGCTAAGTGATAGGTTTAACAATCTTGGAGAAATCCGAGATAAACCTGCGGTAATAACTAGCTAGTCCAAGGAAGCTTCTAACCTTATGCATTGTGGTAGGAGATTTCCATTCCAGAATATCCTTAACCTTGCTGGGATCAACCGCAATTCCCTTAGCTGACAAAATATGCCCTAAGAATTGGATTTCCTCTAACCAAAATGCGCACTTGCTGAATTTAGCATAAAGTTGATATTCTCTTAAGAGCGTTAAAACAATCCGCAAATGTTCTGCATGTCCTCCTTATTCTTGGAATGAATCAGAATATTATCGATAAAGGCCACCACAAATTTGTCTAATCCGGGCATGAGCACCGAATTCATTAAGTATGCGAAATGGGCTGGAGCATTTGTTAATCCAAAGGACATAACCAAATACTTGAATAATCCATATTGAGTTGTGAAAGTCGTCTTGAGTATATCTTCGGGTCGAATTCTTATCTGATGATAGCCTGATCTGAGATCAATTTTAGAAAATACTCAGGCTCCAGTAAGTTGATTGAATAAAAGCTCGATCCTAGGAAGGGGATACTTGATTTTAATGGTAACTTCATTAATGGGTCGATAGTCCACACACATTCGTAGCGTTTGATCCTTCTTCTTGACGAAGATGGCTGGACATCCCCATGGCGATGAACTCGGTCTGACAAATCCCTTCCCTAGCAAGTCTTGTAATTGTGTCTTTAGTTCTGCCAATTCATTGGGGGCATACGGTATGATCTTCTAGAAATAGGAGTCGTACCAGGTTTCAACTCAATCACAAACTCTACATCCCTCTCAGGAGGTAATCCGGGCAAGTCTTCAGGGAAAACATCCGGAAATTCACATACAACTGGGATGTCTTGTATCCCTTGCACTATGGCTTCAAAAACTTGTCTAGATACTTTGACTAGGGCAGATACAGGGATAGACAACCTGACTTCTTCTTGTTCATGACTTAGCTAAATAGTCCTTTGATCGACATTGATAACAGTCTTACTTTGGGCTAACCAATTCATGCCCAGAATCACATCTACGTCTTGCCCCTTTATTAACTATCATATTGGTGGGGAAATCATATCCGGCGAAATTCACGGGTAAGTGGAAGACTACTTCCTTAGTAAAAATTTGACCCCCAAGTGATTGAATAATAAGACCCTTCTTTGATTCAACACTAGGTATGCAATGCTTCTCAACAAAAGCCTTGCTCATGAAAGTATGTGATGCACCAGAATCAAAAAAAATTATGGCAGGATGATTGGCAACGGAAAATGTACCCATCATCACAGGCTCTCCTTCCAGGGTGTATAGTAGACTCGTCTAGTTTTCCTTTCACCTTTGTCTGCCTGAGTGCCTGCCACATTTCCCTTGCCTTGAGATGTGCTTCCAGAAGCTTTTGAAAGTTGGATTTATTTTGCTTTGGATAGGGACAATCCTTGATGAAATTCCTAAACTTCCCACAGTTGAAGCAGCTGTTAAATGAACTGGGTAAGGCCGAGAAACGAGTACCATGGGCACTCGACTGATTGTTTTGAGCAGGGGCAGTAATGGGACAGATGAAAACTAATTGATTGAAAGGATAAGCGGGTGAACGAGGAAAAGAGCGATTTGGGTTAAAGGGACGGATCACCAACCTTGACCGCTTCTTGGATCCTTGAGAGGATCCTTCACCCCATTCACACCCAAATCTCTTTGTCTTTCCCTGCCCCGAATTCTTGGCCTCCACCGAAAGTGTTGTGCTCATGACCCTACTGTAAGTGAGATCTAAACAAGTGGCCATCTTCCGCTGTAGTCGATCATTCAGACCTCTCATAAAACAGTTCTTCTTTTTCAGGTCCGTGTCAACTTGCTCTATAGCATATTGGGAGAGATGGTTGAATTTGGCAAGGTATTGCATCACCGAGTCTCCTCCTTGCTTTAAGCGAACAAACTCTTCTAGTTTCATCTGCAGAACACCATCTGGAATGTAATGTTCCTTGAACGCTTGCTTGAACTCTGCCCACATGACAAGATGTCCTTCAAGTTGAACAGCTACAAAGTTTGCCCACCAGGTACTGGCGGGACCTCTCAATTGTTGGGCTGCAAACAGGGGCTTCTGGATCTCTGTGCACCGAATCAGTCCAAATTTCTGCTCCATGACCCGAATCCATTTGTCCGCCTCCAAAGGTTCTTCCACCTTAACGAAAATAGGTGGACGAGTTTCTGAAAATTCCATGTACATAGTGTCTTTGGGGGCTTGGTGTTGACCTCTGCCTCCCTGCTGATGAATTTGATTCCCAGCCATTTCTTGAAGAAAACGAGTGTTATCAGCAGTGTCATTAATTAAGGCAGTGATAGCCTCTGCCAGCGTGGGAGGTACATGCGGCGGGTTCAGAGTTTCCTCCCCACCACGGGAAGTTCCAGCCCCGTCATGAGCACGGGTTTTGGACAGCATCTGAAGAAGAAAACATACTTGATTATTACATGCCACAATTACACAACCTCTATTACATTATTCCAAACTTTCTCTAATTATACATACTCAACTTATACAACTCACTTTTCCTTATTTAGATTACATAAGGAAACAATCTACTACTACACTAATCTAGTCATCCGCGTCCTTGGCTGCTCCCGCTCCACTGCTATCTTCAGGAGAATGATCATTCGCGAAGTTCATGGAAGGAGGGGCTCCAAAGAGATCCAACTCCCCATAAGGTCCTACGCCAGCTGCTCTTGATGCACCAGCTCCCATCGCCACAACCTCCGGTGGCACGTTCGGATGTAGCTGGTCATACAACACGTGCACTTCCTCGTGCAGAGTATTATTATATGCTTGCAGATTTTCCAGGGCTACGCTTAGCTCTTCCACCCAGGCTTGGGCAGTCGCCTCGCAATCTCAGACTATAGATCGTGAATTTATAGCCCAGTCAATAGCCCTGTCCCGCTCCACAATTTCCCGCTGCAAACAGTCAACCTCTGCTGACAACTTAGCGATGCGACGACTATCACGCGCACGCTCCCTGCTTCCATGGTGCAGTTCCATCGTTAGACGTTCAACTCTGGCCTCCAGATCCCCTATGTGGTCATTTCTGCCACTACTGCTCCCCTCATGTCGAGGAGCCAACTGGTGCCGAGGTACACCCCAAGGTCTGGTCGCCTTCCGCTGGGTAGTCTTGGTGCGTGCCATTTCTCCATAAGAGGGGAAGATTACTTAGTATTGTTTAAATATGATGCATGCATATCCTACGATTATGAAATCAACCACTTGTTCATCCCATGCCTCCTATATATAACCTATTATTTGGCACTCTTTTACTCGATTTTAAAGGATAAGTTGCTATAAGAAAGGGCCAAGGTAAGAATGAAAGAATGTTCACAGGTAAGTATTTTAAAATCTTTTGAAGCACTAAGTACTTTCCAAGGAAATGGGCTTCACTCCGATACCAGTTGTCATGGAACCTCCCAAGGTATTAGGCCCACCTACAGATATCCTTGTCATGGGAGGACCTCAGATAGTCATGCAGGTGCGCACAATGACTCGACAGGTCCGGTTATCTATATCTCCATCACATTGCCCAAGAGCGCTTATCCCATAACGCAGACATTACACATCATCAGAGTAAGCAGAAATGATTATAATAACATAATTTACATTAATAAGTATAATATAGAAAGAGTTTATTATTACATAACGGGTACTGAGTGCTTAAACTTATTATTACATCATAGGAAGGCAAAACACCTTCCCCAGGTAGGTCTTAGTTTTCTTCCTCTTGCTTTGGAACCACCTTGGAACAGAAACAGTAGAACTCAACAGTTTCGTCACCTACAACAACATGGGTTTGAAAACCCTAAGTATGGAGTGTACTTTTGCAAGTCTTACCCGTCAAAGGAAAATGACTCTCAAGGATATGCTGGCTTTTGGGAATCAAGGTAAAGTTTATTAAGATTCAAAGACTCTTCTTGCAGAAAAGCTTACTATGAGTGGGTCCTTAAAAATTTATTTTACTTATCAGGTTAAGTAATTACCTGCTTCTAAATTTCTTTATATTCTAGATCAAGCACTTGGCCTATACTAGCCATCCTTTTATTACCCCTTCAGTTCACTTTGTTGCTACGTGTAGGTCAGTGACTAAGTCTTCATGTTGGAGAAGTAACGGCGATCTGAATCGATTAATACCTAGCTAGGGATCTCCAACCACACGACATATGTAGCACTTAACCCTTGCATATGTTAACTCACACCTAGGTTTCTCAAGACCAGAATAGGTTCACGCCAACCGAGAGCACAGATACTCCACTGTCCAGCCTCTTGCCACGGAGGGTACCCGCTACTCTCACCATCTCTCCACTCCCATTACGTGGTAGCCTTTCTGGTATTGGTCCGGTCGAGTCAAAGCTTACCCATGACGTGGCATGTGTCCAGTTAAAAGGTCCTCGATCATCAATCCTACATCGGCTCGGTCCTTAACCGACTCAGACGGAGAGACTACATCGAGACTCCCTTCTCGTGCAAGTCACCTGCCCGGTCTCGTCTTTATTATTTAAAATCCAAAGTTTGGTACCTGATAGAGGTACCCTTTCCAGATGTTGAACCCATCACGGTCGTGATGGATTCACCATCATAAGTCTTTTCTTTGTAAAAATCCCCATCCAGTGTGAAGCATCACCTTTTTCAAAACAAAACATTTTGTTTTCTATAGCAATACTAAGCATTATGAAAACTTATTTAAATAAAACTAGGAATGGTAACCAATTTTCCAAGGAAGGAAATGCATCAACTGTTGAACACCCAATTCCTATCACCTAATGCATCATATATGGTGATAAAGATTTTAAAAAACAAGGAACAGGGATAATGCACCGGGGCTTGCCTTGTGTTGCAGGAGTTTCTGCTTCCATACCACAGATGTCGAAGTAAAAGTTGTTTTCTTCTCGAGGATTCTCGGTCTGGGAGACAACTTCTTCCTCTACTATGGATTCTTCCTTGTGTTCTATACATGATAATACATGTATATGAATGCTTATGCTATGTCATGAATCTGCAATCATACAAAAGAAATATAGTAAGCTGTGTCTTGAATACAACTTTCCTTCACAGTACGAATTAATCACTAAGATTTCCTAGTTAGGTGTTCCTTTGTGATTAGTATCACATAATTAATCCTATGAAGCTAGTTATTGGGTTTTCTGGTCAAACAGTGCCCAAACCATTTCAAACTTCACTCAGGGTTTCTAATCATCATATTAAGCCTACCCAAAAAGTTTTATGATTTTTGGAATTACTAAATTATTTCTAAAATTCTAAAAGACTTTATTTGAGCACCTTTAAATGCTACATAATTCCAGGTTTGAACTAAAAATCTTGGAATGATTTTTATCAAATACTACTTGACTTTAGAAATATAAAAAAATTGGTTTCATAATTTTATTATTTTTCTACTATTTTTTACAGATTTCCCAAGCTGACTGTAAAAAGAAAAGAATAAAATATGAATAGTAACGGGCTCAATTCAGCCCGACCAGCCCACGGATAGGCGGAACGCGCCCGCGTCCGCGCTCGCGCGAAACCTTTTGCGCGGAACCCCCTGGGTATTTGAATAACCGAAGATCAATCCAAGGAACTATTTTCTTTGTCACTGACACTTTCAAAGAAATCCTCCCTTTCTTCTTCACATGACAGGGTCCTCGACCATGGACGGTGGCGCAATCGCTGCGGCGAACCTGCGTAGGTCACTATACCCTATAATCCATGCTCAAATTCCCTCTTACACCTAATGCAACCCTTGGCGCTACTCTGAGGATCAATAATCAGGCATGAACTCTATTCTAGAGCTCGGTTCATGAACACACGCGGAATCAAAATCTTCACGAGCTCGTTCCTAGTGACACAGTGCGGTAGCGTTCGAATTGGAAGTATTTTGAGCTTCAATAACTCACCAGGGCTTAAGGACAACTACCAGGAAGACGGGCGAAAGGACAGAGCAGTGGGTCGACGGGGAGAGTGACTGCGACGGCGTTCCATGGTGGCGACACGACGTTCAGCGGATCCTGCCACGGTAGAGTTCAACCGAGCGGAACGCTGAGCATCACCACACGTAATGGAACCCAAAACACCCACAAGCTCGACCGCGGTTACCTCAGAGAGCTCTAGCCACGGCGAGATGTCTCGCGGCGGCGCTAGCAACCGATTTGGGGGAAATCCGAAATTCACGAGCTATGGTTGATGATCGGGAGTGAGGGGTGGTGCGTTGGGTTTGTAACAAGAAGGTGGAGCAAGGAGAGGCATCAATTTATAGGGATCGGTCACCGATGCCACAAATTTGAGTGAGGATGAGCTTACGACGGTGAGTGGATGAGTCACTAGAGCTCATTCACCGTGGCGCTCTGGTAACTCATTGACCCAGGGGCTTCGATAGCCGCCACGACTACTGCAAAGTAATGAATGGACTACCGCGTGGCACAATCGGGAGAACCGATGGATCAACGACGGTGATCCTACAGCCTCGACATCGGGCAAGTGGTGCTACGACAAGCTTGTTCGAGGGCCAAAGTTCACCCCCTTGGCGATCTTTTCACCCTCCCCGCCGATATTTTTACGCTCCAGCACGCACACATCTCAACCATTGCATGGATCACGGTGCATGATCATCGACGGTCAAGTGTTCTGAATCCCTGATCTTTTTCAGTCACTGTACCCAGCCACGGCCATTTCAGGGTGCCTGACAGAGCGACTTTAGGGCCCTTTTCTCCAATTTCTATGTGATGAGCCACTAATCCGACTACATCAAAGTTATTCTCCTATAAACCTGCTTCAACATTGTCATAAGGATCTTGAGTAGTTACTCACTAGATCAAGCACAATTTGGCTCCAAAGTTGATCAAATACCACTAACCGTCCAATTTCATAATTCTGCTTGACTGACAGCCCAACTTTCAGGGCGTTTTACTCCAAATTCTACACCATTCATGGGCTAAGTAACTTAATCTAATTTTTACTTCTATAGTATCTCTACAACTTCGTTGTGGTGACTCATGACAAATTCCTCATAGATCAAGAGATACAGAGGCTTGAAGTTGGCTTGTTAACCCTGTTTTCAGAGTTGAGAACATGGGTGCTCTTGGATCTTTTGCAATTTACCCCAAATTTCACCACAAAACATGGAAATCCCCAAACATGAAAGTTGCTTAACTTTTGTTACATATATCACTTTGATGTATACACTTTTGACTAAAAGTGCATAGAACTTGAAATCACCCAATACGACACTAATTAGGGTTTTAGGGTTCCAAATTAGGGTTTTGAGTGTTCTAGGGTACACATGGAACTTAAGTTCTCTAAGCTTAACCTTTATTGAACATTTCTACCAACTTGTTGAGATCATCCCTTAGTGCTAATCTCACAAGGTCATAGGTCTCCAATCCTTAAAGAGAGATACTGTAACCTAGGGTCAAGAATCCCTTTTACCAAGTCAGAGCATCACATCACATGTTTGTTTTGAAATTTTAGCCTAGTGGATGCATCTTAGGTGTATCATACAGAATGAAATGCCAATGCATATGATGTCATGCCAAAGTTTTAGTTCACGTAACACCAGAGGTGTTACAACTGTCATGTCATTTGGCTTGACCAATGCACCAACCTACTTGATGAATCTAATGAATAAGGTGTTCATGGAATATCTTGATAAGTTTGTCGTTGTATTCATCGATGACATTCTGATTTATTCCAAGGATGATAGAGAACATGAGGAACATCTGCGGCTAGTATTGCAAAAGTTGAGGGATAACCGGCTCTATGCCAAATTCAGTAAATGTAAGTTCTGGTTGGATGAAATACCTTTCCTTGGGTATCATCTCCAATGGAGGAATCGTAGTAGATCCAGGCAAAGTACAAGAAATAGTGGGATGGAAGATACCTGAGTCAGTCACTGAAATCCGAAGTTTCTTGGAACTCGAGGGATTCTCCAAAATAGCAAAGCCAATGACCTTGTTGTTAGAGAAAGGGAAGGAATTTAAGTGGACTCAGGCATGCCATGATAGTTTCAATCAGCAGAGGTTGAAGTTGATCCACCAGTGTTAGTCATGCTAGATCTTCAATAAGAATTTGATATATATTGTGATGCATCCAGTCAGGGATTGGTATGTGTTCTTATGCAAGGACATGTCATTGCCTACGCGTCTCGCCAGTTGAGGAACACGAGCTGAACTACCCCACTCATGACCTAGAACTGGCTGCAGTAGTGCATGCTCTCAAGATTTGGAGACACTATATAATGGGGACCAAGTGTCAAATCTATACAGACCATAAGAGCTTGAAGTATATTTTTACCTAGAAAGACCTAAACCTTAGGCAACATCGTTGGTTGGAACTCATCAAGGACTATGATCTGGAGATTCATTACCACCCAGACAAGGCAAATCTGGTTGCAGATGCCTTGAGTCAGAAGGACCATGCCCATGCAGCTATGTCTACCTAGCTACCTCACAAATTGGTAGAGGAGTTTGATAGACTCTACTTAGGGATAGTTTCCCATGCAGCAGGAGTTACTATAGAAGTGGAACCTACCTTGGAACAAGAAATACGGAAAGTTCATGTTGGTGATGCTAAGATTCAAGAGATCAAAGACCTAATGGCTGAGGGTAGAGGTCTAGACTTCATGGAAGATGAGCAAGGCTCAATCTGGTTCAAGAACAGGATATGTGTTCCTGAGATAGTCAATCTCTGTGAGACCATATTGAAGGAAGCCCGTGACTCAGCCTATTCTATTAACCGTAGAAGTACCAAGATGTACCAGGATCTAAAACAAAAGTATTGGTGGTATGGTCTGAAAAGGGATGTCGTTGCACATGTGGTCGTATGTGACGTTTGTCAAAGGGTAAAAGCTGAACATCAGAGGCCAGCTGGATTACTTCACCCATTACAAATACCTAAATGGAAAGAAACCGGTATGGATTTCATAGTCGGGTTGCCTCACACCCTGAAAGGTTATGATTCCATATGGGTGATTGTGGACCGATTAACCAAAGTAGCTCACTTTATTCCAGTCAAGGCTATCTATAAGAGAACCCAGTTTGTAGAGTTATATATGTCTCGGATTGTATGCCTACATGGAGTACCTAAGAAGCTTATTTCTGATTGGGGATCTTAGATCACTTCAAAGTTTGGAAGAGTCTTCATGAGAGTATGGACACAAAACTGAACTTTAGTTTAGCTTAACATCCCCAAATAGATGGGCAGACCGAGAGAACAAATCAGGTGTTAGAGGATATGTCCCCTTTTGAACATGGTTTGGATAAGAGATTACCCTACACAGAGTTTTCCTATAACAACAGTTATCAAGCCAGTTTGAAGATGTCCCCTTTTGAGGCATTGTTTGGAAGAAAGTGTAGAACCCCGTTGTATTTGGACCATACTAGTGAGAGACAATTCTTTGGGCTAGAAATTATCCAAAAATCAGAGGAGCAAGTCCGGGTGATCAGAGAGAACCTGAGGACAACATAATCAAGGCAAAAAAGTTATGCTGACACCCGAAGAAGATAGTTAGAGTTTGCGGAAGGTGATCATGTGTAACTGAAACTATCACCAATTCGGGGTATGAGAAGATTTAAAGTCAAAGGGAAGTTGTCCCTCGCTTTATTGGACCATTCAAAATCCTAAAGCGAGTCGGGCAAGTCGCCTACCAGCTAGAGTTACCTACTCACCTGGTGTCACACCCTTCTTTAAGGAACAAAGCCGGGTGCATCTCATACATGCGCCAAAGAAGACAACATATATAATAACAGAGTGTAAGTGTATAGAGATAAATGTCACAATAAAATCAGAGTATATATTACATAGTGGAAGTCTTACAAAATAAAAGATAAACATAACAGGATCTAAAATCCATCCTTGGCGCCAGAGAGCTGACTGGGAGACGCCACCTAGATCAAGTCGAAAGCCTTAGTGTTAGGCGGCTCCTCTTCGACCACCTGTTCTTCTCCTGTGGGGGGTGTGAGACAGCAAGAGTGAGCTCACACATGTTCATCGCTCAACAAGTTGTGGGGAATAATGTGGCATGAACTCACCAAAGATGGGAGTTCATGAAGTGTAAGGCTGATCAATGAAATAGAGGCTGAAGCTGAGCATTGCTTTTATAAGTTGGTCAAAATTTTAATAGCAATTACTAAGTGTAAGTAAATACCAAACCTTAATAATAAAAAAATAAAAGTAATAATAAAATAATCCCAGATGCAATGAAATGACAAATTAAGATTAAGTTCCATAAATTAATCATGTGAGTGTCCGAGCCGCTCATGACCGTGAGCACGGCTAGTATACCAGTTTTACACTCTGCAGAGGTTGCGCATCTTTACCCACAAGTCGTGTTACCCATTTGCCATGGAGTTGATCAGACCCCATACACCTCTACCAAGGAAGCGAGGCAGAGTACCACTACGAGGCCTTTACAAAGTTCCACTAGCTTCAGAAAACCCGCTACAGTTTATAGGAAGCTCCAATGCAGAAATCCCTCGCCTGACCGCCATCGCAGCAAAATCAACCCAAGGACCTCCCTACACTGACCACTCCCCTACTGCCCTTGCCCCTTTCGGATAAGGTAGTCATCCACTAGCTTTCCTAATTAATCAGCCAAGGGCGTCCCATTAAACCCTTGTGGTAGCACTGTTTTCCCGGGTGGTTCTCCATGTTCCCATTAACATAATGATCTTATCATGAATAATAATAATAAACAGATAATAAAAACTATAACAATGAGTGATGAATATCTTTATACCCAAAGCCACATAAAGCAATAGCATGTACTACCCAAAAATTTAGTAGTAAAACCAGTGGTGAAACAAGGTGTAAAGATAGTCAAAATCTAAGGTAACCTATTGGGTCCCATCAAAATTCACCTATGGAGATCATTATGATTAATAAGAACATGACTGGGTAAAAGAAGTGATCAAGGGCACAACTTGTATTCAACGAGCTCCTGCTCAGCAGTCTCTACCAGCTGAACCTCAGGATCCTCTGTAGCTTGCTCGTCTACTCGCATCAACACAATACATACATAGTATAGCAAAAATTAACATCACACCAAACATGTAAATAAAATAGACAGTAATAATCTAGACACTAAAATAAGATCATAGGAACTGGAATCATTAAATTTGGAGTTATATTTATTTAGTTATGAATATTTAAAGTTATTAAGTACTTGGAATAGCATAACTCATGTGAATAATTTTAATTCATGCTTAATGGCTAAACCAATTTACTAAGTGATAAAGAATATTAAAACAAAATTAATGTCTCTGGAATAACTCAATTTGGAGCAAAAATGAATTTTATATGAATTTTACAAGTTTCTGGAATTTCTTTTGCATTAAAAATCAATTTCCATATTTAATTCTCTATTTTTATTTCCCCCTAGACTGCGCGTCAGTTTCTGTAAAGTACAGGGGCGCCTAGGTAAAAAAACCCTGAGACACAGAGAACAGTACGCTGGGACGGCGGGATGTTTTAAAGATCTTAGAGGGGCTCTTTAGTGAAAAGGCCATCGCGAAGGGGTATCGCTAGCCTTGGGCCGTCGGATCGAGTACCAGCGGTCCAGATTAGACCCAGGTTTCACATAAATGGGGATGCTCTGGTGATGGCTGGATCTCGATCCAACAGTCACGGTCCAGGACACCAGAGGTTGCGCCACAGCGCAGGATTACGATCCCAGGGTCCAGAACGTTCCCACCGACATGAGTACACGTGTCTTAATCCAGAACACCCATTTACAGATCAACGGTGTATAGGCTATCGTCTTCCTCAATATACCAGCGGCGCAATACGGACCGCGGCAGCGACGACGGCCATTGCCGGCCCAGCCAAACCTCGATTACGAGCTCGAAACGCCACTCCCAAACCAGCTACACGAGGCGGAGGTAAATGCGAAGTCGTTGGAGGGATACTCACAAAGAATTTGCTCGCGAAGGTGCCCTGCCCACGGCGTTAGGTGATCCCACAGCGACTGGTAACGATGGCGAGAAATTGGAGCAAAACCTTCGGTCGATCACGAGTAGCGCGGCCTCACATGCCCCTCCCAGAACTTGAGGAAGGTCCCTGTGCACTTCAACGGGGCGGACGACTGCTCGGCTGGGGATTTCCCCCGCGGCGGCGCACAGCTTCTCTCCTCCACCCCGCCCCGGCTGCGAATACGACGGCGCACACGCTGCTTTCTTTTCTCCAGGGCGGCTGAGACCGCGGATCCGCAGGCAACGAGTTTATGGGCGAGCAGGGCTGCAGGGCTATCGGAAGTAACCAATCGTGGCCGAGTTTCGCGGAGCTAGGCGCGGTCAACGACCATGGCGGAGGAATCGGTCAGTTCGGCCATGACCAGCTAGGAGACAAGATGACAGGCGGGTCCCACCTGTAAGCCATGCGGGGAAAGGAAGAGTGAGGCGCCCTGGCTGACGTACGGGCCCGGCTTGACAGTGATACAGATGAGCGCGCGACTGACCCTAGTGGTCCACATGTCGGCGCCGGGGCTGAACTTGGGCGGTATGTGCGCGGGAGTGAAGGTCTGTTGGGCTAAATATGGGGACCGAGGCCCAATTAGATTTCCCCTCTTTTTCTTTTTTTCTGTTTTCTTTTCTCATTTCAATCCCTACTTTGAATTTGAATCCTTTTGTGGACTTCACCTTTTATCCAAATCTTCAAACTTAAATCTGTATAATATATATATATATATACACTTATTTTTATTCACCTAGTAATTTCTCTTCTCTTTTTCCCAATTTCCCAATTCTTGAATTTTCCTTTGGAATTTAAATTCCACTTTGGATTTTTTTAACATATTTCTTTTTATATTATTTTTATATTGTCACAAATAATGCACTCACAATAAAAATTCCAGCATGATGCATAATTTAGTGGCATATATTTTTTTATTAATTATTTGTTTTTTAAAGATGGTGTTCACATGTGATGACAAATGGATATAACATATATATATATATAAAGGAGAGAAATTTCTACTTTTATGCTTCCTTACAATTTGGGTATTACAAATCCTACCCCTTACAAAGAATCTCGTCCTCGAGATTTAGGAAGGACCAGGGAAAAGCTGGGGAAAATCTATGCGAAGCTCTTCTTCTCTTTCCCAAGTAGCTTCATCTTCTCCATGGTGACACCATTGTACTTTGCACATCTTTATCACCTTATTTCTTGTAACTCGAGTCAAAGTGTCAAAAATATTGATAGGATATTCCATATAAATCCAATCCCCCTGAACACTGAGCTCTTTCATTGGTAATTGTTCCTCAGGGACACGGAGACACTACTTAAGTTGAGACATGTGGAATACATTGTGCACATAAGATAGATTATCAGGTAGCTCGAGTTGATAGGCCATCTCTCCAACTCACCTAAAACAACTCTGAATGGTCCAAATAAGCGAGGGGACAACTTGCCCTTATCTTTAAATCTCCTCATTCCACGAAGTGGTGACACCTTAAGGTACACATGATCACCTTCCTCCAACTCCAGTGGTCTTCTTCTATTATCAGCGTAGCTCTTTTGCCTGGTCTGAGCTACCCTCAAGTTCTCCCCGATTATATGGACTTGTTCTTCAGCCTCTTGAATAAGTTCAGGTCCAAAGAACTGTCTTCCTCCAGTCTGGTCCTAATATAGAGGAGTCCTGCACTTCTTGCCATATAGAGCCTCGAACGGTGACATCTTTAGACTGGCCTGGTAACTACTATTATACGAGAACTCAGCATAAGGTAGACTCTTGTCCCAACTACTACCATGTTGAAGGGCACAAGCTCTCAACACGTCCTCCAATACTTGATTAGTCCTTTCAATCTGTCCATCAGTCTGAGGATGGTAGGTCGAACTAAAATTCAACTTCTTATCCATATTCTCATGAAAACTTTTCCAACATCTGGAGGTAAACTGTGATCCTCTATCCGAAACGATCTTCTTCAGTACACCGTTGAGAGACACAATCCGAGCCATATATACTCTGCCAATTAAGATCACTTATAAATAGTCTTGACCAGAATGAAATGAGCCACTTTGGTTAGTCTATCCACAATAACTCATATAGAATCATATCCTTTCGAGGTGCGAGGCAATCCAGTAATGAAGTCCATACCAATCTCTTCCCATTTCCACTCGGGAATCTTAAGCGGGTGCAATAGTCTAGCTGGTCTTTGATGTTCGGCCTTGACTCTTTGACACACATCACACTTAGCCACATGTGCAGCCACATCTCTCTTTAGCCCATACCACCAGTACTTTTGCTTCAAATCCTGATACATCTTAGTGCTACCAGGGTGGATAGAGTAATCAGAAGCATGGGCTTCTTTCAATATAGTCTCACGAAGGCTATCAATCTCTGGAACACATATTCGATCCTTGAACCATATAGTACCTTGCTCATCCTCCATGAATTCTAAACCTCTACCTTCAGTAATCAGATACTTAATCTCTTGAATTTTAGCATCACCAATCTGACCTTTACGAATTTCTTGCTCCAAGGTAGATTCCACTTCAATGGTGACTCCTTCAGTGTGAGCAATTATCCCCAAGTTAAGTCTCGTGAAATCCTCAACAATCTGATCGGGTAGCTAGGCAACAACAACTGAATGAATGTGTTCCTTTCGACTCAAGGCATCTGCAACCAAATTTGCCTTGCCCGAGTGATAGTGAATCTCCAAATCATTATCCTTAATGAGCTCCAACCAATGGTGTGCCTAAGGTTGAGATCCTTTTGAGTAAATATGTACTTCAAACTCTTATGATCCGTGTATACTTGACACTTAGTTCCTATAATGTAATGTCTCCAAATCTTAAGCGCATGCACAACGGCTGCCAGCTCTAAGTCATGAGTGGGGTAGTTCAATTCATGTTTCCGCAGCTGACGAGACGCATAGGCGATCACATGTCCTTCTTGCATGAGCACACATCCCAATCCTTGGCCACATGCATCACAATAAATGTCAAATCCCTTCTGTAGATCTGGCATAACCAACACTGGGGGTGACATCAATCTCTTTTTCAGTTGATTAAAGCTTTCTTGGCACTTCTCGTCCCACTTAAACTCTCTTTCCTTCTCCAGAAGTGAGGTCATAGGCTTAGCAATCTTAGAAAATCC
Organism: Zea mays; assembly: GCF_902167145.1. NCBI lineage: Eukaryota > Viridiplantae > Streptophyta > Magnoliopsida > Poales > Poaceae > Zea > Zea mays. The sequence goes on from NC_050097.1 coordinate 107,733,440, forward strand.
TTCATTAAATCTCCGATAGTATCCGGCAAGCCCAAAGAAACTCCGAATCTCCGTAACTATAGTGGGTACACTCCACGCCATTATCTTCTTTACTTTAGCAGGATCCAATGATATTCCTCCATTAGAAATGATATGTCCAAGAAAGGGCACCTCGCCAATCCAAAACTCGCATTTGCTATACTTGGCGTAGAGTTGATTATCTCGTAGCTTTTGTAGCACCAATCTCAGATGTTCCTCATGATCTCTATCACTCTTGGAATAAATAAAAATATCGTCGATGAAAACCACGACGAATCTGTCCAGATCATGAACACCATATTCTTCATATCCATAAAATAGGCTGGTGCATTAGTTAGTCCAAATGACATAACGGTGAACTCATATAAACCATCTCGGGTCGAGAAATCCGTCTTGGGAATATCCGATGGCCTAATCTTCATTTGATCGTAACCCAATCAGAGTTCGATCTTCGAGAATACCCTTGCACCTCTCATCTGATCAAATAAATCTTCAATGCGGGGCAACAGATACTTGGTCTTCACAGTGATGTCGTTAAGAGACCTATAATCCACGCACATCCCTTGCGATCCATCTTTCTTCTGTTCAAATAAAATTGGCGCTCCACAAGGTGAAGAACTCGGACGAATGTACCCAACCTCTTGTAATTCCGTTAATTGCTTCTTAAGTTCCTTTAGTTCTTTTACGGACATCCTGTAGGGCCGTTTAGAAATAGAGGCAGTTCCAGGTAAGAGATCAATGACCAACTCAATTTCCATATCTGGTGGCATCCCTAATAACTCCTATGGAAAGACATCCGAGAAATCCCTAACTGCACGGATGTTGTCACCCACAACCTTCTCATCTACTAAGAATGCCGCTAGTCTGATGGTGGTAGTTACCGCAACTTCAACTTCAAATCTTTGTCCTTTGGAACTGGTGAGTTCTATGGTTCCTTTAGCACCATGCATAAACTGCCTTTGCCTTTCTTAACCATGACATACCAAGGATTACATATATAGTGCTCTCTTCTAACACTATAGGGGTAGCACATCTGGATTAGAAATATAGGGTACGAAAGAAAGAATTGTAGACAAGGCATGTAATTACGAAGCATGTTACTTTGGGGGATTTATTAGCTAAGTGTGTCGCCTACTAAAGCTAATACATTACCTTATGGTGGTACATACTAAGATGTCCGTCTATACTATTTCAATCGATCAAAGAAGCAAATCAGACATTGATCATCAGAACAATCAACCAACATTTTAAATATAGAAAATAGTTATAATTTTGTCTTAGGCCTCCTATCTCTTAAAAAGATCATAAGTGTAGGATTCCAAGGTGTGAAATCCATCATGTCTTGGATTAGAAAAGATAAGAGTAATCAGAGTAGAACAGTAGAAGGTGAGACAGGATCAAGATAAGTATAAAAAGAATCAGAGTGAGATAAGTATAGAATGAATGAGAGTAAGATAAGTATGTAAGGGTTTGTCCATTTCTATCTAGGTTTCGTCCTACAGTCAACATTTGCCTTTGATACCTCTTCTGCCACACCCGGATTTAAGGAACAAAGCCGGGTGCATCTCATACATGCGCCAAAGAAGACAACATATATAATAATAGAGTGTATAGAGATAAATGTCACAATAAAATCAGAGTATATATTACATATTGGAAGTCTTACAAAATAAAAGATAAACATAACAGGATCTAAAATCCATCCTTGGCGCCAGAAAGCTGACTGGGAGACGCCACCTAGATCAAGTCGAAAGCCTTAGTGTTAGGCGGCTCCTCTTCGACCACCTATTCTTCTCCTGTGGGGGGGTGTGAGACAGCAAGAGTGAGCTCACACATGTTCATCGCTCAACAAGTTGTGGGGAATAATGTGGCATGAACTCACGAAAGGTGGGAGTTCATGAAGTGTAAGGCTCATCAATGAAATAGAGGCTGAAGCTGAGCATTGCTTTTATAAGTTGGTCAAAATTTTAATAGCAATTACTAAGTGTAAGTAAATACCAAACCTTAATAATAATAAAATAAAATTAATAATAAAATAATCCCAGATGCAATGAAATGACAAATTAAGTTTAAGTTCCATAAATTAATCATGTGAGTGTCCGAGCCGCTCATGACCGTGAGCACGGCTAGTATACCAGTTTTACACTCTGCAGAGGTTGCGCATCTTTACCCACAAGTCGTGTTACCCATTTGCCACGGAGTTGATCAGACCCCATACACCTCTACCAAGGAAGCGAGGCATAGTACCACTACGAGGCCTTTACAAAGTTCCACTAGCTTCAGGAAACCCGCTACAGTTTATAGGAAGCTCCAAAACAGAATCCCTCGCCTGACCGCCATCGCAGCAAAATCAACCCAAGGACCTCCCTACACTGACCACTCCCCTACTGCCCTTGTCCCTTTCGGGTAAGGTAGTCATCCACTAGCTTTCCTAATTAATCAGCCAAGGGCGTCCTATTAAACCCTTGTGATAGCACTGTTTTCCTGGGTGGTTCTCCATGTTCCCATTAACATAATGATCTTATCATGAATAATAATAATAAACAGATAATAAAAACTATAACAATGAGTGATGAATATCTTTATACCCAAAGCCACATAAAGCAATAGCATGTACTACCCAAAAATTTAGTAGTAAAACCAGTGGTGAAACAAGGTGTAAAGATAGTCAAAATCTAGGGTAACCTATTGGGTCCCATCAAAATTCACCTATGCAGATCATTATGATTAATAAGAACATGACTGGGTAAAAGAAGTGATCAAGGGCACAACTTGCCTTCAACGAGCTCCTGCTCAGCAGTCTCTACCAGCTGAACCTCAGGATCCTTTATAGCTTGCTCGTCTACTCGCATCAACACAATACATACATAGTATTGCAAAAATTAATATCACACCAAACATGTATATAAAATACACAGTAATAATCTAGACACTAAAATAAGATCATAGGAACTGGAATCATTAAATTTGGAGTTATATTTATTTAGTTATGAATTTTTAAAGTTATTAAGTACTTGGAATAGCATAACTCATGTGAATAATTTTATTCATGCTTAATGGCTAAACAAATTTACTAAGTGATAAAGAATATTAAAACAAAATTAATGTCTCTGGAATGACTCAATTTGGAGCAAAAATGAATTTTATATGAATTTTACAAGTTTCTGGAATTTCTTTTGCATTAAAAATCAATTTCCATATTTAATTCTCTATTTTTATTTCCCCCTGGACTGCGCGTCAGTTTCTGTAAAGTACAGGGGTGCCTAGGTAAAAAAACCCCGAGACACAGAGAACAGTACGCTGGGACGGCGGGTTGTTTTAAAGATCTTAGAGGGGCTCTGTTGGGGGCCTTCGGCTTCCGAAGGTCCTCAAAAACATGATTTAACAATGTTTCTGGAGTATAATGTGTGAACAGGTATCTTCGGACTTGAATCAGAAAGGGAGAAGCTCAAAAGATACGAAGGTTGACACAGTGCCGAAGCTGTGAAGCAGGAAAGCTTCGGCATGTTCGCAGAAAAGGGAAACCGACTTAAAGATGAAAAGGCCATTTAGACCTCGATAGAATGCTATAGAATTATCACCAAATGTAAAGGGCATGTATGTAATTTTGTATGGGTTGTACCCCGTGCCTATAAATAGGTGAACAGTACCCCCGTACTGTTCACGCTGACTTGGCATTTGCTTTTGCGTCACACTTGTATTTTCATCTCCTTCCAAGCCGAAGGTACATTTATAATTCAATATTGTTTCTATTTCTTTATGATGAGTTAATAAAGTTAAATGAATAATGTTATATGATTATTCACGCTATCTTTTATGTTTCATATGCTTCGTCTTTTACTAATGTATATTGTAGTGATGAAGGTTGATCCTTCATGACCTTCGTCCGGAGAGCGTTATATCCTAAGGGAAATAATGCTTCGAAGGACGAAGGATCTTAATGTTTAACATTTTCTGTGTTGCCTTGTTCTTAACTCATAGCATTTGAGAACAAGTCTCCAACATTGGCGCCCACCTCCGGTGAACTCACTTCCACTTCGAGTCTTCGTGAACACCTTCGGAAGCTATAGACCTTCGCTATGGCGCCGAAGAAAGCTTCAGCGGCTGGGGCTGCAGCACTACAACCGCTGGACCACAACTAGGAGACCGTCTCTCTTCGGGAGGCCAGAAGCCAGAAGAGAAAAGCCGTCAGCCCGACGCTTGAGGAAGAAGAGCTAGACCAAGAAATCAGAGAGATGGAGATGCTACATCAACAAGTGCAGAGGAAGAAGGAGAAGATGGCCCGCCTAGCTGAGTTGCAAAGGCAAATTGACGAAGCTTCTGAGGAAGTTCGCCATCTCACTCACGATGAGCAGAACAGAAGGCCTCATCAGAAAGACCTTCATCAGGAGGGCTTCGTCAACGAAGACGACTGGTATGATAATTTCCATCAGGGAAATTTTGTTTTTGATGATGCTTCTCCTCTGTCTGCTGAGCTGCAGGCTACTCCTTGGCCTCCATCCTATAAGCCACCCCAGCTCCCCATGTTTGACGGCCACTCCGACCCGAAGCAATTCCTGATGAGCTACGAAGCAACAGTGTCTTCGTACGGGGGCAACGCTGCAATCATGGCGAAGTCTTTCGTCATGGCCGTCAGGAATGTTGCTCAGACCTGGTATTCCTCCCTTTGGCCAGGAACAATCACTTCATGGCAGAAATTGAAGGATATGTTACTGACCAGCTTTCAAGGATTTCAAACGAAGCCGGTTACAGCTCAAGCTCTCTTCCAGTGTATTCAGGATCACGAAGAATACCTTCAGGCGTATGTCCGAAGGTTCTTACGATTGAGGGCGCAGGCACCAACGGTGCCCAATGAAATCGTTATCGAAGCTATGATCAAGGGGCTTCGTCCTGGACCTGCAGCTCAATACTTTGCTCGGAAGCCTCCTCAGACCTTGGAGAAATTGCTCCAAAAGATGGATGAGTACATTCGTGCTGACAATGACTTTCGCCAAAGAAGGGAGGAGGCCTTCAGATTTTCTGAGATGACCAGGGGCTTCGGAGGAAGATACTACCCGAGGCATGTCCGTTCCATTCACAGCACTCAGAATGATGATAAGGGGAGTCAGCAAAACAGGCCACAGTGCTCCTCACAGGCTTCGGGGCAACAACAAACTTCCTTTCGGCCACCAGCTCCAAGAGGCAGAGGCGCCAGGGGCTTCGGCGGAAGATTCGGAGATCAGCCAAGGAGACTGTTTTGCCTATTCTGTGGAGAGGGCAAGGGCCACACCACTAGGACGTGCCATGTTACAATCCAGAAGCAAAAGGAACTAGCCGAAGCTGCATCTCAACAAGCTCAGTCGAAGCAGGTTATGCATACTGCTTCGTTTCATCCGCCTTATGTCCCACAATACATAGACAACCACCCTGCGGCTTCTGTAGCTTCGGCAAGTCAACCTCAAGCTTCCTGGCAGCAGCTTCCGCCTCCACCTCCATTGCAGCAAGGTCAACAGCTAGAAGGGAGTCAATACGCTCCACAGCAGAGGGACTTCAGAGAACAGTCCGAAGCTCGCACAGTCAACAGCACTGTGCCAGAGTCGAAGCACATTTATTGACATATCCTACCTTTGATAGCAGTCTTTTCTATTCAGTTTTATTTTTTGTGAAGCAAAAAACATTGATAGTTTCCATGTAATAATTTCGTTGTTTCCACGAGAAAAATTTATTTGATTCACAGGCCTAAGTTGCCGAAGCCTAAAATTTCTTCCGTTACCAAGAAGGACCTTCGGACTAAAAATCCTTCGGAGTAACAAAAAGTCGTTCTAAGGAACGCAGAGTAAGTTTATAAAGTCACAAAAAGTCGTTCCAAAGGGAGCGCAGCGTAAGTTTTCTGCTCAGAAGTCGTTCCTAAAGGAATGCAGAGCCTACAGCGAAAAATCAACGCTGATACCGTCTAAGTAAAAGACGAAGAAGCTCCTAAGGGAGGCTTACAGCGAAAAGTCAACGCTGATACCGTCTAAGTAAAAGACGAAGAAGCTCCTAAGGGAGGCTTACAGCGAAAAGTCAACGCTGATGCCGTCTAAGTAAAAGACGAAGAAGCTCCAAAGACGTTCCTAAGGGAATGCAGAGCTTACGAATATATTTTGTGTGTATCTTCGGAACAAATGTCACATGCATAACATAACATCATCACATCATTTTGCATAGCATAAGCATCATACATCATATCGCATTTGGCAAGAGAAGGGGACACTCTCAACCTTCGAAGGGATGCTTTGAAAAAGTGACATTGAAATTGTATAGCTTCGGAATACAGTTTCGGGGAATATTTTCACGAAACATGGGCGAACTTTATCAGATCAATATCAAAGTTGCATAGCTTCGGAAAATAGCTTCGGAAAATGTTTTCACGAGGCATCGATGTCATTCATCAGAATAATTTTGACGAAGGCTATCTTCTTCACGACGCATGAAAAGAAGGGAAGGTGTTTTTTCGCCGAAGGCTCAAAAGTGGTATGTATTTAAAGTTTCATGCATCGTAAAGAATTCAATAATGAAAAGAGACTTGTATATTACATTCAAATGTACAAAGTGTTGCATAAGATTACACTTTAAATGTTTTTTCCAAATAGCACCTAATCTTCCCTCAATACTGCTTCGGCGGCTTTATTCAGAAGTTGGTCAACAACCTTGTCCATGATAGTTTCGGCCATTTGATTAATTTTTTCATCCCCTTTTGTGTGGGGGTCGGCAGATCGTCCAACAGTTTCTGAGCGTAGAGAACACTTCTTCAGTACTTTTACAAATCGCGAGCAAAGTTTAAAATGAAAATTACAACGCAACAAGAACGACTAGTTGGTACCTAACTGTCTTTCGGGCTCCCTACTCCTTTCGGCAGCGTCTGCTACTCTTCTAGCATCGTGAATGCCTTTTTCGCTTCTTTCAATGATCTCTCGCGCCATTCCTCGGCCGCCGTCGTTCCAGATATCAGTAAAAAATTTGCCTCCAACTGCGCTCGCTTCGGCCAAGGGGTCCTTGATGTCTTCGGTAGATAAGGTAGCTTCGGATTGAGCTAAAAATTTTACATGTTCGCAACCTTTCTTCTCTAAGACGGAAGCAATTCCTCTGGCGCCCGAAAAAGCACATATGTCGCCACGACTGTTCAGAATCTCTTCGAAGGCCTCTGCTTCGGGGCTAATCCATTCCAGCGGACCTTCGGGATTGCCTCGAGAGAAATTCTCTTCGCTGGAAAAAGCGCCTACGCTGGCGAAGCTGGATTTAATTTTATTAACACATTCTACAGATTTCACATAATATTTCCCCTGAGATGTGCGAAGCTCCTTAACTCTTGATTCCAATTTGCTGACCATAAAATCACTAAGTTCTCGTTTCGTTTCCTCAAGAGCGCGATCCTCTTCGGCTCTAGCCAGCTGTTTCTGAAGATCTTTAATTTCGAGTTTTTGAGCTTCGGCCTGGGCCTTTGAAGCAGCTTCGACTTTTCTCACTTTATCTACCAGTGTAAGCAGAATCTTATCTTTTTCCAAAGCTTCGTTTCTCAGTTTGATAACTTCGGAGCGTAAATTATTAAACGCAATTTCATAACTTTCATCTTCGGCGCTCTTTTGCGCTCTTAACGCGTTGCTTAGGATCAGGCCCTATATGAAAAAAGAATTCATATAAGAAAAAAGGAATGAGTTGCGTAAAAAAAAAATATATATATAGGGGGTTTTTTCTCAAGTGTTTAATTCCCGTACCTTCAGGCTGTTGTACGCGAGGCTGTCTGCGAGATCCTCTTTCGTCATGGCACTTAACCCAGCTTCAAGCTTCGGAAAGCCTATGCTTCTCGCCATCTCTCGGCAGACGGATAGCTCTTTGTTATCAGGCAGGCAGTATAAGAAGTCATCTTCATTTGTTCCATTGAATATTACTGCCCCCTTCGGATATTTCAGCTCCTTTGCATAATGGTTGGCCTCATGAGTTTCTTCCTCAGATAGCTTTTTCCCCGAAGCATGTCGTATGATGTAATCATGCATGCCGGCAGGTGCTTCGGGGATGACGGTGTCCGTTTCTTCAACTAATATTGGTTCCGGAATTTTTACTGCTTCGGCTTCAAAAGGTTGTTCTTTGAAGGGCTCTGAAGGCCCAGCTTCAGCTTCAGCTTGTTGAGCCGAAGCTTCAGTAGAAGCTTCAGCAACTTCAACACTCTTTTTTGGAATTGTGCTTGAAGACTTAATTGTCTCCAAGACGTCTAGTACATTTACCATTCTTTTCCTTTTTGGGGTCACTGATGGCCCCTTTTGGTTTTTTGCTGTCCCAATGATTGCTGTAGGACTCAAAACTTCTGATGTTTTGGAGCCCTCAGTTGCTTCTCTTACCTCCTCAATTTTTTCTGTGAGCGGCGCTTCGGTTTTCTCTTTTGTTTCTGACAACAAAATGTTTGATTGTTCTGATTCTATCTTTGGTGGCACTTCGGCCGTTTCTGCGATCTCTGGCAACAAGGCTGGCTCGATTAGTTTTTCAGCTTCGGTGGCTGAAGAAGTTTTGCCGGTAAACTCCGACACCGAAGCTGGTTCAATATAACGCGGCCGTTGCGTAAGAACCTTTATCTTTTTCCTTTTCGGTTCTGGCTCGCTAGGAGCAGCTGCAGCTTCTTCTTTTGCAGAGATTGTGTTTTTTCTCTTCTGCCTTCGAATGGAATAGCAGTAATCAGGGTAGACAAACCCAATGGCATCAAATACCCGATTCAGTCTCTTCTTTTTTCGGCCTCCGAAGGCTGCTGACATTGCATTATCTTCAGCCTTCGAGTAGGTCCCGAGTAGCTCATCACTTAAATTGTCAATGCTTTTCAACCACTCATCATCTGGCTCAATAAATTTATCTCCAAATTTGAAGGTGTACTTCAGTATCACAAGCTCACCTTCGTCGGCCTCTTTTATGGTTTCTTGTGGCATTTCCCATTTCTCAGCAAGCGGCCACACCCTGAAGGCGATATGTTCTTGTACTAAGTCCCTTGTTCCTATAAAAGAGCAGACAACGCCGAAGGCTCTTTGGCACTCTTCGGCGGCTTCGTTCATTTCAACCTTCGGCCTCCGAAGGCCGAAGCTTTGCCAAATAGGACGCATAATTATACCTTTGATGTCTTCTCGTGCTGATAAGTCATTCTTCACATAAAACCATTCTGTCATCCAATCCCCGGGCCATCTCTTCCGAAAGGTTGGTACGGGACAGCTTGCCCCGGACCGAGAAACGAAGCTGTAGCAGCCAAAATTGTTATGGTACTGTTCTTTGCCCCAAGGCTTTGTTTCATATAATAATTCATGAACATTACAAAAGCTTCTTGCGTCAGGCTTCAGACCTTGACTCCTCGCGGCCCACACGAAGATATTTAGCCTTATAATTGCCTCGGGAGTAAGTTGATGAAGATAGACTTCGAAGATTTTCAACACCTCCACGACGAAGCTGCTCAAGGGGAATCGCAATCCAGCTTTCAAAAAGCTTCGGTACACCACAACTTCATTTTCTTCAGGGTGTGGACAAGTTTTTTCCCCTTCGTCCGCCCTCACAATGGACAGATCCCGAAAATACCTTCCTCTCATATTAACAAGATGATTCTCTTTGATAGTTGATTTACCATAAACTGAATGGCTTGGTCGCCAGGGGCGATCTTCGGAGTCTTCGCCACCGCTGTCCATATCATAACTTTCACTGTCACCAGTATCTTCAGACAGCCCCTCCAGAATTTCCTTGGTAATCTTTTCTGTGTTGGACTTCGACATCGCTATAAGAAACCCTAGGTTCTTCTCTTCATCAAGACTCAGCTTCATCTCAGCAGCAGCCTTCTTAGCAGCTTCAGACATCTTCGGAAGCGCTAAAAAACTGTTTTTAAAAAGCCGAAGCTTCAAAGCTAAAAACTTAGCAGATCACAGTGCACAAAAGCTAAAAAATGAGTGAGCAGGAGTGGTTGGCCAGAAAGCGTGCAAAATAAGTTTGCGGTATGGCCGTATTTATACGCTTGATGCGTTGAAAGTTGAAAGACCCCACTTGTCATTGAATGTTGCTATTCTAGCAAAGGGAAGGTGTTTTTTCGGACCTTCGGCATAAAGCCTTCGTTCATATCGCAATCTGAATTTATTATTTCAAACAAATTAATATTGCGAGGGGCTACTGTTGGGGGCCTTCGGCTTCCGAAGGTCCTCAAAAACATGATTTAACAATGTTTCTGGAGTATAATGTGTGAACAGGTATCTTCGGACTTGAATCAGAAAGGGAGAAGCTCAAAAGATACGAAGGTTGACACAGTGCCGAAGCTGTGAAGCAGGAAAGCTTCGGCATGTTCGCAGAAAAGGGAAACCGACTTAAAGATGAAAAGGCCATTTAGACCTCGATAGAATGCTATAGAATTATCACCAAATGTAAAGGGCATGTATGTAATTTTGTATGGGTTGTACCCCGTGCCTATAAATAGGTGAACAGTACCCCCGTACTGTTCACGCTGACTTGGCATTTGCTTTTGCGTCACACTTGTATTTTCATCTCCTTCCAAGCCGAAGGTACATTTATAATTCAATATTGTTTCTATTTCTTTATGATGAGTTAATAAAGTTAAATGAATAATGTTATATGATTATTCACGCTATCTTTTATGTTTCATATGCTTCGTCTTTTACTAATGTATATTGTAGTGATGAAGGTTGATCCTTCATGACCTTCGTCCGGAGATCGTTATATCCTAAGGGAAATAATGCTTCGAAGGACGAAGGATCTTAATGTTTAACATTTTCTGTGTTGCCTTGTTCTTAACTCATAGCATTTGAGAACAAGTCTCCAACAGGCTCTTTAGTGAAAAGGCCATCGCGAAGGGGTATCGCTAGCCCTGGGCCATCGGATCGAGTACCAGCGGTCCATATTAGACCCAGGTTTCACATAAATGGGGATGCGCTGGTGATGGTTGGATCTCGATCCAACAGTCACGGTCCAGGACACCAGAGGTTGCGCCACAGCCGCAGGATTACGATCCCAGGATCCAGAACGTTCCCACCGACATGAGTACGCGCATCTTAATCCAGAACGTCCATTTACAGATCAACGGTGTACAGGCTATCGTCTTCCTCAATATACCAGCGGCGCAATACGGACCGCGGCGGCGACGACGACCATTGCCGGCCCAGCCAAACCTCGATTACAAGCTCGAAACGCCACTCCCAAACCAGCTACACGAGGCGGAGGTAAATGCGAAGTCGTTGGAGGGATACTCACAAAGAATTTGCCCGCGAAGGTGCCCTGCCTACGGCGTTAGGTGATCCCGCAGCGACTGGTAACGACGGCGAGAAATTGGAGCAAAACCTTCGATCGATCACGAGTAGCGCGGCCTCACACGCCCCTCCCAGAACTTGAGGAAGGTCCCTGTGCACTTCAACAGGGCGGACGACTACTCGGCTGGGGATTTCCCCCACGGCGGCGCACAACTTCTCTCCTCCACCCCGCCCCGGCTGCGAATACGACGGCGCACACGCTGCTTTCTTTTCTCCAGGGCGGCTGAGACCGCGGATCCGCCGGCAACGAGTTTATGGGCGAGCAGGGCTGCAGGGCTATCGGAAGTGACCAATCGTGGCCAAGTTTCGCGGAGCAAGGCGCGGTCAACGGCCATGGCGGAGGAATCGGTCAGTTTGGCCATGACCAGCTAGGGCGACAAGATGACAGGCGGGTCCCACCTGTAAGCCATGCGGGGAAAGGAAGAGTGAGGCGCCCTAGCTGACGTACGGGCCCGGCTTGACAGTGATACAGATGAGCGCGCGACTAACCCTAGTGGTCCACATGTCGGTGCCGGGGCTGAACTTGGGCCGTATGTGCGCGGGATTGAAGGTCTGTTGGGCTAAATATGGGGACCGAGGCCCAATTAGATTTCCCCTCTTTTTATTTTTTTCTGTTTTCTTTTCTCATTTGAATCCCTACTTTGAATTTGAATCCTTTTGTGGACTTCACCTTTTATCCAAATCTTCAAACTTAAATCTGTATAATATATATATACACTTATTTTTATTCACCTAGTAATTTCTCTTCCCTTTTTCCCAATTTCCCAATTCTTGAATTTTTCTTTGGAATTTAAATTCCACTTTGAATTTTTTTTAACATATTTCTTTTTATGTTATTTTTATATTGTCACAAATAATGCACTCACAATAAAAATTCCAGAATGATGCATAATTTAGTGGCATATATTTTTTTATTAATTATTTGTTTTTTTAAAGATGTTGTTCACATGTGATGACAAATGGAGATAACACATATATATATAAAGGAGAGAAATTTCTACTTTTATGCTTCCTTACAATTTGGGTATTACACCAGGCAGATGTACATGATATGTTGCATGTGTTCCGGTTGAAGAAGTGTCTCAGAGTTCCGGAGGAACGGTTGCCTATGGAAGACCTCGGTGTGCAAGGTGATCTGACTTACACAGAATACCCTATCAAGATCATAAATACTTTGGCCCAAGTCACTAGGAATAAAGCAATCAAGATGTGCAATGTGCAGTAGAGCCATCATGCAGAAGATGAAGCCACCTAGGAGCAAGAAGATGAATTGCCAGAAGAATTTCCCCATCTTTTTCCTAGTTCGTCGTAATCTTGTAACGCCCTGAATTTGGGGGTAGAAATTTTTCTTCTTTAATACTCACCAAATTCAGGCGTTATTCTCTTTTCTCTTCCCATTTCGCTCCTTCTTCCCAGTTTCAAAGCAATATAGCAACTGGTGTCCGTATTGCGTGTAAACAAAAATCTAAGTTGACATGGGTGTTGCATCATGCCGAAGCATATTTCTTTTGTCTGATGTCGTGTTTAATCGTGTGTTCGCCTCGCCTCATATCGGATTTCGATTCGCGATTGGATTCCGATCAGTGGTTGTGTGTGCCGTGGGATTTCAACCCGCGACGTGACCCAGCCTGGCACGCCCCTGGCGCCCATGCCTCTCCCCATGCGCCCCCTTCCCTCTCTCTTTCCCTCATTCAATTTTCTCGCGCACAACTCCCTCTCTCTCACCTCTCTCTCTTCTCCCTTGTGCCCTAGGTGCTCCGGTGACGGTTATCGCCGGATTTGGATCCCCGAAATGAGCTTTCCCCCCTCCCCTCTTCCTCTCTCTCTCTCTTCCCCTTCCACCCCATTCCCCTCTTCCCTGTGCGCGTCCCTCCCTCCTCTCCCCTGCGTGCGCGCCCCTGTCGGCGCGACTCTCCCCTGCGCGCGGCTCCCAGCCCCGGTGGCGTGGTCGTCCTGGCCCTCGAGCGCAGCTCCCTCAGCCCCCGGTGGCACGGCTCCCCTCGCCCCCCCCGGCGCGGCTCCCTCGGCCTCCGGCGACGCGGCCCCCTTGGCCCCCGGCGTGGCTCTCTCGGCCCCCGGTGCGGCCACCTCGGCGCCCCTGTGCGCAGCCCCCTCGGCGCCCCTGCGCGCGGCCATCCTGGCCCCTGGACGTGCGGCTCCCCTGACCCCTACGTGCGGCCCCTCGGCCCCCGGCACACGGCCATCTCGGCCCCGGCACGGCCTCGCGCGCCCCCGGCACGCGCAACGCGTTCCCGCGCGCGGTGATTGATTTTTGGCTTTTAATTAGTTTAAAACTTTGTCTAATTAACGTGCTGCATCACGCGCTTTGTCACACGGCGAATTAGTTTGATTCAGATTCTATTAATGTGCTGGGTCGCACGCTTCGTCGCGCAACGATCCAATTTAATTTTAGATTAATTAATGGGTGGCGTCGCGCGACGTTTCGTTTTAAATTCAGTTTAGATGACGTATGTCGTCATGCGCTTTGTCGCACGACACTTGACGTCATTTTTATAATTAATTCAAGTGTCTCATGGCGCGCTCCATCGCGTGACGAGTCGTTTTATTCTTATTTCATTCTAAGTGTTGTATCACGCCTTTCTCCGCGTGACAATCCTATTTACTTTGATCTGTTTATAATGATTAAATACGGAACATGACTTTATCCTATGCATAGCGTGATGGCCAAATTAATACTATTCTGTTTAGGCGAGTACCTTGATTTGTAATCGCGTAAAGTAATCGCTCTTCGACCGTAGCCTCGACCGTTACTCTCTCTTTCTTGCTTAGTCATAGGTGTGAGCCCTACACCGAGTGTCTGTTTATTTATGATATTTTATTGCATGGTGTACTGTCCTTTTGTATTAAATTTGTGGAATGTATGTTTGAACTCGTATAGCTAATAGTCAGTTGGTGCAGTCCGAAGGAGTTGCAGGTGAAGACCCTGAGCAGCAGCTGGTTGGTGAAGGCAAGTGTCCCTTGACCCATCTATGTCCTACTCATGCTTATAATTCACTCCCCTCATTTACATGATTTATACTTAAGGATTGACTAGCTTTTGTTTATCTTGTCCTTGTTTACCTACTTTGGTTGGGTTATTTTGGTTTAGCTATATGCTAGTGCTTCACATTAATCAATGAACATGATGAGATTATCTATGATACGATGTTTTCTCTTTTGATTATGATGATATACTTGTGGCATTTAAGGGGACTCGAGCTGTTTCTCGAGTGCCTCTCCGTAAGGACTGGTTCATTGGATGACCGCCCGGGAAAATAGTGCAACCATGAGGGTGGAATGGGACGCCCTTAGCTGAATAATTAGAGGAACTAAGGTGTAGTTCGCTTCGTCGTCGTGTCGTCAATGGGGCTCGGTGTATGCAGCTTGCTCTGCTAAGATTGGTTTTCCCCTTGGGGAGGAGTGCGGTACATTTATGAAACCTAACGAGCGGCTATAGCCTCAGGGAATCTTTGTAAAGGCTACGTAGTGAAACCTTGCCTATTCACCTTGGTAGTGTTTAAGGGTTTGATCGGCCTGAGGCAAGAAGGAATCACGGCTTGTGGCTAAAGTGCGCAACCTCTACAGAGTGTTATGAAACTGATATATCAGCCATGCTCGTAGTTATGAGCGGCCAAGGGAGCTCCATTGATTAGAGATACTTTGATCAGAGATGTTTGGTTTACAGGTGGTGATGAGGATGATGGTTTTGGTTATGACTATGGTAATGGTAAGTGGTATTCTTTCTGTTTGGAAAGGGTACTTTGGGTTAACAACTTGGGTTAATGCTAAAACCTGGCTTTCTACTAGTAATAATAACCTGACCAACTAAAAGCAACTGCTTGACTTAACCCCACATAAAGCTAGTCCACTCCAGCCAAACGAGACAATTGCTGAGTATGTTGATGTGTACTCACCCTTGCTTTACACACCAAACCCCCCCAGGTTGTCCATGTTGCAACCACTACTCAGGAGAAGATGAAGTCGTGGAGGAGGACTTCCAGGAGTTCCAAGAGTACGATGAGTTCTAGGCGTGGGTTAGCGGCAAACCATTAGTCGGCTGCCTGTGAAGGCCGTGTGTATCTACGTTTCTTTTCCGCACTTTGATAAATGTTAATGACTATATGGATGTCTCGGACATCATGATGTAATCGACTATTACCTTCATTTATGCTATTATCTGAGCATTGTGTGATGATGTCCAGTTATGTAACTGATGTGTACGTGAATTGCTGATCCTGGCAGGTACATGGTTCGCATTCGGTTTGCCTTCTAAAACCGGGTGTGACATAGGTGGTATTAGAGCCGTGCTGACTGTAGGACCGCTAACCTAGAGTAGAATGATCGTTCTAAGGATTATAGACCCCTATTTGTAACACCCCAGGTGTTACTCAGGGTGTCCACCCAGGGCTACCCCTTTTAACCTATTATCACATGAGAATTGGTTTGGGCAAAGTACATCAAACATGGAATTCAAGGTCCTAAACAAGTGCCAACCATCTTGGATATCATGCCCTAGCTTGTCATGCACATCCAAGGGGGGGGATTTCCAAAAACCCTAAAGCAAACCCCTCTTGGGCAATAGGAACCCTAATTGAAGCTAGGATCAAAAGGTCATGTAAACCTTATGATCATGGCTTGGGCCAAATATAAAAGTTGTAGTATACTTCATAACCTACAAATGATAGTAAGAAAGTGACCCCAAAAAGATTTCAGAAAAGCCCCAAAAAGTTCACCCAAGGTTGAGCACAAGGGAAATTTCAGAATTTGCCTAAGTCTAAAAACTAACCCTTGAACAAAGATCCCACATGTTCACCTTAATCCAAAATTCAAAACACTTCGACCCAATTGACAAAGTGGCGCCAAATTAACCCTAGAATGCCCTGGAAAGAGGTGACACCTACCCTAGGGTGTTTGACACGACTTGGCACCATTTTTGTCTCGGCTTGGACCTAGCTGACACAGCCAACTTCTCACCCCTCTATCTCCCTACCCCGACCATATCTTGACTTGGAACTCACAGCAAAAAGGTAGGATATGGAGCAGGGAAGCGACCGTACACAGTGACTTTGCCAAGATACGCACGCTATGGTGCTCAAATCCGCCGTTGAACCATGGCAGAAGCGAGCTCCCACGTGTTCGACGCAGGTTGACACCCGGGGGCGCGCTCAGAGCACGCCCGTGCGCGAACTCCCGCGCGCCCGCGGCCGCCCGTGACCACGCCCGCGCCACGGCTATAAAGCCCGTCCCAGTGCTCGGCTGCCTTCCCCGTTGCCTCCTCCGTACCTCGCCTGACTTCCCCGAGCCAGCCCTTAGCTCTGGCGACCTTCCCGCGACCCGCTAGTGCCGCCCGAGAGCAACCACCGTGGCCAGCCCCTTTCCCGTCCTCCTCCGTTCGATCCAAGCCTTCAGATAGCTTCCTGGTGAGGCCGTGAAGCTTACTCAAGCTTGAACCGAGGACCCGCGTCACCGGAATAGCGAAACCGTGCTCGCCGGAGTTCTTCCCCCGCCGGCGCACGTGGACCGGGTAAATCACTGAGCCATTTTCCGATTCAATGCACAGATAGCCTCTACATCACCCCAGGGAGCTCACCGTGCCGTTGGATTGGAATAGGTCGTCGTGGTTTGGTCGGCACACTCGCCGCTGACGAGAACACCCGCCTGCGCATGAGGACCGAGCGATTCCGGCCATCCCCGCCGTCGAGTCGTACATCGTTGTGACCGCCAGAGCCTCCCCGAGCCAACCCTGCCCTTCGCCGGACCTATCTCGCCGCCGGTAAGCCACGCCACCCTTTTCTTTCCCACGGGTACTGTTTACATTGGGGGAGGGACTGCGGGTGAGAGGAAGAGAAGGTCAGGGGGCTTTTTGAACTGTCAGCGACTCAGGGGAATAGTGGCTCAGGGGTAGATTTGAGTGGGTTGATTTAGTTTAAACCCAGGGACCTCGGTGTAAACTGTTTTTCCAGGAAACTCTTATTAAATCTGTTTTTAAATTGAACAGAGACTTTAAAAATTCATAACTTCTGTTTAGTTCATCAAAATTTGGTCAAACCAATTTTGACAGACTCTAAATAATGTAACCCACTTGAGAAAAATATAAAACCCCCTATGTACTATAGAAAACTTTAAAGCTCTGATTTAATTATAGTTTTGACCAAAAGCTCAATAATAGAAAGAAAAATAGTTATATTATTTGACTAGGGTTAGAAAAATTTGGAGAAGTTTATATCTACTTACTGACCTATTTTAAAATGTTGAATCTCTCTGTCTACTCCATTAAGTTAGTTTTTACCCCTTATTTTATAATATGCTTAAGGTTAAGAAAAATAGAAAAGGTAAATTAAATACTGAACCAGAGGGCACCCCTATTTTTGTTAGGGTACTTATTCAATATAGTTCACTGGAAATATCTATCATACCCTGGTTTAATATAAAATAAGTAGAATACCTTTTATTTTAATAAAACAAGGAAAACTTAGAAAAAAACCCTACAAAAATAACCTTTAGGTGAAATCACCCCAACCCTTGGGATAACTAATGTTTGGTTAATAAGAACTTAGGAAAAATATGAAATCTGCTGTTTGACATTTTTCAAATAACAATGTAGTAGAAAGTGCCTTTTTGACATTTAACTTTAGAAAATCATAAATAAATGACCATCCCTTAGCTTTCTGTGATTTTTGGCACAAAAGCCTATTATTGCTATTAGATGCCAGCGAAAATAACCTTTAGGACAGAACCCACCCCTGATTAGGATATGTAGTGTTAAGTGGCCCATTTTACACCACTCTTGTTATTTTTGTCTAAAGCAAAACCTTCACATGTAGAGCCTCAAATTCTTAAAATAGGCTAGAATAGCAAATGGCAACCCACTGTAATTTTTATGGAATTTTTGGAAAATAGTAACCCACTGTCATAGTTCAAACCTACCCTAGAAACCATAAGTAGAAAATTAAAGAAAGGAAAATGAATAATGAAAATTAGTTTCATCCTAGAACCCTTGTAAATTGTCCACTGAAATATAAAGGCAATGCAAATCCACTATGTTTATCCTCAACAAAAAATCTAAACCTAGGAGTGATAAGCATAAACCACTAAAGGCCCCGTATGACCAAGCAAACCCTAAGTTACTCCTTAACTTAGTGTTTCTTCTCTCAACATAATGTTATTAAATCTTGCATAATCATGACATACATGTTCATTGCATTTCGTTAGACTGTAACCTTGCTGACGGAGAGTACGTCCTCGTGCCGGAGCAAGGAGCTGCTCAGGAGGTAGCCCCAGATCCAGCACCAGAGTCTGCATCAGAGGATCTGCCTGCCACTGCTTTGGAAGGCAAGCCCGGGTTTATGCATAACCTGTTACTTATGCTATTTTACTACACTTATTGATTGTAGGATTGAATGTGCACTTAAGTGTAGGAGTTGTTTGAAACCCTAGTTGCATGATCTCAGGAATCCTGTTGAGATGAATACTAGTATGCTAGGTCGAGTAGCTGCTTTATTAAGTAGGATCTCGGTAGAAGTCGAGTGATTTTTCTAGCACTCGCGCGAGGTCAGGAAATTGGTTGTATCCACTTTCTTATCATAATGATGCTGGTTTGTGGACAACAATCCAGGGGGATTGGTTGTCCACGGGATAAAAATTGGAATAAGGATTAAGGTGTGGTACCGTGAGTCAAGCGTTTGAACATACTAAACATATACCGAGAAATATGGTAAATCGGTAAGCCTAGTACCTGATTGAACCTGGTAGCAGATTGCCCTCCTCACGCGACCTGAGACGAGGTCTCCCATTCCGGTTATGGTGGGTACAAGTGCGGTCACTGCACGACAGCAGTCGGGGTCAGTGAGGCATTGTACGCCAAGGCGGTGAGCCCCTCTCTGCTGACGGGGAATCGATGGGGACGGTTGATGTGTGTGGGGACGGAGTGCCCCGGCATGTCGTGTGTTTAGGTTTACCTTGCAAGGATAAAAACTCGATTCGAATCGTCTGCTTCTCGCAGCTAATGAGACTGCTTGATCCATGCTGCTACATTGAGTAACAAGTGGAATTGTGCTGAGATGATACAAGATGTTGATTGCTAAAAATGTTTGCTACTATGTATGAATAGATAGTACATCTTTAGCCTTAAGAGAGTCACACTTAATTTTGACAAAGTTAAAAACTTGATTTAGAAACTCAGCTAGTGCTTTTGGCAACCAAACCCCACAGCCAAACAGCTGCATGTCTAGAGGTAGAGGAGTAGACTCCTCACACCGGGTAAGTCTAGCTGAGTATTAGTATACTCAGCCTTGCTTGTGGCATAATTTTTTTTACAGGTTCTCTGGAGGACATGGTTGCTGGAGTGACTTGGTCGTCCATCTTGCCACCGGGTTGGACTGTCGAGTGGGACCCTACCTCGGCTGAGGAGGAGCATGAGGAGTGATGGGACAGGCTTCCCCATCTCTCTGTTTATTTACCGTTAGTTTTATTCCGCTGCACTTCGAACAATGATGACTACTTTTGCAAAACTCCGATGGTGATGTAATAATTTAATACTCCTTCATGTATGGTTTTATGCTTTATTGTATTTGCTCTGTGACTCACCTTCGAGTGAGATTGTGGTACTTGATCCTGCCAGTGGCCGTGTCGGACTATATCCGAGGGATTGATGGATTATTCCCATTTAAGTGTGGTCTAGCCTCTAAGGCAGGGCTCAGGCACTTAACTTGGAATAATTCGGGCAGTTCCGCCACAGCTGGTATCGGAGCTTGTACCACCACAGAGGAATCAATAAAATGTAAATACCATCATTTTCCAAAATAAAATTTGATAGAAACAATGTTGGATAGATAGTAGAACAAGCAGGATAGACCTAGGACGTGAAGCCTTAGGGTGATAGAAGGGTAGCTAGGTGGCTAAGTAATTAGGCCCTACAGGCCACTTTTACAGGATGGGAGTTCTTCCCTATTCCTTTTATCTTGTTGTGAGGTCGTTCAGGACGAGCATGCGTGCATTCTAAATTAAACAAATGAATAATTGAGTAAAGCCTTAAAAACAAGATAATAACCAACTAGGTCCCCAGTACCTTTTTATTTAACTAGAGAAAGGCCGAGTTTTGTTTTCCTTGTTCTTTTTGTAATTCTTTTTCTTTTACTTACGCTTAACCGTACACAGATGACTTCCCACGGATCCTCAGAGGACGGAAATGCACTGTCCCACACTGACGGGCTTGCATGAGAGGGCTTTCCCCGCATTTTGTGGGAGGTACTTCAGGGGGCCGGATACACGACACCCCCTCAGTACGCGGTACAGCAGTTCGAGAAGCACCGAGTGCCCCGTTGTAGGGTGAGGATGACCTTGGAGCCTCATCCCCTGCAGCCAGGATGGCGCTCTTTGGACTCCGAGTCTTTTGGATACCGAGCTGAGGACACGATCGAGGCGATCGCTCTGCATGGGTTGACCACTTTCTGCGGATTCCATCCTTTGGAGCTGGCTACCCACCCCATTGGCTTGTTCCCCGCCGAAAGGGAGGACGACCCAATGTGGAAGGATAGGGTGGAGCATGCCAAGGATATCTGGGCCATCTACCCAGGACAGACTACGCACTTGACCGTACGGTGCATGAATGCTCTATACCGTCTGCAAGTGATGCGAGGTGAGGCGATGTCCCATCTGATGGCACTATTGGAGGCAACAAAGATTACCTTGGACAACAGGGAGGAGCTTGTGGTTGATTTGTCCACTGAAATGGTGGAGAAGGACTTGCAGGTGGAGCAGCTATCCACTGATATCCAAGAGTTGGAGGAGCTAGTGGGCACCAGGGAGAACACCATCGAGGTTCTCGAGGATCAGCTCATTAACACCCATCAGCAGCTTGCCGAGGCTAATGAGCACCTGGATATGCATCACCAGGAGATCCAGGACATGGAGGCCAACGAGGACGTCGACATCGAGGGAGGAGAGGAGCCTGCCTCTAGTGTGGACACTGCTGGCTCAGGGAGACCACCTTCCCCCGAGTCGAGTGTTGCCTCGTTCGCTCACTAGGTGTCAGGACAGAGTTAGAAGTCGGATGGTAGGACTCCTCGTAGCTAGCTTAGCTTTTGCACCCTTGGGGTACTAGGCTAGATAGAGTTGAGTCTTTTGGGACAATTGATGTAATCGTGATAAACTCTCTTGGAAGCATGTTTGATGGATGCTGTTATCAGTTTTAAATTTGGAAGGAAAAAAATTTATGCTTTTTTAAATCCTTTCTGTTTAAGTTGGAATCTATCATCTTGCTTTTAACTCTTTTTGCCGCGATTAAGCCTTGAACTTGGAGATATGGTGTTAAGTATATATATGGTTTTTCAGATGGTCGGGAGGCAGCGTCGTGGCCAGAATGAGCGCGTCCCTCCACCGCCGCCACCGCCTCCCACTCTGCAGGAGCTAATGGCTCAGCAGAATGAGATCTTGAGGCAGCTAGCTCAGCGTCAGCCACCACCTCAGCACTATGGTGGTGGAGACCATCAGCGTCACCCCGCGGCAGCTACCTACCAGGAGTTCCTCAGCACCCAGCCACCATTGTTCACTAGGGCAGAGGACCCACTTGATGCAGATGTGTGGTTGCGAGTGGTGGAATCCAAATTCCCGCTACTCCATGGAGCTTGTTCTGAGGTCACTAAAGTCAGGTTCGCCACCCAGCAGCTTCGCGGACCCGCAAGGACTTGGTGGGACCATTTTCTTGCCATGCAGCCAGAGGATAGAGAGGTGGAATGGAGAGAGTTCAAGGCAGCTTTCAGGGGACACCACATACCAGCCGGAATTATGGATCGAAAGCTCAACGAGTTTTTGGCACTCACTCAGGGCAACAGGACAGTGTTGCAATATGCCCAGGCTTTTAATGACTTGTGTCAGTATGCTGGATATCACGCAGATACGGATGAAAAGAAGAGAGACAGGTTCAGGAGGGGGCTCAGCACTAAGCTCCATGATCGTCTCAACACCGTCAGGGCCAACAGCTACAACGAGTTGGTCAATATGGCTATCTCCCAGGAGGACTGCATTATAGCTCGACAGGCAGAAAAGAAGAGGAAGACCCCTGTGGCAGGACCTTCAGCTCAGCCACAGCACTTCAGGATTGTGTCCGACACTCAGAACAGGGGACACCAGCAGCAGCAAGGGAGATGGGTGATCCGACCACAGCAGCAGCAGCAGGCACCCAACCGTACCCAGTTTCCCGCTCAGAGGAACAACCAGCAGCAGCAGCAGTACCGCCAGGCAAATGACAACAGGTGTTTCACGTGTGGCAACATCGGACATTACGCCAAGAACTGCCCCAGGAACCAGCAGAGGCAAGGGCAGAATGTTAATCAGAACCAAGGCAAAAGGCAGAAGGTGCAAGTGAGACAGGGCAGGCTGAACTTCACCACCATGGCTGATATTCCAGAGGGAGCACCCGTCATGACTGGTATCTTTACAGTTTTGAATTATCCTGCTATTATCCTTTTTGATTCTGGTGCATCGCATAGTTTTATCAGTGCAAATTTAGTGCCAAGTGCCAGTTGCCCTTTCACCACACCGATGGGGGCATTACCATTTCAACACCAGGAGGCAGAGTTGCCACTTATCAAATCAACAGGCAAGTGCCTATAAAATTTGGTAGTCTGGTGATTAGAACCACCCTTCTCATCTTAGGATTGGATAGCGTGGATATTATATTGGGAGCTGACTGGTTGACCAGGCATCAGGCAGTATTGGATATTGCAGCCAGGGTCGTTGAAATTCATTCCCCTGCTTATGGCGAGACTGTTTTATATTTGCCCGACCAGGGATTTACCCGTTCCTGTGCCTTCGTTATGATAGAGTCCCCAGTGGAAAAGATCCGAGTGGTCCGTGACTACCCGGATGTTTTTCCGGATGAATTGCCAGGGATGCCACCTGATCGAGATATTGAGTTCGCCATCGAATTGCAACCCGGGACTGCTCCTATCTCCAAGAGACCCTATAGGATGCCTCCCGCAGAATTGGCAGAACTGAAAAAGCAATTGCAAGAATTGTTGGACAAGGGGTTTATTCGCCCAAGTACTTTGCCTTGGGGATGTCCCGCCTTGTTCGTAAAGAAAAAGGATGAAAGTTTGAGGATGTGTGTTGACTACCGCCCTCTCAATGCGGTGACTATCAAGAACAAATACCCACTGCCCCGCATTGATGTTCTGTTCGATCAGTTTGTGGGAGCCAAGGTATTCTCCAAAATAGACCTTCGCTCAGGTTACCATCAGATCAAGATCCGTGCCAGTGACATTCCCAAGACAACTTTCTCTACCAGATATGGGTTGTATGAATTTTTGGTGATGTCTTTTGGGCTGACCAATGCCCCGGCTTATTTTATGTACCTGATGAACTCAGTGTTTATGCCAGAATTGGATAAGTTCGTGGTCGTTTTCATTGATGATATTCTGGTCTATTCCAAGAATGAAGACGAACATACTGAGCACCTGCACATCGTGCTTTAGCGACTGCGCGATCATCATCTTTATGCTAAGTTGTCTAAATGTGAGTTCTGGCTGAAGGAGATTAAATTCTTGGGTCACACAATTTCCCAGGATGGGATATCAGTTGATCCTGAGAAGGTACAAGAGGTGATGGATTGGAAACCCCCGACTACAGTGAGGCAGATTCGGAGTTTTCTGGGATTGGCAGGGTATTATCGACGATTTATTCCGGATTTCTCCAGAATTGCCAAACCAATGACTGAACTGTTGAAGAAGGGAGTCAAGTATGATTGGAGCCAAAAGTGTGAAGATGCCTTTCATACTTTGAGGCAGCATTTGACCACAACCCCAGTGCTGGCTCAACCTGACAACACCAAGCCATTTGAAGTTTATTGTGATGCTTCTGGTACTGGATTGGGATGTGTCTTGATGCAAGAGAACAGGGTCATTGCTTATGCTTCCCGAGCACTCAGGCCCCATGAGCAGAACTACCCCACACATGATCTGGAATTGGCAGCTGTGGTTCATGCTTTTAAGATATGGAGACACTACTTGATGGGAGCTCACTGTAACATCTACACTGATCACAAGAGTCTCAAATACATCTTCACTCAGGCAGATCTGAACATGAGGCAGAGGAGATGGTTGGAGTTAATCAAGGACTATGATTTAGAGGTACATTACCATCCTGGCAAAGCCAATGTTGTGGCAGATGCTTTGAGCAGAAAGGCCCAATGCAATTGTATGAGCATGGATGCAAGAGTTACCACCCTGTGTGATGAATTGTGCAAGTTGAACCTGGAAGTTGTCTCTTCCGGTGACCTAAACTATATCTCAGTGGAACCCACATTGCAAGAGCAAATAGTCAGGGCACTGATTGAGGATAAGGGTGTTCAGGTTATCAAGGAAATGATCAAGCAAAAGGCAGAAAAATACAAGTGCTTCCGGCAGGACAGCAAGGGAATTCTATGGTTTGGAGATCGATTGGTTGTTCCCAAGGACCCAGAGCTCAGAAAGAAGATACTAGATGAAGCTCACCTTTCCAAATTCTCCATGCACCCTGGTAGCAACAAGATGTACCATGATCTTAGATCTTTATATTGGTGGACCAGAATGAAGAGGGAAATTGCCAAATACATATCCGAGTGTGACACTTGCCAGAGGATAAAAGCTAGCCACTTGAAGGCAGCAGGCCCTTTGCAACCCCTTCCCATACCATCTTGGAAATGGGAGGACATTTGTATGGATTTTATCGTAGGACTGCCCAATACCTCCAGGCACCATGATTCCATTTGGGTTATTGTGGACAGGTTGACCAAGACCGCTCACTTCTTGCCAGTGCACACCACCCACAGGACAGAGAAGTATGCAGAGATCTACATTGACCAGATAGTTCATCTGCATGGGATACCAAGGACTATAGTCTCAGACCGAGGAGCACCTTTTGTGGCACGATTTTGGGAACAATTGCAGGAATCACTTGGGACCCAGGTCATACGAAGCTCAGCATACCATCCCCAAACAGAAAGGGTGAATCAGATTTTGGAAGACATGTTGCGAGCATGTGCACTACACTACGAGAAGGATTGGGACAAGTGTCTTTCCTTGGTAGAATTTTCTTACAACAACAGCTATCAGTCCAGCCTGAAGATGGCACCTTTTGAAGCCTTATATGGGAGAAGGTGTAGGACCCCACTGAATTGGTCTCAAGCAGGAGAAAGAGAAATTTTTGGGCCAGATTTGGTACTTGAAGCAGAAGCAAAGGTCAGAATTATCAAGAAGAACCTAGAAGACTGCTCAGGCCAGGCAAAAGAGCTATCATGACAAGAGGCGGAAGCCTCTACAGTTTGAAGTGGGAGACCATGTTTATCTTAAGGTGTCACCCACCAAGGGTGTCCAGAGATTCGGGATCAAGGGCAAGTTAGCTCCTCGCTACATTGGACCCTACGAGATCAAGGAGGCTTGTGGACCCGTAGCCTATCAATTGGAATTGCCACCTCACATGTCAGCAGTTCACAATGTGTTCCATGTATCTCAATTGCGGAAATGTGTCCGCCTACCCACTGAAGTGCTGCCAGAACCAGACATTGAGATAGAACCAGACTTGTCCTACCAAGAGTACCCCGTCAAGGTATTAGATCAAAAGGAGAGATCAACTCGGGCAAGGTCGGTTAGAATGTATAAGGTTCAGTGGAGTCACCATTCAGTAGAAGAAGCTACATGGGAGACTGAGGATTTTCTACGCTCTCGCTTCCCCGACTTTCTGCCCAAAGGAGTCGGTACGTAACCCCAAAAACCCCACCTGCCCTTTGAATTCAATTATAAGAAAAACTTAGATAACAAGGATAGTCTAAGTTGTGGATTTAACTTAAAAAGGGCTTCCTTCTGAAGTTGCAAAGAGAATGACATTCGAAGAGCAGTTAACAACAGAAACTTGAGTAAAGAAAAAGTAGCACACCTTCAGGCACCCCTCCAAGGGACTCTACCTCAAATCTCGGGACGAGATTCCTTTAAGGGGAGAGGGCTGTAACACCCCAGGTGTTACTCAGGGTGTCCACCCAGGGCTACCCCTTTTAACCTATTATCACATGAGAATTGGTTTGGGCAAAGTACATCAAACTTGGAATTCAAGGTCCTAAACAAGTGCCAACCATCTTGGATATCATGCCCTAGCTTGTCATGCACATCCAGGGGGGATTTCCCAAAACCCTAAAGCAAACCCCTCTTGGGCAATAGGAACCCTAATTGAAGCTAGGATCAAAAGGTCATGTAAACCTTATGATCATGGCTTGGGCCAAATATAAAAGTTGTAGTATACTTCATAACCTACAAATGATAGTAAGAAAGTGACCCCAAAAAGATTTCAGAAAAGCCCCAAAAAGTTCACCCAAGGTTGAGCACAAGGGAAAATTCAGAATTTGCCTAAGTCTAAAAACTAACCCTTGAACAAAGATCCCACATGTTCACCTTAATCCAAAATTCAAAACACTTCGACCCAATTGACAAAGTGGCGCCAAATTAACCCTAGAATGCTCTGGAAAGAGGTGACACCTACCCTAGGGCGTTTGACACGACTTGGCACCATTTTTGTCTCGGCTTGGACCTAGCTGACACAGCCAACTTCTCACCCCTCTATCTCCCTACCCCGACCATATCTTGACTTGGAACTCACAACAAAAAGGTAGGATATGGAGCAGGGAAGCGACCGTACACAGTGACTTTGCCAAGATACGCACGCTATGGTGCTCAAATCCGCCGTTGAACCATGGCAGAAGCGAGCTCCCACGTGTTCGACGCAGGCTGACACCCGGGGGCGCGCTCAGAGCACGCCCGTGCGCGAACCCCCGCGCGCCCGCGGCCGCCCGTGACCACGCCCGCGCCACGGCTATAAAGCCCGTCCCAGTGCTCGGCTGCCTTCCCCGTTGCCTCCTCCGTACCTCGCCTGACTTCCCCGAGCCAGCCCTTAGCTCCGGCGACCTCCCCGCGACCCGCCAGTGCCGCCCGAGAGCAACCACCGTGGCCAGCCCCTTTCCCATCCTCCTCCGTTCGATCCAAGCCTTCAGATAGCTTCCTGGTGAGACCGTGAAGCTTACTCAAGCTTGAACCGAGGACCCACGTCATCGGAATAGCGAAACCGTGCTCGCCGGAGTTCTTCCCCCCGCCGGCGCACGTGGACCGGGTAAATCACTGAGCCATTTTCCGATTCAATGCACAGATAGCCTCTACATCACCCCAGGGAGCTCACCGTGCCGTTGGATTGGAATAGGTCGCCGTGGTTTGGCCGGCACACTCGCCGCCGACGAGAACACCCGCCTGCGCA
Source organism: Zea mays (assembly GCF_902167145.1). Lineage (NCBI taxonomy): Eukaryota > Viridiplantae > Streptophyta > Magnoliopsida > Poales > Poaceae > Zea > Zea mays. The sequence continues at coordinate 107,761,021 of NC_050097.1, forward strand.
CGAGGACCGAGCGATTCCGGCCATCCCCGCCGTCGAGCCGTACATCGCTGTGACCGCCAGAGCCTCCCCGAGCCAACCCTGCCCTTCGCCGGACCTATCTCGCCGCCGGTAAGCCGCGCCACCCTTTTCTTTCCCGCGGGTACTGTTTACATTGGGGGAGGGACTGCGGGTGAGAGGAAGAGAAGGTCAGGGGGCTTTTTGAACTGTCAGCGACTCAGGGGAATAGTGGCTCAGGGGTAGATTTGAGTGGGTTGATTTAGTTTAAACCCAGGGACCTCGGTGTAAACTGTTTTTCCAGGAAACTCTTATTAAATCTGTTTTTAAATTGAACAGAGACTTTAAAAATTCATAACTTCTGTTTAGTTCATCAAAATTTGGTCAAACCAATTTTGACAGACTCTAAATAATGTAACCCACTTAAGAAAAATATAAAACCCCCTATGTACTATAGAAAACTTTAAAGCTCTGATTTAATTATAGTTTTGACCAAAAGCTCAATAATAGAAAGAAAAAAAGTTATATTATTTGACTAGGGTTAGAAAAATTTGGAGAAGTTTATATCTACCTACTGACCTGTTTTAAAATGTTGAACCTCTCTGTCTACTCCATTAAGTTAGTTTTTACCCCTTATTTTATAATATGCTTAAGGTTAAGAAAAATAGAAAAGGTAAATTAAATACTGAACCAGAGGGCACCCCTATTTTTGTTAGGGTACTTATTCAATATAGTTCAGTGGAAAATCTATCATACCCTGGTTTAGTATAAAATAAGTAGAATACCTTTTATTTTAATAAAACAAGGAAAACTTAGAAAAACCCTACAAAAATAACCTCCAGGTGAAATCACCCCAACCCTTGGGATAACTAATGTTTGGTTAATAAGAACTTAGGAAAAATATGAAATCTGCTGTTTGACATTTTTCAAATAACAATGTAGTAGAAAGTGCCTTTTTGACATTTAACTTTAGAAAATCATAACTAAATGACCATCCCTTAGCTTTCTGTGATTTTTGGCACAAAAGCCTATTATTGCTATTAGATGCCAGCAAAAATAACCTTTAGGACAGAACCCACCCTTAATTAGGATATGTAGTGTTAAGTGGCCCATTTTACACCACTCTTGTTATTTTTGTCTAAAGCAAAACCATCACATGTAGAGCCTCAAATTCTTAAAACAGGCTAGAATAGCAAATGGCAACCCACTGTAATTTTTATGGAATTTTTGGAAAATAGTAACCCACTGTCATAGTTCAAACCTACCCTAGAAACCATAAGTAGAAAATTAAAAAAAGGAAAATGAATAATGAAAATTAGTTTCATCCTAGAACCCTTGTAAATTGTCCACTGAAATATAAAGGCAATGCAAATCCACTATGTTTATCCTCAACAAAAAGTCTAAACCTAGGAGTGATAAGCATAAACCACTAAAGGCCCCGTATGACCAAGCAAACCCTAAGTTACTCCTTAACTTAGTGTTTCTTCTCTCAACATAATGTTATTAAATCTTGCATAATCATGACATACATGTTCATTGCATTTTGTTAGACTATAACCTTGCTGACGGAGAGTACGTCCTCGTGCCGGAGCAAGGAGCTGCTCAGGAGGTAGCCCCAGATCCAGCACCAGAGTCTGCATCAGAGGATCTGCCTGCCACTGCTTTGGAAGGCAAGCCCCGGTTTATGCATAACCTGTTACTTATGCTATTTTACTACACTTATTGATTGTAGGATTGAATGTGCACTTAAGTGTAGGAGTTGTTTGAAACCCTAGTTGCATGTTGAGATGAATACTAGTATGCTAGGTCGAGTAGCTGCTTTATTAAGTAGGATCTCGGTAGAAGTCGAGTGATTTTTCTAGCACTCGCGCGAGGTCAGGAAATTGGTTGTATCCACTTTCTTATCATAATGATGCTGGTTTGTGGACAACAATCCAGGGGGATTGGTTGTCCACGGGATAAAAATTGGAATAAGGATTAAGGTGTGGTACCGTGAGTCAAGCGTTTGAACGTACTAAACATATACCGAGAAATATGGTAAATCGGTAAGCCTAGTACCTGATTGAACCTGGCAGCAGATTGCCCTCCTCACGCGACCTGAGACGAGGTCTCCCATTCCGGTTATGGTGGGTACAAGTGCGGTCACTGCACGACGGCAGTCGGGGTCAGTGAGGCATTGTACGCCAAGGCGGTGAGCCCCTCTCTTCTGACGGGGAATCGATGGGGACGGTTGATGTGTGTGGGGACGGAGTGCCCCGGCATGTCGTGTGTTTAGGTTTACCTTGCAAGGATAAAAACTCGATTCGAATCGTCTGCTTCTCGCAGCTAATGAGACTGCTTGATCCATGCTGCTACATTGAGTAACAAGTGGAATTGTGCTGAGATGATACAAGATGTTGATTGCTAAAAATGTTTGCTACTATGTATGAATAGATAGTACATCTTTAGCCTTAAGAGAGTCACACTTAATTTTGACAAAGTTAAAAACTTGATTTAGAAACTCAGCTAGTGCTTTTGGCAACCAAACCCCACAGCCAAACAGCTGCATGTCTAGAGGTAGAGGAGTAGACTCCTCACACCGGGTAAGTCTAGCTGAGTATTAGTATACTCAGCCTTGCTTGTGGCATAATTTTTTTTACAGGTTCTCTGGAGGACATGGTTGCTGGAGTGACTTGGCCGTCCATCTTGCCACCGGGTTGGACTGTCGAGTGGGACCCTACCTCGGCTGAGGAGGAGCATGAGGAGTGATGGGACAGGCTTCCCCATCTCTCTGTTTATTTACCGTTAGTTTTATTCCGCTGTACTTCGAACAATGATGACTACTTTTGCAAAACTCCGATGGTGATGTAATAATTTAATACTCCTTCATGTATGGTTTTATGCTTTATTGTATTTGCTCTGTGACTCACCTTCGAGTGAGATTGTGGTACTTGATCCTGTCAGTGGCCGTGTCGGACTAGATCCGAGGGATTGACGGATTATTCCCATTTAAGTGTGGTCTAGCCTCTAAGGCAGGGCTCAGGCACTTAACTTGGAATAATTCGGGCAGTTCCGCCACACTATTATCACCTTGAATTTGGTATCCCTTCAAAAGTTGGTCATATCGACCAAATCTATGTTCTACTATATATATTATACCTTGCTGAAAAAAAATTGTTTTATTCTAATTCCTAATTTTATGGTTTACTTGCTGGTCATATTAGCTCTGTTCTCACTTTTATGCTTTTGGTGTCTTTTGTAGATGGCTCGTCTTAGACACACTGCACGGAAGTCAGTCATTCCTTTCTTGCCTTCCCATCTCGCGGAGCGTCCGCTTTGTCGTCCGGTGGCTGGACAGTCTAGCCATTTGGAGAGGCTGCACCACCGCCTGCACGAGGAGCAGGAGCGTCGGCGATAGGAGTTGGAGCAGCAGGGCTCTTCTTCCTCGCTTCAGCAGGAGGTAGAGTCTATGAGGAGTTGCTCTCCTGTGCCCCCGCTGGAGGCGCCCCCTGCACCACCACTGGGTGTCCCGACCGCTGGAGTAGCTGCTGGAGGAGACCCCGACGACGGAGGTGACGACAGCAGCTCGAGCCACAGCACCAATCTTTCAGAGGAGCAGGAGCCAGAGGGATGGGTTGCTCGACCCATCACTCGTGACGCCGCTCGCGGGTATCACTTTCACGATGCGCTCGACACCTTGCTATGCCAGGCACTTGACCGGCGTACCTGGTCTATCGAGTATCACTGTGTTGTCTTCCAGCGCGGTCGTGGGGTTTACTCGGACCGCTGGGAGGCGACTTGTTTGGTGCGCCGTCCGGAGAATAGTCTCCGGGGTGCGGATGTCTGCTCGGAGCATTGCTCTATCTCTAAGCGGGACTCAGCTGAGGCGGCCATGCAAGATGCCGCACGGCGTGCGCTTTCACACTACTGCTCAGTGCTCGGTGGGATAGCCGATGGTTTTAACCTAAGGTATTACCCCCGCCATCCATCTGGCAGCACAGGAGGTGTGGTTGTCTCACCTGTCAGTGAGAACAATCCTAGGTTGAGCAGCACAGTCAACCTAGCTGCCGTGCTAAACACGGAGCTGGACCATGCCTTAGATGAGCTGAGTAGGGCTCATGCTGAGATTGCCCAGTTGCGGGCTGAGCGCGCGGAGCGCCATCACCTGGAGGATGGTTCTCCCGCCCCCGTCGGGACTCAGCACCCGCACCGCTCATCTCAGCATGGACACCATGCTTATGGTAACCCCGAATGCATGACCAAGATAAATTTAGAACCATAGATCGTCAGTGTCGGATCTTGTAATTAATGCTTAAAAATAGAAGTTATAGCCTTAGCCTTAGTCTTACTCTCAGTTAGTTTAGTTAGACAGGGTAGTTTGCTTATCCTGTTTTTTATGTTTGTCATGATGAACTATGATGGATTTGGATCTTTGTAATGACTGTCGCCAGGGTGTGGGTATCCCCTGCACTTTGGTTTACTTGTTAATGTTAATAAAATTAGTTATCTAGTTGGGAAGCCCTTTCACTCTACTTTCCTCTTTATCTGAGTAGTTGTGTTTGCCTGTGTTGGGAGTCAGTGAAGATGCTTATCTGTTCAGTATTGTGGAAGGATTCTATACTCTTTTCTTATGCTGCAAGTTTGCAAGATCAGTTCTAATGTGTGATTGCATTCTACAGATGTCAGACAATAGACGCAGAGGAGGAAGGCGTGCTCAGCAAGAGCAGGCAGCACCGCAGGATGAGGCACCCCGGCAGCAGCTGCCACCACCTCCCACGATGATGATAGAGCAGATGTTTTTGATGCAAACTCAGGCAGTTCAAGCCATTGGTCAGACTCTGGCCGCTATTCAGCAGCAGTAGCCCCCACCACAACCTCAGATGCCTAGAGACAAGCGTACTGAATTCATGAGAGGTCATCCCCCAGTGTTCGCTCACTCTGCTGACCCCATGGATGCTGAAGATTGGCTGCGTACCATGGAGCGGGAGTTGCACACCACTCAGTGCGACGATAGGGAGAAAGTTCTATATGGTCCCCGTTTGTTGAGAGCAGCAGCTCAGTCTTGGTGGGAGTCCTACCTCGCCACCCACGCCAACCCTGACACTATCACTTGGGAGGAATTCAGAGATAATTTCTGTCAGTATCATGTTCCAGCAGGTCTGATGACAGTGAAGAAGGAGTTCCTGGCGCTCAAGCAAGGGCCTATGTCTGTCAGTGAGTACCGAGACAGGTTTCTGCAGCTGTCTCGCTATGCTCCTGAAGATGTCAACACAGATGCCAAGAGGTAGTATCGTTTCTTGAGAGGCTTAGTCGATCCCCTGCACTATTAGCTGATGAATCATACCTTCCCCACCTTTCAGCACCTGATCGATAGAGGAATTATGATAGAGAAGAAGTGCAAGGAGATGGAGGATCGCAAGCGCAAGATTGGTGGACCTCAGCCTAGAAGCAGCAACCGCCTCCATTTCTCAGGCAACTCGCCTAAGCAGTTCAAGCAGAATCAGCGCCCGCCTCAGTAGTAGTTTCAGAGGCAGTACCCTCAGCACCAGCAGCAGAATCGCCAGAACAATCAGTCAGGATGAAGTCAGTTCCAGAGGCAGAATCAGCAGGCACCTCGCCTCCCCGCCTCAGCAACCAACCAGGGCAGTCAAGTAGCCCTAGTTCAAGGCGGAAGCAGAGCATGTTTCCATTGTGGAGAGCAAGGCCATTGGGTGATGCAATGTTCAAAAAAGGCAGCTCAGCAGTAGTCAGTCCCTAGTGCCCCAGCGAAGCAGAATCTGTCTCAGCCAAGAGCAGGCAACCGCGTCCATACGCGCTACAACAATGGGAGACAGAACCATTTGGAGGCTGAAGCAGTTCAGGAAACGCCAGGCATGATAGTAGGTATGTTTCCAGTTGATTCTCATATTGCAGAAGTATTATTTGATACTGGAGCCACGCATTCGTTTATTACTACTTCATGGGTAGAAGCACATAATCTTCCAATAACTACCATGTCAACACCCATTCAAGTTGACTCAGCTGGTGGTAGAGTTCCAGCCGATAGTATTTGCTTGAATGTAAGTGTGGAAATAAGGGCGATAGAGTTTCCTGCTAACCTCATAGTAATGGGTACTCAGGGAATAGATGTCATCCTAGGGATGAATTGGCTAGATAAGTACCAAGCAATTATCAGTTGTGATAAGAGGATAATTAAGTTGGTGTTCCCACTAGGAGAAGAAGTGGTAGCTGAGTTAGTCTCACCTAGCAGGGAAAGGAGGTTGTCATCATATGACTATTGATAGCAAGGAGGCAGATTCACTTGAGACTATCAGGGTTGTGTCAGACTTTTCGGATGTATTCCCAAAAGATTTACCAGGTATGCCACCTGAGCGAAAAGTTGAGTTTGCCATAGAGCTTCTTCCTGGAACCGCCCCCATTTCTAAAAGAGCTTACAGGGTATCTGGACCAGAGTTGGTTGATCTCAAGAAGCAGATCGATGAGCTATCATAGAAAGGTAACATTAGGCCAAGCACCTCGCCTTGGGCCGCCCCTGTCCTGTTCGTGGAGAAGAAAGATGGCACCAGGAGGATGTGCATCGATTATCGAGCTCTGAATGAGGTCACGATCAAGAACAAGTACCCCTTGCCTAGAATAGAATATCTATTCGACCAGTTGAGAGGAGCCAGCGTGTTCTCAAAGATAGATCTGAGGTCAGGTTATCACCAGCTCAGGATTCGACCTTCAGACATTCCGAAGACGGCATTCATTACCAAGTATGGGCTATATGAGTTCACTATTATGTCTTTTGGCCTAACAAATGCACCCGCCTTCTTCATGAATCTGATGAATAGTGTATTCATGGACTATCTCGACAAGTTTGTGGTGGTATTTATTGATGATATTCTTATATATTCTCAAAGTGAGGAGGAGCATGTGGATCATTTGAAGATGGTATTGCAGAGATTGCGAGAGCACCAGCTGTATGCAAAGTTGAGTAAGTGCGAGTTCTGGATCAATGAAGTCCTGTTCTTGGGTCACATAATAAACAAAGATGGATTAGCTGTGGATCCGAAGAAAGTGGCAGATATTCTGAACTGGAAAGCACCAACAGATGCCCGAGGAATCAAGAGCTTCATTGGAATGGCTAGATATTATCGATGATTATTGAAGGGTTTTCAAAGATTGTGAAACCAATGATAGCTTTGCTAGCCACTAAAGTGGAGTTCAAGTGGACCCAAAAGTGCTGAGAAGCCTTTGAAGCGTTGAAAGAGAAGTTGACTATAGCGCCTGTCTTAGTCTTGCCCGATGTGCACAAGCCATTCTTAGTGTATTGCGACGCTTGTTACACTGGCTTGGGATGCATGTTGATGCAAGAGGGAAGAGTTGTAGCTTACTTGTCCCGACAACTGAAGATTCATGACAAGAATTATCCAATTCATATCCTAGAGTTGGCAGCAGTGGTTCATACACTAAAGACATGGAGGCACTATCTGTACGGACAGAAATGTGATGTTTACACAAACCACAAGAGTCTAAAGTACATATTCACTCAGTCGGAGCTGAATATGAGGCAACGAAGATAGTTAGAATTGATCAAAGACTATGAATTGGAAATTCATTACCACCCAGGCAAAGCGAACGTAGTGGCGGATGCTTTGGGTAGGAAAAGTCAAGTCAATATGATGGTCGCTCATTCGATTCCCTATGAGTTGGCCAAAGAGTTTGACAGGTTGAGTCTCGGATTTCTGAACAGCATGCGAGGAAATAACAGTTGAGTTAGAACCCACCTTAGAGCGGGAGATCAAAGAGGCACAGAAGAATGATGAGAAGATTGGTGAAATCCGGCAACTGATTCTAGAAGTAAGAGGCAAAGATTTTCGGGAAGATGCAGAAGGTTTGGTATGGTTCAAGGACCGTTTGTGTGTTCCCAATGTCTAGTCCATTCAGGAGTTGATCCTCAAGGAAGCCCATGAGACAGCTTATTCTATACACCCTGGAACTGAGAAGATGTATCAGGATCTAAAGAAGAAATTCTAGTGGTACTGAGTGAAAAGGGAGATCGCAGAGCATGTGGCTATATGTGATAGTTGTCAAAGGGTCAAGGCAGAACATCAGAGGCCAGCTGGATTGTTGCAACCGTTGCAAATTCCTCAGTGGAAATGGGATGAAATCGGAATGGACTTCATAGTCGGATTGCCTCGCACTCGAGCCAGCTACGATTCCATTTGGGTAGTGGTGGACCGCTTAACCAAGTCAGCCCACTTCATACCTGTCAAGACTAGCTACAGCAATGCAGTATTGGCGGAGCTATACATGTCCCGGATCGTGTGTCTTCACGGTGTACCAAAGAAGATAGTGTCAGATAGAGGAACGCAGTTCACCTCTCATTTCTAGCAGCAATTGCATGAGGCCTTGGGTACACATCTGAATTTCAGTTCAGCTTATCATCCATAGACAGACGATCAGATTGAAAGAACTAATCAAATCCTTGAAGATATGTTGAGAGCCTGCGCGCTACAAGATCAGTCCGGATGGGACAAGAGATTGTCTTATGCAGAATTCTCCTATAACAACAGTTATCAGGCTAGCTTGAAGATGTCATCATTTCAGGCGCTTTATGGAAGGAGTTGTAGAACTCTGTTGCAATGGGATCAACCTGGAGAGAAGCAAGTGCTTGGGCCAAACATTTTACTCGAAGCTGAAGAGAACATTAAGATGGTTCGGGAGAACCTGAAGATAGCACAATCAAGGCAGTGAAGTTATGCAGACACAAGAAGGAGAGAGCTGAGTTTCGAAGTCGGGGATTTTGTCTACCTGAAGGTATCACCTATCAGAGGAGTTAGAAGATTTGGAGTCAAAGGCAAGCTAGCACCCCGATATGTTTGTCCGTATGAGATTCTAGCAAAGCGTGGAGAAGTGGCCAATCAGCTCACTCTGTCAGAAGGATTGTCAGCGGTGCATGATGTCTTTCATGTGTCTCAGTTGAAGAAGTGTCTACGTGTGCCAGAAGAGCAGTTGCTAGTGGAAGGTCTGGAAGTCCAGGAAGACTTGACCTACATAGAGAAGCCAGCGCAGATTCTTGAGGCTGCAGACAGGGTCACCCGGAGGAAAACTATCAGAATGTGCAAAGTCAGATGGGGTCACCACTCTGAGGAAGAAGCAACCTGGGAGTGTGAAGAAGATCTGATGGCCATGTTGGGGACTTGTTCTCAAATGCTATGAATTAAGAACAAGGCAACACAGAAAGAAGTTAAATGGTTAATGCCCTTCGTCCTTCGAAACGTCTTTTCCCTTAGGATATAACGATCTTTGGACGAAGGTCATGAAGGACATACCTTCATCATTACAGTTTACATTAATGAAAAAAGAAGCATATGAAACATGAGAAATGACATGAATAATCATATAACATCATTTATATGTCCTTATTATATAATCATGAATGAATAAGAACAATATTGATTTACATTTGTACCTTCGGCTTGACAGAAGGCGAAAGTATAATCGTGACGCACAAGTGAATATCAATCAGCGTGAACAGTACGGGGGTACTGTTCACCTATTTATAGGCACGAGACGCAGCCCGATCAAAATTACATTTATATCCTCTACAACTAGTTACACTCATGACACAAATTATCATGGGCCGAATGGTCTTTTCCTCTTTAAGTCGGTGTAGCCCTTCGTCTCAAGACACGTCGCTATGTCAAAGCTCCCTGGATGGTAGCTTCGGTGTGTATCTTCGCGCTATATTTGCTTCTGCGCTGATCTTTCAAAGATGTTTCTTCTTATAAGACCTTCGGCGACGAAGCAAACCCCCAACAGTAGCCCCTTCGCGGTGCTAGATCGTTTTTCGTAACGAGCTTGATCCATGAAAAATCTCCAAGGCTTCGGAATGCCGAAAGTCCAAAAAACACCTTCCCTAAGCTCGTTGCCGAGAAACGATTAAATTATTCCAAGCGCGATGTGGCCCACCATGCGGCGGGTACGCACGGTCTGGTGATTTGCCTCCCAAGCGCTGAGAGGTCCACCATTCAGTGGGTGTGGGTTACTGTTCAGCGGGTGTGGATAACTTGGCGATTCACCTTCCCACCTGTAGCACTATATAAATAGACGGATAGATGTGAAGTTACCACAGTATTCATTGCCATTGCACTGTTATGTTGTTGAAAAATTTAACCATAGCCGAAGCTTTTTCACTACATTCTCGAGCAAAGTATCATCTTGATTTAGCTTCGGCAAAAGAAAGAGCTTCGTCAAAACTGTAAAAATCATTAGCTTCATAAAACCACAAAAAATTCATCATCAGATGGCCACGGTACGCTCAACTACAAGGGTGAACCGTGAAGGAGAGGAGGCCGAAGCCACCGAGACGGCTCCGATCTCCGAAGTTATGAGGCAATCGGGATTGGTTGTGACGGAGGAAGTGATTGACGAAGGTGCACCTACTGCTGAAGCTGAACAAGCTGACATCGAAGAAGAAAATGTTGATGAAGAGGAGGAAGACTACAACACTCTGATCCCATCAAAACCCAGCCATTTGGACTTTGAAAATCTAGTGTGTCAGAGGCTGATGTACCCATGATGATGAAGTTGGGTTACTTCAGAGAGGTTGAGAAGAAACTTATTCGTTTTGCCGGAGAAGAAACCACTCCAGAGCCCAGAAATGACGAAGTAGTAATTTACAAAAGCTTTTTCAGAGCAGGATTGCGGTTTTCGCTTCACGAGATGATTGGAGAAGTTTTAGATAACTATGAGATCTACCTTCATCAGCTGACCCCTAACGCTATCGTTAGGCTGAGCATCTTCATCTGGGCTCTTCAAAGCCAAGGAATGGACCCGAATGCTGAAGCTTTCTGTCGAGTGCATGAGCTACATTACCAGACTGAAGCTTTCTGCCGAGTGCATGAGCTACATTACCAGACGAAGGCTAGAGAAGACGGGCTACATGAAAATTTTGGCTGTTATAACTTCGTGTATCACAAGGATACGAAGGCCCCGGTGCTCAGCTATCGCACCAAGTGGCCAACCGTCTGGAAAAGTGAATGGTTCTATATCAAGGTCGATGAGAATAAGAGGGAGAAGTTGAAGACGATAATCCTATGCCCACTGAATTTAAGCTTCGGACTGACTAGTCCCCTGTGCCGCATGACATCGGGGTCACCATGCCAACAAGCTGTAGCAGAATTCAGGGTGGTGGCTGAGCATATCAGCACTAGAGATTTAGTGCAAGAATACCTAGCCAACAGGGTATTTCCAACATTGAGTGAATGGAGTATGTCGAAGCTGAAGGGAACAAAGAAAAAGAATGAACTTGTTCGACTGCCCTATCGCTTCAAATTTGAAAAACAATTCAAAGAGCCTTGCCAAGAGTGGCTAAAAATGATCGAGGTTATGTGCGACGAAATTTTGGGCAATTATACTAAAAAAGAAGATCAACTGATGACTGCAGCCTTCCGCACCCGACCAAAATGAAGGTTGAATCGGGTAATGGATGCCTTAAACTTTGAATACCCTGACTATGAGCGACTAAGCAAGGGCGCCGAAGGGCTAAAGAGAAAAAGGGTTGTCAGCGTTATGAGCAGACATGCTGCTAGGATGGTAAAAGAAGATGAAAAAACTTTGAAAAAGAAAAAATCCAGTCCTGAGCCGAAGGTGGCGACCTCGAAGAAGAGAAAAAGCACAACTCCGGAGCCCAAGATGGCTGAGATAGATGAGGGAGCTCCTTCGACACCTTATGTTGTCGAAGTAGAAGAAATTTTAAAAGTAATAACCGAATCCATACCTATCAAGCTGCTAAGTCCACTGGGGCCGCAGCTGATGAAGCTTTTACACAAGAAGGACGAGCCTTCGGCAGCGAAGAAGATGGTTGAGCCAAAAAAGCGGAGGATTGTTACTGTTATGCAAGCTATTGAGGAGACGCCACCGCCGGCTTCAGCGTCAAAAATTACACCAGCTGCCGAAGTTGCTGCTTCTGCCAACCTGGAGAGTACCTTATCTGATATTGATAAAGTGCTCTTGGATTTGGCTGCGGAGGAGACTGCTGCAGCTGTAGAGGAAGTCCTAGCCTTAGCGCTTGAGAAAGGGAAGAAAATTGCCGAAGATACTTCGGAAGAAAAGGACTTCAAGTTTGAAAATCTAATTAGTGAAGAATTTACTAAGGCTGAGAAGGAGGAGCTGCAAGAATATGCTATATCCTGTGGCTACCAGCCAGTGGCCATGCTCTTTGGCGGAGTTAATGATGAAGCCTTAGGATGCATTCGAGATCGAACTGAAGCGAAGATTATCAGCACTCTGTCGAAGAGTGTTGGTTTTCCAAAGCTTGAAGCTGACATCAGCAGCTACCGACGACAGCATATCGTCGGCAGCTTATTCTATTCTAATTTTAAGGTAAATTTTTTTCCTCAACTTTTTATTGTTTTGCGATAAAGGTGATTTCTGATGAAGGTTATTTTGCACAGAGTATGCTACTAAGTAAAGCTTTGAGGATGCAACAGGACCTCGAAGATAAGAAACATGAGATTATAATTGAGGGCTTGGAAAGTAAAATCAAAGATCATGAAACTGCTCTTGAAAAGAAAGATTTTCTTCTTCAAACAATGGAGGGTTCACTGTCAGAAGCCCAAGCCGAAATTGCTAGGTTAAACAGTGAACTCCTCCTAAAATCAGAAAGCTTCGAGCAAGAAAAGAAGAATTTTGATGTGAAGCTTGCAGCCGAAGTTGAAAAAAGTTCGAATTTGCAGAAGTCTTTGAAAGAGCTTCAGGACAAATGCTTAAATTTCGGCAACCGGTGCGTGCAACGGCTGAAGCAGGTCTTCAACTCAGTTGGAGCCAGTTCTGAAAAATTTGAACCTTCGGTTGAAGACCTGTCAAGCACCTTCGAACATATTGAGGGCGAAGTTGATGCGCTTGACGAAGTTATAGCTGGGCATGGTGACTTCTGTGCCCTGCTAGCTTCTCGCGGCACAGCTGTAGCTTTCATGAAAACTGGTTGCACGCATGGGAAGATCGTAAACAGGCCGAACTTCAGCCTATCACCAGCGGATTTAACTGACATCCCCAGCCTGGCCCGAAGCATTGGAAATAGATTCATAACTCAAATTTGGACGAAGGGTGGGCGGGACTTAGCTGGTGACGAAGCTCGAAGTCATCTTAAGTCAGTATTAAACTTGTACTTGTTGCTTATCTTCTCTACAGATTTCTATTTACCTTATACTACTGTTATGTACAGGATGATGAAGCTGAAGGTCAATGATCCGAGGCTTGACGGATACTGATGAAGCTGCTGCAAAAAGCTCTAGAAAAACTTGAATTATCTTTGTAGAAAATATTGTAATTTAGGAATCAAACATTGCACTTGTAAATTTGTCCATACCTTGTAACATATATTTTTACCTTTCCATCCATGTATGAAATGCTTTGATGTGGACGAAACTTGTATTTTTTGAGCCGAAGGCAAAAAACACCTTCCCTTCTTTTCGTACACAACGAAGCATAACTTTGCTTCTTTTATACTCATCGAAGCCTTGTCATCAGAGTCGAAGCAACTATTTGTACTTTATGTTATGATGATGATGATCATACGAATGTCTAAATGAATGTGTATGAATGCAATGAATGATGTGATGTAACGTGCAAATGAATGTCCAAACACACGCATACGAAGCCACACCCAGACTCCGCATCCCCTTAGGAACGTCTTTTTAGTCTTAAGCTCTGTATCCCCTTAGAAACGTCTTTTGAGCTTCTTCACCTTCTATTTCGGTGGTATAAGTTCTGCATCCCCTTAGGAACGTCTTTTGAACTTCTTCGCCTTCTATTTCGGCGGTATAAGTTCTGCATCCCCTTAGGAACGACTTTTGAACTTCTTCGCCTTATATTTCGGCGGTACTTGGCTCTGCATTCCATTTGGAACAACTTTTGAGCAAAAAACTTACACTGCTCTCCCTTAAGAACGTCTTTTTGTAGCTTCGTCGTGCTCTGCATCCCCTTGGGGACGACTTTTGAGCTTCTCCCTGTTTTTTCTCTCTGCACTCGATGGTGCATGCTCAGATTTTACATTTTACATTCTTTTTGGGGGATGTGGCTCTCGTGGAGCTAAATAAGAAAGGAAAAATTACAAGCTATGGCCCCATTAAAAACCTTTCTCCCCATTTGGAAAGGAAAAGGGTGCCATAGAAAAAATGAAATAAGATTACATCAAATTACACATAATATCGCCGAAGCTCATCCGCATTCCAAGATCTAGGTATGTCATTGCCGTCCATATCCTTCAATCTGTAAGAACCGGGCCTCGATGAAGATACCACCAGAAAAGGTCCTTCCCACTTTAGCTGCAATTTACCTACTGTGTCCGGATTAGCCACTCTCTGAAGCACCAAATGCTCTAGCTTAATATTTTTCAACCGAACTTTTCTGTCACGCTATTTTATTGTTTCGGCTTGGTATTTATTGATGTTCTCGACAGCCTGAAGTATGGTCCCTTCTATAATGTCTTTTGCTACGTGGTAATCAGCTTCATCTTCTGTTGAAGCTGCTGTTCTTATTGACCCCGCTTTAGCTTCTTCTGGAGTTATAGCTTTGTCACCAAATAATAATTTAAAAGGTGTAAAACCTGATGATCTTGATATGGTTGTATTGTGGCTCCACACCACTTTAATCAACTCATCTGACCACTTTCCTCTGAGCTGATTGAAGATTAGCTTCATTATTTTCGTCATTATAATGCCATTTGCTCTTTCTACCAGCCCGTTTGACTCTGGATGCCTAACTGATGCAAAATGAATCTTCGTGCCAACTTGGTCACAGAAATCCTTGAATGTTTCGGCATCAAACTGTGTTCCATTGTCCACAGTTATAGCCTTCGGCACGCCGAAGCGACAAATAATATTTTGCCAGAAGAATTTCTGGACTATAACCGAAGTTATTGTAGCCAAAGGCTTCGCTTCAATCCATTTGGAGAAGTATTCTATAGCCACCACAACATATTTCAAATTACCTTGCGCTGGTGGAAGTGGGCCTAACAAATCCAGGCCCCATCTTTGCAACGACCAAGTGGGCTGTTGTAACGCCCCGAATTTTGGAGTTGAATTTTTCTTTTCTTCACTCACCAAATTCGGGCGTTACCCTTTCCTTTTTCCTTTTCCCCTCGCTAAGCCTTGATCTTTTCCAAAGTTATAGCGAGATTCGGCTTGAGATCTCATGTAAAGTAAACCCTAGAAAATACTTTCTTTTGTTTGTTGCACCATGCCGAACCATGCATTTGTTTTGATTGAGTGAAACTGTGAAACCATTCATCTAGAAAATAGCTTTTAAAAAGGAAAGCCTCGGTGGCCCAGCTCCCCCTGCTCCCCGCGCGTGGGGCGCGCGGCGGTTGGAACCGCCGCCGCCTCCCCCCCCCCCCGTGGGCCCCGCCTGTCATCCCTCTCCCCTCCCCAAAATCTCTCCCTCTCTCTCTCCCTCGTGCACGATCCCCACCCCCGCCTGCGCAGCCCCCTGCCCGTCCGGCGCCCTCGCCCCTCCCCACGTGGTAAGCCCCTCCCCCTCTCTTCCCCACCTTCCCCCTCCCCTCCCTGGCTTGGGCGCGGCCCGGCCATGGAGGCTTGCCCGCAGCCCCAGCGTCCCGCCCCGGCTCGGTGCCCCCGCCCCTCCCCCCCCCCCCCCCCCCCCCCCCCCCGTGCTCGCCGGCCATGGCGGCCCGGCCTCGGCGGCTCGCCGGCGTGGCGCGCCCGCTTTGTCCTCGGCGAGGCTCAGCCTCGGCGCGACCGCGGCGCCCGCGCCCGCCCCACCCCTCGCCCCCTCCCCCGTATCCCGGCCACGGTGCGACCATGGCGCGCCCGGCGCGGCGCCCTCCCACGGCGTGGCGTCTCGGCCCCGCCCGGCGCCCCCCCTGCCCCGCCCCGGCGCGCTCGTTGGCGCGGCCCCCCCCCTCTCCCGTGTGGCGCGGCGCCCTACGCGCGCCCTCGGCGCAGCCCCGTCCTGGCCATGGCGCTCGGCCTGCGGCCCTGGCGCCCGCCCCGAACCCCTCCCTCACCTGCTCGGCACGGCAGCGCGCCCGCGCGGCTCCGTCCCGGCCATGGCACCGGCCCGGCGCGGCGGCCCCGGTCTCGGCCGCGGCGCTCGGCCCCTCCCGCGGCACGTGCGCAGCTCGGCCCCGACGTGTGCATGGCTCGTTCGCGGCACGTTGGCGTGGCTTTGCGCGCGCACGTGCTCGCGGTGCTTTGGCACGGCTCGCTCGTCTACCCCTAGACGTGCCCGTCTACCCCCCCCCCCCCCCCCCCCCCCGTGTATTCTATGCGCGCTAATCATGTTGTTCATATCAATAAATGAAAACTCAATTTATAAATTGGTTACGTTAGTTATTTCATGTAGCTAATTTTGGGCCTCGTTTAATGTTGACCAATTGAAAATAGTTATAACTCTAATAGCGCATGTGGCTAATACTTGTTAGTGTAACTCGATGGAATTAGATCACGTAATGATTAGTTATGCATCTACCCGTAATATGCTTCGACTATAGCTTTAACCATTGCGAGACCTTCCCGCTTCTCTTTCTAGCCATGGTGAATGCAATATCGTATGTCATATCTTATGCATATTTGACTTATCTGCTCTCTTGTATGGTGTACTGTTTATTTCTAATTCGAATGGATGGATGTATGTATGTTTGCGCTCGCATAGAGAACGACCTGGTTGAGGAGCCCGAAGAACTCGCAGGAGAAGCCCCTGAGCAGCAGTCGATTGGTGGAGGCAAGTGTCCCTTGACCTATCTTTGTCCTATACATTCTTTAATTCATCTCCCGCATTTCACATTTATACCTAAGGATTGACTAGCTTTTGTTATCCATGTCCTTGTTTACCTATTTGGGTTGGATTATTATTGTTTAGCTTTATGCTGTTGCTCAACTCTAATCAATGAACATGATGAGATTTATCGATGATACGCTGTTTTTCCCCTCCTTTATTATGATGTTATTCTTGTGGCATTCAAGGGGGCTCGAGCGGTTTCTCGAGTGCCTCTCTGTAAGGACCTGTTCGTTGGATGACCGCCCGGGAAAACAGTGCAACCATGAGGGTGGAATGGGATGCCCTTAGCTGAATAATTAGAGGAACTAGAGTGTAGTTTGCTTAGCCGTCGTGCCGTCAATGGGGCTCGGTGTATGCGGCTCGCTCTGCCAAGTTTGGGTTCGCCCCCTTGGGGAGGAGTGTGGTGCATTTAGGAAACCTAACGGGCGGCTACAACCCCGGGGAATCTTTGTAAAGGCTACGTAGTGATACCCTGCTGGGTCACCTTGGTAGTGATCAATGGAGAGCTGGGCAGAAAGGGAATCACGGCTTGTGGGTAAAGTGTGCAACCTCTGCAGAGTGTATGAAATCTGATATATCAGTCGTGCTCGCGGTTATGAGCGGCCAAGGGAGCTCCATTGATTAGTGATACTTGATCAGAGATGTTTGGATTACAGGTGGTAATGAGAATGGTGGTTTTGGTATTGATTATGGCAATGGTAAGTGGTATTCTTTCCGTTTGGAAAGTGTACTTTTGGGTTAACAACTTGGGTTAATACTAAAACCTGGCTCTCTCTACTAGTAATAATGATCTGACCAACTAAAAGCAACTGCTTGACTTACCCCCACATAAAGCTAGTCCACTATAGCCAAATAGGACACTTGCTGAGTATGTTGATGTGTACTCACCCTTGCTCTACACACCAAACCCCCCCCTCCCCAGGTTGTCCGCACTGCAGCCACTGCTCAGGAGAAGATGAAGCCGTGGAAGGAGACTTCCAGGAGTTCCAAGATTACGACGAGTTCTAGGCGTGGGTTAGCGGCAACCCCCCAGTCGGCTGCCTGTGAAGGCCGTGTGTATCTATGTTTCGTTTTTGCACTTTGATTATTGTAAAGACTATGTGGATGTCTCAGACATATGATGTAATCGACTATTATTCCCCTTTGTGTTATTATTTGAGCACTGTGTGATGATGTCCAGTTATGTAACTGCTGTGTACGTGAATTGCTGATCCTGGCACGTACATGGTTCGCATTCAGTTTGCCTTCTAAAACCGGGTGTGACAGCTGTATTAGCTGGGTGAGAGATGAAGGTTGTTTCTGGTCTCTTACACATTTTTGACAATTTTCACATTTTTGAACTAGCTCTGTTGTATCCGAAGCTACCTTCGGCTGTAAAATCCTTATCTAAACACTTTTCCCAGCAAGGGCCTAGACCCAATATGAGATCCACACAGACCTGCATGTATCTCCTTCATTAATTCAATACCTTCAGCTCTTGATAAACACTTGAGGAGTGGAGAACAGACTCCATGTTTATATAATTCCCCTTCTATTATCACATATGGTCTTGTCCTTGCTTCCATTCTCTTATTATAAGCTTCATCATCCGAAAGACAATTACCTTGGAGGAAAGATATAATTTCAGTCCTCCAATCTTCACTATATACTGGGGAAATTGCAAGCACTGCTCTCTCCATGAGTTCAACCGAAGGTGCCTTTATTGTTTCAAAAAATACTTCCAAAGGTAGAGGGAGCCCTTGTGCTGCTGACTTGGCTAGCAGATCTGCATGCTCATTTTCTCCTCTTTTAATATTCTTGACAGAAAAACCTTTGAAAGAAGCCTCCAACCTTCGAACTGTATCCAGATATTTTTCAAGCTTCGGGTCTCTTGCCCTGCTACTTTTGTCTATATGGCCATAAATGACTTGAGAATCAGTTTTCAGGATGGCCCTTCTTATTCCCATTTCCCTCAACTTATGAAGCCCCAAAAGAAGTGCTTCGTATTCAGCAATATTGTTTGTGCAACTGAAGTCAAGCCTTGCTGCATAACATGTTTTGAGTTTTGAAGGCGCAACTAGAACAGCAGCCGCTCATGCACCGAAGGTTCCCCAGGAACCATCGTAGAATACTGTCCAAGCTTCGGCGTCTTTGTTTATTTCTTCTTCCTGATCCCCTGGCGTCCAATCAGCGATGAAGTCTGCTAACGCCTGGGACTTAATTGAGGATCTATGCACATAGTCAATGGTGAATTCGTTAAGCTCCGCAACCCATTTTCCAATCCTTACAGTAGCTTCTCTGTTCCTTATTATGTCCTTCAGAGGCTGTGACGAAGGAACAATTATGTGATATGCTTGAAAATAATGTTGAAGCTTCCTGGAGGCTATTAACACAGCATACAACACCTTCTCCAACTCTGTATAATTTTTCTTTGATAAACTCATAACTTCGGAGACGAAGTACACTGGAGCCTGCTTTTTGACTTGACCATCTAGCTTCTCCTGCACAAGTGCTGCACTCACTGCAGAGTGCGAAGCTACCACATATAAGAGTAATGGAGCCCCTGGCGAAGGTGGAGTTAATGTTGATAAATCAATCAAGTATTGCTTCAACTCTTCGAAGGCTTTTTGCTGAACCAGGCCCCATTGAAAAACTTCGACTCACTTCAGTATTTCAAAGAATGGCAGATTTCTTTCTACTAATCTAGATATGAATCAGTTTAATGATGCTAATCTACATGCCCGCCGTTGAGCCCCTTTCTTTGTGCTTGGCGGCTCCATCCGAAGGATAGCTTCAATCTTGCTTGGGTTGGCTTCAATTCCCTTCATTGATACTAAACATCCAAGGAACTTGCCCTTCTTCACCCCAAAAACGCACTTTTCTGGATTTAACTTCAGGCCAGCTTGCCTGAAATTGGCAAATGTCTCTTGCAAATCAGCAATATGATTTTCTTGTTTCGTGCTCTTCACTATAATATCATCAACATAGGTTAGTACATTCCTGCCTATTTGAGAATGAAGGACCTTGGCTGTCATTCTGCTGAATCTTCCTCCGGCATTTTTAAGCCCCTCGGGCATCCGAAGATAACAATATGTGCCACCGGGGGTTATGAAGCTAGTATTCGACTCATCTTCCTTCTTCATCCAAATTTGATGGTAGCCTGAGTAACAGTCCAGTAGACTCATGAGCTCTGAAGAAGCTGCTGCATCTACTAGATAGTCTATTCTTGGCAAAGGGAACTCGTCCTTTGGACAAGCCTTATTGAGATCTGTAAAATCAATGCACATTCTCCATTTGCCGTTAGCCTTCTTTACCATAACAGTATTGGCTAGCCATTCTGGGTATTTCACCTCTCTGATAACACCAGCACTAAGAAGTCTCTTCACTTCGTTTCGAGCACCTTCAGCTTTGTCTTCAGACATTTTTCGAAGCCTTTGTTTTCTTGGCCTGAAGGATGGGTCCACATTGAGTAAATGTTCAATGACATCTCTGTTGACACCACAGAGATCATTAGCTGACCAAGCAAAGACATCTATGTTGTTGAATAAGAATCTTAGCTAAGTCTTCTCTTGTTCTTCAAATAGCTAAGACTCCAGCAGTACCCTTTGTTCTGCTATGTCTTCACATAGGAGCATAGGCTTCGGCTGATCCGTCGAAGCAGCCTTCTCTCTTTTGTATTTATATTGCTCACAGGCTTCGGCTCCATCTATATTATGGATTGCCTTTGAATCTGTCCAGTTTCCTTCGGCTCTTCTGGCAGCTTCTTGACTCCCATGAACAGCAATGGGCCCTTGTTCTGAAGGTATCTTCATGCATAAATATGCTGGATGAAGTATCGCTTCGAAAGCATTAAGTGTCCCTCGACCAATGATTGCATTATAGGGGTACTCCATGTCAACAATGTCAAAGACAACTTGTTCAGTTCTTGTGTTATGGACGAAGCCGAAGGTCACTGGCATTGTGATTTTGCCGAGTGCTACAATATACCTTCCTTCGAAGCCACAAAGAGAGTGTGTAGCATCATGAATCTTATCCTCTGGTTTTTGCATCTGTCTGAAGGCCTTAGCAAATATGATATCCGCTGCACTGCCTGTATCAACCAGAACATTATGGACCAGAAATCCCTTAATGACACGAGATATGACCATAGCATCATTGTGAGGGTAATATTTGAGCTGAAGGTCCTCCTGAGAGAAGGTGATTGGGATGTGGGACCATTTTGACTTGATGAAGGGTCCCTGCACGCCAACATGTTGCACCCTTCTCTGCGCTTCTTTCTTCTGCTTCTTGTTAGCCGGCTCTGAGCTTGAACCGCCTGTTATCGGGAGCACCAGCTTCGTAGCCGAAGGTGCTTCAAGTTGGTTGTCAAACGAAGCCATCAGCTCAAAAGTGGAAGTGAGTTCACCGGAGGTGGGCACCAATGTTGGGGACTTGTTCTCAAATGCTATGAATTAAGAACAAGGCAACACAGAAAGAAGTTAAGTGGTTAATGCCCTTCGTCCTTCGAAGCGTCTTTTCCCTTAGGATATAACGATCTTCGGACGAAGATCATGAAGGACATACCTTCATCATTACAGTTTACATTAATGAAAGAAGAAGCATATGAAACATGAGAAATGACATGAATAATCATATAACATCATTTATATGTCCTTATTATATAATCATGAATGAATAAGAACAATATTGATTTACATTTGTACCTTCGGCTTGACAGAAGGCGAAAGTATAATCGTGACACACAAGTGAATATCAATCAGCGTGAACAGTACGGGGGTACTGTTCACCTATTTATAGGCACGGGACGTAGCCCGGTCAAAATTACATTTATATCCTCTACAACTAGTTACAATCATGACACAAATTATCATGGGCCTAATGGTCTTTTCCTCTTTAAGTCGGTGCAGCCCTTCGTCTCAAGACACGTCGCTATGCCGAAGCTCCCTGGATGGTAGCATCAGCGTGTATCTTCGCGCTATATTTGCTTCTGTGCTGATCTTTCGAAGGTGTTTCTTCTTATAAGACCTTCGGCGACGAAGCAGACCCCCAACAGGCCAAGTATCCCGAACTCTTTGCTGGCCAACCTTGAATCTCGAGGGCGAGATTCTTTTAAGGGGGGTAGGTTTGTAACGCCCTAAATTTGGGGGTAGAATTTTTCTTCTTTCATACTCACCAAATTCAGGCGTTACTCTCTTTTCTCTTCCTGTTTTGCTCCTTCTTCCCAGTTTCAAAGCAGTATAGCGACTGGTGTCTGTATTGCGTGTAAACAAAAAACCTAAGTTGACATGGGTGTTGCATCATGCCGAAGCATATTTCTTTTGTCTGATATCGTGTTTAATCGTGTGTTCGCCTTGCCTCATCTCGGATTTCGATTCACGATTGGATTCCGATCAGTGGTTGTGTGTGCCATGGGATTTCGACCCGCGACACGACCCAGCCCGCCTCGGCCCGGCCTTGGCCCGGCGTGCCCCTGGCGCCCCTGCCTCTCCCCATGCGCCCCCCCCCCCTTCTCTCTCTTTCCCTCATTCAATTTTCCCGCACAACTCCCTCTCTCCCACCTCTCTCTCTTCTCCCTTGTGCCCTAGGTGCTCGGTGATGGTTATCGCCGGATTTGGATCCCCGAGGTGAGCTCTCCCCCCTCCCCTCTTCCTCTCTCTCTCTCTCCTCCCCTTCCTCCTCTTTCCCCTCTTCCCTGCGTGTGTCCCGCCCTCCTCTCCCCTGCGCGCGGCTCCCGGCCCTGGCTGCGTGGCCGTCCCAGCTCTCGGGTGTGGCTCCCTCGGCCCCCAGTGGCACGACTCCCCTCGCCCCCCCCCCCCGGCATGGCTCCCTCGACCCCCGGCGCGGCTCCCACGGCCTTCGGCGTGGCCCCCTCGGCGCCCCTGCGCGCGACCATCCTGGCCCCCCGATGCGCGGCTCCCTGGCCCCTGCGCGTGGCCCCTCGGCCCCTTGCGCGCGATCGTCCTGGCCCCGGCGCGAGGCCCCTTCACAACAGCACTTTTGATCATTTTCGGCGGCCCATACTATTTTCGGCGGCCCACCCCTAGCCGCCGAAAGTTATCTGCTATTTTCGGCGGCTTGACCTGGCCGCCGGAAATAAGGTTATTTTCAGTGGCCTCTGACACAGCCGCCGAAAATAGCCTTGTTTTCGGCGTCCCCCTGACACAGCCGCCGAAAATAAGCCTTTTAAAAACTGTCGGCCCCTTCTTCTTCTCTGTTTTTTCTCTCTCCTCTCCCAAATCAGCCGGCGCCGTCGCTCACCACCCCGGCCGCGCCGCCTGCCTGCCCGCCCCCGCGCCGCCTGCTGCCCAACCGTGCCGCTACTCGCCCTGGCCGCCGCCGCCCGCGCTGGCACTCTCCCGCCCGCCGCGCCGCGCTGCTCGGCTGCCGTGCTGCCCGTCACTCCGAGCCGCCACTCCGCCGTCGTCGTCGAGCCACCGCATCGAGAGGTATTTTTTGCGTAGTTTATTTCTTATTTTCAGCGGTTGTTATTTAGTTGCCGCCGAAATTAGTATAATTTGTAAATGTTTGTTTGATTAGTGTCGGCGTTTCAAGACCGGGGGGTCCCACGCGAGCGCCTGTCTCGTCCTCGTCCCCGCGCGGCCAACCCTCTCTAAGAGGGCCCTGGTCCTTCCTTTTATAGGCGTAAGGAGAGGATCCAGGTGTACAATGGGGGGGTGCAGCAGAGTGCTACGTGTCTAGCGGAGGAGAGCTAGCGCCCTAAGTACATGCCGTTGTGGCAGCCGGAGAGATTTTGGCACCCAGCTGGTGTGATGTCGTGGCCGTCGGAGGAGCGATGGAGCCTGGCGGAGGGACAGCTGTCGGAGCTGTTGAGTCCTTGCTGACGTCCTCTTGCTTCTGTAAGTGGGCTGAGAGCCGCCGTCGTCATAGAGTATGCGGGGCGCCATCATTGCCTATCTGGCGGAGCGAGCCAGATGGGACGCCGGTCTTGTCTCCCGTGGCTCGAGTCAGCTCGGGGTAGGGTGATGATGGCGCCTCCTGTCGACGTGGCTGGTCTGCGCCCTAGGTTGGGCGATGTGGAAGCTCCTCCGAAGCCGAGGTCGAATCTGTCTCCTGTGGCCGAGGTCGAGTCCGAGCCCCTAGGTCGGGCGAGGCGGAGACCGTCGGCTGAGGCCAGGGCGTAGTCCGAGCCCTGGGGTTGGGCGAAGCGGAGTTCGTCGTCTTCTGGGGCTGAGCCCGAGTCCGAGACCTGGGTCGGGCGGAACGGAGTTCGTCGTCTTCCGGGGCTTAGCCCGAGTCCGAGCCCTGGGTCGGGCGGAGCAGAGTTCGCCGTCTTCCGGGGCTTAGCCCGAGTCCGAGCCCTGGGTCGGGCGGAACGGAGTTCGTCGTCTTCCGGGGCTTAGCCCGAGTCCGAGCCCTAGGTCGGGTGGAGCAGAGTTCGCCGTCTTCTGGGGCTGAGCCCGAGTCCGAGCCCTAGGTCGGGCGGAGTGGAGTTCGCCGTCTTCCGGGACTTAGCCCGAGTTCGAGCCCTGGGTCGGGCAGAGCGGAGTTTCCTATGGTGCCTTCGACCGGGCCTGACTGCCTGTCAGCCTCACTCTGTCAAGTGGCACCGCAGTCGGAGCGGCGCAGGCGGCGCTGTCCTTCTGTCAGGCCGGTCAGTGGAGCGGCGAAGTGACGGCGGTCACTTCGGCTCTGCCGGCTGGGGGGCGCGCGTCAGGATAAAGGTGTCAGGCCACCTTTGCATTAAATGCTCCTGCGATTTGGTCGGTCGGTGCGGCGATTTGGTCAGGGTTGCTTCTTGGCGATGACAGGGCCTCGGGCGAGCCGGAAATATATTCGCCGCTGGAGGGGGGGCTCGGGCGAGACGGAAATCCTCCGGGGTCGGCTGCCCTTGTCCGAGGCTAGGCTCGGGCGAGGCGTGATCGAGTCCCTCGAATGGACTGATCCCTGACTTAATTGCACCCATCAGGCCTTTGCAGCTTTATGCTGATGGGGGTTACCAGCTGAGAATTAGGAGCCTTGAGGGTACCCCTAATTATGGTCCCCGACAGTAGCCCCCGAGCCTCGAAGGGAGTGTTAGCACTCGCTTGGAGGCTTTCATCGCACTTTTTTGCAAGGGGACCAGCCTTTCTCGGTTGCGTTTTGTTCCAGTGGGTGCGCGCGAGCGCACCCGCCGGGTGTAGCCCCCGAGGCCTCGGAGGAGTGGTTTCACTCCTCCGAGGTCTTATTGCCTCGCGTAATGCTTCGGCTGGTCTGGTCGTTCCCTCATGCGAGCTGGCCGTAGCCCGGGTGTACGGTCGGGTCCCAAGTTCTCGGGCTGGTATGTTGACGCTGTCAACGGTTCGGCCGGAGCCGGGCTTGCGAGAGCAGCCCCCGAGCCTCTGCATAGGGCGAGAGGACGATCAGGGACAGACTCGACTTTTTTACATACGCCCCTGCGTCGCCTTTCCGCAAGGAGGAGGGGGAAAGCGCCACGTTGCCCTCGATGGGCGCTGAACATGGTGTTTCCGGTGAGCTGCAGGCGGGTAATCCGAGTGGACGTCCGTGCCCCATTCGTTAGGGGTCGGCTAGGGGCCCAGAGGCACGCCCAAAAGTACCTGCGGGTGATCTGCCGGACCCGGTCCCCTGGCGACGGGGTCCGAGGGCTCGATGCCTCCCTCTGATGGGATTCCGTTACAAGATCGTTCCCGCTGGTCTCGGAAATGTCCTAGGGTACCTCGGGAGCGCAGCCCGAGCCTTGGTTATGTATCGAACGTACCCATGGTCATCCCTCGCTCTGTGTCTGAGGCGGCTGTGAACCCTTCGGGGGCCAGCCTTCGAACCCCTGATCAGTAGTGGGCGCGGAGCCCGATTAGCCTGAGGCGGCCGTTGAACCCTTGCGAGGGGCCGGCCTTTGAACCTCTGACCAGTAGTGGGTGTAGGGCCCACGCGATCTGAGGCGGCTGTCGAACCCTTCCGAGGGGCCAGCCTTCGAACCTCTGATCAGTAGGGAGGCTCGGAGCCTGGTTCCTTCACGGGGAAGGATCCTTTTCGGGATATCCCCCTTTCCCGGTCCCTGTTGCAAGAGAGAGAAAGAGGAAAAAGGAAAAGGATACGAAATCGAACGACGCGGCGTACCTTTTTTGTCGCGGTCACTATGGCGAAGGCGAAGCGTCGTTCGCTTCTCCTGCCAGAGGCGCCGCCTGTCCCGCCGTGGAGTTAATGCGACGGGGCGAGTGGTTGGCGGGGCGGCCGTTGCGCGTGCGCGAGCCGTTCGAGGAACGGAACACGGGCGCATTGTCTTCACGCCGTGAGAGAGGGTTCTCTCGCTGCCCCCGGATGGGACGTGGGCTTGGCTAGCGACGTGACCGCTGCTCCTGCCCGCCTGCCACCGCCATTACTGCCGGCCCATTTTTGGCCGCATTGACCGTCGCGCCAGGCTGGCGCCGCTGGGTCGTGCTCTGGATCGCCTCGAGTCGCGGTATCGGTTCCGCAGTCGAGGAGGCGCGGTGGTGGCGCAAGTGGCGGTGCAGTTGCATGCACGAAGCACTCGGCGCGTCGGTTGCATGACCCGTGGGCCTGAGCCTCCATGCCGGGCGCGTTGGGAGTCGGAGAAGTGCGCCCACTTGGCGCGGTTGCATGCCGCCTGCATGGCTGCCCGCCCCTTTCGCCCGTTGGTCTGGGCAAAAGTGGAGAGTCGCTTGTAACCCCTGGGCGGTTGTGCGCACCGCGCACAGCGGTTTGGCTTCTTCTGCTCTGAGCCGGCTTGCATGACGTGTGGGACCCAGCCCCCGCGCCGCAGGGGAGGACCTTGGAGCGTGTTGGAGAAGACTCAGCCCGCGACGGCTGGGGACGCAAGTAGGGAGAGTCGCCTTTAAAAGGAGGGTGACCCCCTTGGAAGGCGACCATATCTTCGCGCTCCCTTATGCATCGTGTCTTTCCACCTTCCAAGCCCCCGGATGGGGGATACCCGCCGTCTTTCCGCCTCGTCATTGGAGGAATGCAACTCCGTGGGAGTTGGTACCTTTCAGCCATCGTTCGGCTTCAAGGATTTTCATCACACAGCCCGGTTGCGCCCCTCGATGGTGGTCACCCAAAACGGTGACCTCCAGCCCCTGGATGGGGAGAGGCAAGCCGGGCTGTGATATTGGTCCCGCCCTCAGCCTCGAGGGTGTTCGTCATCCTCGCTGGGGCGGGGAGCGAGGCGAGCCGGGGCTCTACCTCCCGCGCGGGCCGGCGGGCCACCTCTTCTTCCAACTTCTGGTGGTGGCAACCATCCTCCAGCTCTGCGGAGGAGACGTCCTCCAGCCATGCCGGGGAAGGCGAATTGTTGCTGCCCAGCTAGGATGCAACATTCCGCCCTCTTCCTCGCTTTCGTGGCGAGGACGGGAGAGAGCACCTGCCAGTGCGCTTTGGAGCGGCCCGTTCTTTGGCTTTAATAGCTGGTTCGCGTCCCTTGAGTAGGAACGCGAACGAGAGCCCTCCGGCGGCCACGTCCGTCCTGGGACCATGACTGCTGCTGCAGAGGTCGCTGGCGGGTCCCCCGGTGCTCGTCGCCCCGCAGGCTCCCCGGTGTGGAGGTTGTACATACCCGCGGGGACAGAACCAGAGTTCCGTCTGTAATGGCACTTCGAATGCCGGTGTTTTTGTTCATTGTGGCTGTCGAGGCCTGAACATGTATGTAATTTCGGCACGGAGCCGTGTTTTTTCCTCATTTTCGAGCACTAAGACTCGCCTGTTGGTTGTCTGAACCGCTTCACCAAGCATGAGTCGCCCCGTGCAAAGGTGACGAGTGAGGTATCCGTATCCCGGAGGCGTAGGAGTCCCTCGGCTCGGTCGGCCTTGTTGCCCGAGGCTTCTCTTGCTTAGTTAAAGGAACCCCTCGGCCGCTCCTCGATGAGTCGAGGCCAGGGGTAGCGGTGTCAGCGCGAACAGAGGCAGAGTTGGCTTGAAAAGAAGACCTAGTCGGCCGGAGCCTGGCCGGGTCGTCCGTTAGCGGGACCGACGCCGGAATTGACCAGCCGAGGCCTCGGGTCGGGCTGACGTCCTTGGAGGACAGCTAGCCGAGGCCCCGGGGTGACCGGCCGAGCCGCCTGCTCGGGCCGGATTCCCGGAGAAGACCCTGGCGGCGACGGCCCGGGCTTGGTGATGACGTCGTCCTTCAGAGTGGAGATCTTCGGACCGCGTCGCCGTCCGAGGCTAGGTCGGACCTCGCCGAAGGTGTTGTCGACGCCGAGGGTGCTGCTGCTCCCTTCAAGCGTCAGGATTCGAGCCTGCAGGATCGGATTGTCTTGTAGCGTGTGTTTCCTGCGGCCGCCGAGGCCAAAACACACCCTCGCCGTGTTGTAAAGCTGCGTCTCTTTTCCTCTTGTTTTGAGTATCTGGTCTTTTTTGTCAGTAACAGAAATGTTTGTGCGAGCGAGAGTTGCTTCTCGCGGAAGGTGATGAGTGAGGTATCCGTATCCCGGAGGCGTAGGAATCCCTCGGCTCTGTCGGCCTTGCCGCTTACGCGCACTCTTACCCGTCCATGGGGCTCTGTCACCGACGCAGTCGAGAAGGCTTGAAGAATCGCTTCGGTAGAAGAGCTTCCGAACGTGAAGACTTGTTCGGTCCACGGAATCACTTATCCAAACGTGAGTTACTTATCGCAGAAGGTGATGAGTGAGGTATCCGTATCCCGGAGGCGTAGGAGTCCCTCGGCTCGGTCAGCCTTGACTGCTTACGTGTACTCCGTCGTTTTCAGGATCCACTTTCGAAGTAGTCAAAAAGCAAGAAAGACATTCTGGCAGAAAGGATCTTTTTTCGAGGAAAAAATTCGACGCAGAGGGGGTTCCCCCCTTTTAGCCCCCGAGGGAGGGTCGGGCTTTGCCGAGGCGAGGCCGACCCTTCCTTGATGACTAAACTTTGCGTGGGAGCGAGGTATATGAACAACTTGAAAACATCTTAAGGGTAGAAGCGATGTAGCTGTTGGATGTTCCAAGCGTTGTTGTAGACCTCGCCTTGACTGTTGGCCAGCTTGTATGTTCCGGGCTTCAGAACTTTGGCGATGACGAACGGCCCCTCCCAGGGGGGCGTGAGCTTGTGCCGCCCTCGGGCGTCTTGTCGTAGCCGAAGCACCAGGTCGCCCACCTGGAGGTCTCGGGACCGGACCCCTCGGGCGTGGTAGCATCGCAGGGACTGCTGGTACCGCGCCGAGTGTAGTAAGGCCTTGTCCCGAGCCTCCTCCATCTGGTCCAACGAGTCCTCTCGACTAGCTTGGTTGCTTTGGTCGGTGTAGGCCCTTGTCCTCGGGGAGCCGTATTCCAGGTCTGTGGGCAAGACAGCCTCGGCCCCGTAGACTAGGAAGAACGGCGTGAAGCCCGTGGCTCGGCTCGGCGTTGTCCTCAGGCTCCAGACCACCGAGGGGAGTTCCTTCATCCATCGTTTGCCGAACTTGTTGAGGTCGTTGTAGATCCGAGGCTTGAGCCCTTGTAGAATCATGCCGTTGGCACGCTCTACTTGCCCATTTGACATGGGGTGAGCTACGGCGGCCCAGTCCACCCGGATGTGGTGATCCTCGCAGAAGTCCAGGAACTTTCTGCCGGTGAACTGGGTGCCGTTGTCGGTGATGATGGAGTTCGGGACCCCGAAACGATGGATGATGTTGGTGAAGAACGCCACCGCTTGTTCGGACCTGATGCTGTTTTGGGGTCGGACCTCGATCCACTTGGAGAATTTGTCGATGGCGACCAACAGGTGCGTGTAGCCCCCGGGTGCCTTCTGCAAGGGGCCGACGAGGTCCAGACCCCACACAGCGAAAGGCCAGGTGATGGGTATCGTCTGCAGAGCTTGAGCGGGCAGGTGGGTCTGCCTTGCGTAGAACTGACACCCTTCGCAGGTGCGGACAATTCTAGTGGCGTCGGCCACCGCCGTCGGCCAGTAGAAGCCTTGTCGGAAAGCATTCCCGACGAGGGCTCGAGGTGCTGCATGATGGCCGCAAGCCCCCGAGTGTATCTCTCGAAGGAGTTCCTGACCTTCGGTGATGGAGATGCATCGCTGGAGGATGCCTGAGGGGCTGCGGTGGTAGAGCTCCTTCCCATCTCCCAGCAAGACGAACGACTTGGCGTGCCACGCCAACCGCCGAGCTTCGGCTCGGTCGAGGGGTAGCTCTCCTTGGTGGAGATATTGCAGGTACGGGGTCTGCCAGTTTTGATCAGGCGTGACCCCGCTTTGCTCCCCCTCGACGCGCAGCGTCTCGCCCTCGGGGGCCGAGGGTACCTCAGGCCGAACCGAGGGTGCCTCGGGCCGAGCCGAGGGTGCCTCGGGCTGTGCCAAGGGTGCCTCGGGCTGTGCCGAGGGTACCTCGGGCTGGGCCGAGGGTGCCTCAGGCTCGGGCGTGTCGTCGATCTTGATGGAGGGTTGATGCAGATCCCGGGAGAAGACGTCCGGGGGAACCGTTGTTCGCCCCGAGGCTATTTTAGCCAGCTCATCCGCAGTCTCGTTGTAGCGCCGGGCGATGTGGTTGAGCTCGAGCCCGTAGAACTTGTCTTCCAGGCGCCGAACCTCATCGCAGTAGGCCTCCATCTTCGGGTCGCGGCAGTGGGAGTTCTTCATGACTTGGTCGATGACGAGTTGCGAGTCACCGCGAGCGTCGAGGCGTCGGACCCCTAGCTCGATGGCGATCCGCAACCCATTGACCAGAGCCTCATACTCGGGCACATTGTTGGACGCCGGGAAATGGAGGCGTAGCACGTAGCGTAGGTGCTTCCCGAGGGGCGAGATGAAGAGTAGGCCTGCGCCGGCTCCCGTCTTCATCAGCGACCCGTCGAAGAACATGGTCCAGAGCTCCGGCTGGATCGGAGCTGTTGGGAGCTGAGTGTCAACCCATTCAGCTACGAAGTCCGCCAAGACCTGGGACTTGATGGCCTTCCGAGGGGCGAACGAGATTGTCTCGCCCATGATTTCCACCGCCCACTTTGCAATCCTCCCCGAGGCCTCCCGGCACTGGATGATCTCCCCCAGGGGGAAGGATGACACCACAGTTACCGGATGAGACTCGAAGTAGTGTCGTAGCTTCCGCCGCATTAGGATCACCGCGTACAGTAGCTTCTGAACTTGTGGGTAGCGGATCTTGGTTTCGGACAGTACCTCGCTGACGAAGTAGACTGGCCTCTGAACGGGCAATGTATGCCCTTCTTCTTGCCTCTCGACCACAATCGCGGCGCTAACCACCTGAGTGGTCGCGGCGACGTAGACCAAGAGGGCTTCTCCGGCAGCTGGGGGCACCAAGATAGGCGCCTTCGTGAGGAGCGCCTTCAGGTTCCCGAGGGCTTCCTCGGCCTCAGGGGTCCAAGTGAAGCACTCGGCCTTCCTTAAGAGGCGGTACAGAGGTAGACCTCTTTCGCCGAGGCGTGAGATGAAGCGGCTCAGAGCCGCGAGACATCCCATGACCCTCTGTACGCCTTTCAAGTCCTTGATGGGCCCCATGCTGGTGATGGCTGCAATCTTCTCCGGGTTGGCTTCGATGCCCCGCTCGGAGACGATGAACCCCAAGAGCATGCCTCGGGGCACCCCGAAGACACACTTCTCGGGATTGAGCTTGACGCCTTTTGCCTTGAGACATCGGAATGTCACTTCAAGGTCGGAAAGGAGGTCAGAGGCTTTCCTCGTCTTGACTACGATGTCATCGACGTAGGCCTCGACCGTGCGGCCAATGTGTTCGCCGAACACATGGTTCATGCACCGCTGGTACGTCGCGCCCGCATTCCTCAAGCCGAACGGCATGGTGACATAGCAGTACATGTCGAAGGGTGTGATGAAAGAAGTCGCGAGCTGGTCGGACTCTTTCATCCTGATTTGATGATACCCTGAGTAGGCATCGAGGAAAGACAGGGTTTCGCACCCAGCAGTGGAATCCACGATTTGATCGATGCGAGGCAGAGGGTAGGGAACCTTCGGACATGCTTTGTTCAGACCAGTGTAGTCTACACACATCCGCCATTTCCCCCCTTTCTTTCTTACAAGCACAGGGTTGGCAAGCCATTCGGGATGGAATACCTCTTTGATGAACCCTGCCGCCATTAGCTTGTGGATCTCCTCGCCTATGGCTCTGCGCTTCTCCTCGTCGAATCAGCGCAGAGGCTGCTTGACGGGTCGGGCTCCGGCTTGGATGTCCAGCGAGTGCTCGGCGACATCCCTCGGTATGCCGGGCATGTCCGAGGGACTCCACGCGAAGACGTCGGTGTTCGCGCGGAGAAAGTCGATGAGCACTGCTTCCTATTTGGGTTCCAGCCCGGAGCCAAACCGGATCTGCTTGGAGGCGTCGCCGCCGAGGTCGAGGGGGACGGACTTAACCGTCTCCGCTGGCTCAAAGTTGCCGGCATGACGCTTCACGTCTGGCACCTCCTTAGAGAGGCTCTCCAGGTCGGCGATGAGGGCCTCGGACTCGGCGAGGGCCTCGGCGTACTCCACGCACTCCACGTCGCATTCGAACGCGTGTTTGTACGTGGGGCCGACGGTGATGACCCTATTGGGGCCCGGCATCTTGAGCTTCAGGTAGGTGTAGTTGGGGACAGCCATGAACTTCGCGTAGCATGGTCTTCCCAGCACCGCGTGGTAGGTTCCTCGGGACCCGACCACCTCGAACGTCAGGGTCTCCCTTCGGAAGTTGGAGGGTGCTCCGAAGCAGACGGGTAGGTCGAGTTGTCCGAGGGGCTGGACGTGCTTCCCGGGAATGATCCCATGGAAGGGCGCAGCGCCTGTCCGAACGGAGGACAGATTGACACGCGGGAGCCCGAGGGTCTCGGCGTAGATGATGTTGAGGCTGCTGCCTCCGTCCATGAGGACCTTGGCGAGCCTGACGTCGCCGATGACGGGGTCGACGACGAGCGGGTATTTCCCCGGGCTCGGCACATGGTCAGGGTGGTTGGCTCGGTCGAAGGTGATGGGCTTGTCGGACCAGTCTAGATAGACAAGCGCCACCACCTTCACCGAGCAGACCTCCCGGCACTCTTGCTTGCGGTGCCGAGCCGAGGCATTCGCCGCTTTCCCACCGTAGATCATGAAGCAGTCGCGGACCTCAGGAAACTCTCCTGCCTGGTGATCTTCCTTCTTGTCGTCATCGCGGGCCCTGCCACCCTCCGCGGGTGGCCCGGCCCTGTGGAAGTGGCGCCGAAGCATGACGCACTCCTCAAGGGTGTGCTTGACGGGCCCCTGGTGATAGGGGCACGACTCCTTGAGCATCTTGTCGAAGAGGTTGGCACCTCCGGGGGGCTTCCGAGGGTTTTTGTACTCGGCGGCGGCGGCAAGGTTCGCGTCGGCGGCGTCGCGTTTCGCTTGCGACTTCTTCTTGCCCTTCTTCTTGGCGCCGCGCTGAGTTGACGCCTCGGGGGCATCTTCCGATGGGCGGCCCTGGGGCTGCTTGTCCTTTCGGAAGATAGCCTCGACCGCCTCCTGGCCGGAGGCGAACTTGGTGGCGATGTCCATCAGCTCGCTCGCCCTGGTGGGGGTCTTGCGACCCAGCTTGCTCACCAGGTCGCGGCAGGTGGTGCCAGCGAGGAACGCGCCGATGACATCCGAGTCAGTGATGTTGGGCAGCTCGGTGCGCTGCTTCGAGAATCGCCGGATGTAGTCCCAGAGTGACTCTCCCGGCTGCTGTCGGCAGCTTCGGAGGTCCCAGGAATTCCCGGGGCGCACGTACGTGCCCTGGAAATTGCCGGCGAAAGCTTGGACTAGGTCGTCCCAGTTGGAGATCTGCCCCGGAGGCAGGTGCTCCAACTAGGCGCGGGCGGTGTCGGAGAGAAACAGGGGGAGGTTGCGGATGATGAGGTTGTCATCGTCCGTTCCACCCAGCTGGCAGGCCAGACGGTAGTCCGCGAGCCACAGTTCTGGTCTCGTCTCCCCCGAGTACTTTGTGATAGTAGTCGGGGGTCGGAACCGGGTCGGGAACGGCGCCCGTCGTATGGCCCGGCTAAAGGCCTGCGGACCGCGTGGCTCGGGCGAGAGACTCTGATCCTCCCCGCTGTCGTAGTGTCCCCCACGCCTGGGGTGGTAGCCTCGGCGCACCCTCTCGTCGAGGTGGGCTCGACGGTCGCGGTGATGGTGCTTGTTGCCGAGGCGACCCAGGGCCGCAGGCGCTGTGATGCGCGTGCTCCCAGTATAGACCGAGGCTTCCCGCATGAATCGGGAAGTCGCGGCATGAGGTTCCGAGGGGTACCCCTGTCTTCGGGAGGCGGAGCTCTCGGCCCGTCGGACCGAGGCGCCTTCCAGGAGATTCTTGAGCTCTCCCTGGATTCGCCGCCCCTCGGTGGTTGATGGCTCTGGCATCGCGCGGAGGAGCATTGCTGCTGCAGCCAGGTTCTGGCCGACCCCACTAGATGCGGGTGGTGGCCTGACCCTGACGTCGTCGGCGATGCGGTGCTGGAAGCCCTGGGGTAGATGACGTATTTCTCCGGCCGGAGGTTGGCCCGCCCATGCCTGCCCGACGTCCCGGCGGATCGGCTCAAGCGCTTTTGCTCCCTCGTCGAGCCTGGCCTGCACCCCGCGGATTTGCTCGAGCTGTGGGTCATGGCCCCCCGCCTGAACGGGGACCACAGCTAGCTCCCGTGGGATGTCAACGCGAGGCACGGGCCTAGGGAGATCACCGTCCTCCGGCATGCCGAGATGGTTGCCTACGGAGGGACCCCCTAGATCGACGTGGAAGCATTCGTGACTTGGGCCGCAGTCCTCGTCGCCGAGGCTACGGCTACCGTCGGAAAGGCAGTAGTCGCATGCGGTCATGAAGTCCCGCATGGCACTGGGGTTGCCAAGTCCATAGAAATCCCAACAGAAGCTGGGCTCGTCGTCTTCCTCGGACCCAGAGGGCCCGTAGGTCGAGACGTCCGTCAGCCGGTCCCAAGGTGACCGCATACGAAACCCCAGAGGGTTTGGACTCGCCTCTACGAGAGCGCCCGCCAAAGCGAAGTCGCTAGGCGGGTTGAGGCTGAATCCAAATGACATGGGATGGGAATCGATC
Organism: Zea mays; assembly: GCF_902167145.1. NCBI lineage: Eukaryota > Viridiplantae > Streptophyta > Magnoliopsida > Poales > Poaceae > Zea > Zea mays. The sequence goes on from NC_050097.1 coordinate 107,795,690, forward strand.
GGTACCTCTTGGTCGATGGGCGGTGATGAAGTCACGTCAGGGACTGACTGCACCGTCGTCTCAGGTACGAGGGTGACATCCAGCAAGCCTTTCGCGAGCGCGCTGGCGTCGTCCGTTTGCTCGGAGTTGGCGTGTCGCGGGGAGACGGCGCTCGCCTTCTTCTCAAACGCAAGGTCGATGCCCGACGCGCCCCCCGTTGGGGCGCTGGGGTCGTCGACTCGCTCGATAGTCGACGAGGCGCTGCCTTCCGCTTGGCCTTGGTTGCCCCGCCTCCTCCTCCGTTGGCGGGGGAGAGGACGGGGCGAGCTCGAATGTTGTTCTTCCACCACGCGGGGAAGATGTCGTCGATTCCGCCGCCGGCGGGCGGGCTGTCGACCGCCATTGTTGTTGGCGCGCGGCGGTGGAAGGAGTATCATGTCGTAGCTGCCTTCGAGAGACATGAACTCAAGACTCCCGAAACGGAGCACCGTCCCGGGTTGGAGAGGTTGCTGGAGACTGCCCATCTGGAGCTTGACGGGAAGCTGTTCATCAACACGCAGCAGGCCCCTACCTGGCGCGCCAATTGTCGGTGTTTCGAGACCGGGGGGTCCCTAAGCCTACGAGTGAATGTCGCCGCGTGCCCTAGCCCAGATGGGTCGACGCGAGGCCGAGCGCGAAGGGGGGAAAGTGAGGCGGCCGGAGACCGGCGTGAGAGAGGTGGGAATCCCGCGGCCTTCGTGTTCGTCCCGCGCCCAGGTCGGGTGCGCTTGCAGTAGGGGGTTACAAGCGTCCACGCGGGAGAGGGAGCGAGCGGCCTCACGCGAGCGCCTGTCTCGTCCTCGTCCCCGCGCGGCCAACCCTCTCTAAGAGGGCCCTTGTCCTTCCTTTTATAGGCGTAAGGAGAGGATCCAGGTGTACAATGGGGGTGCAGCAGAGTGCTACGTGTCTAGCGGAGGAGAGCTAGCGCCCTAAGTACATGCCGTTGTGGCAGCCAGAGAGATTTTGGCACCCAGCTGGTGTGATGTCGTGGCCGTCGGAGGAGTGATGGAGCCTGGCGGAGGGACAGCTGTCAGAGCTGTTGAGTCCTTGCTGACGTCCTCTTGCTTCCGTAAGTGGGCTGAGAGCCGCCGTCGTCATAGAGTATGCGGGGCGCCATCATTGCCTATCTGGCGGAGCGAGCCAGATGGGACGCCGGTCTTGTCTCCCGTGGCCCGAGTCAGCTCGGGGTAGGGTGATGATGGCGCCTCCTGTCGACGTGGCTGGTCTGCGCCCTAGGTTGGGCGATGTGGAAGCTCCTCCAAAGCCGAGGTCGAATCTGTCTCCTGTGGCCGAGGTCGAGTCCGAGCCCCTGGGTCGGGCGAGGCGGAGACCGTCGGCTAAGGCCAGGGCGTAGTCCGAGCCCTAGGGTCGGGCGAAGCGGAGTTCGTCGTCTTCTGGGGCTGAGCCCGAGTCCGAGCCCTGGGTCGGGCGGAACGGAGTTCGTCGTCTTCCGGGGCTTAGCCCGAGTCCGAGCCCTGGGTCGGGCGGAGCAGAGTTCGCCGTCTTTCGGGGCTTAGCCCGAGTCCGAGCCCTGGGTCGGGCGGAACGGAGTTCGTCGTCTTCCGGGGCTTAGCCCGAGTCCGAGCCCTGTGTCGGGCGGAGCAGAGTTCGCCGTCTTCTGGGGCTGAGCCCGAGTCCGAGCCCTGGGTCGGGCGGAGCGGAGTTCGCCGTCTTCCGGGACTTAGCCCGAGTCTGAGCCCTGGGTCGGGCGGAGCGGAGTTTCCTATGGTGCCTTCGACCGGGCCTGACTGCCTGTCAGCCTCACTCTGTCAAGTGGCACCGCAGTCGGAGCGGCGCAGGCGGCGCTGTCCTTCTGTCAGGCCGGTCAGTGGAGCGGCGAAGTGACGGCGGTCACTTCGGCTCTGCCGGCTGGGGGGCGCGTGTCAGGATAAAGGTGTCAGGCCACCTTTGCATTAAATGCTCCTGCGATTTGGTCGGTCGGTGCGGCGATTTGGTCAGGGTTGCTTCTTGGCGAAGACAGGGCCTCAGGCGAGCCAGAAATATATTCGCCGCTGGAGGGGGGCCTCGGGCGAGACGGAAATCCTTCGGGGTCGGCTGCCCTTGTCCGAGGCTAGGCTCGGGCGAGGCGTGATCGAGTCCCTCGAATGGACTGATCCCTGACTTAATCGCACTCATCAGGCCTTTGCAGCTTTATGCTGATGGGGGTTACCAGCTGAGAATTAGGAGCCTTGAGGGTACCCCTAATTATGGTCCCCGACAATTAGTGTTATTGTTTAATTTGATTTCATTAATATATTAGTAGTATATGTGGTTTAGGTATTATTGGCATATTATATTTGTGTCATTAATTTCTTATTAATAGTATATTATTAGTTTTACAAGTACATTATATTGGTACGTAGAATTGTTGCATTATTATGGTATGTGGTAGTTAGTTTGATTTGATTAATAGTATATTATTTTATGTTTTATATATACGTAATATATTGTTTAGTGGCAGTGAGGTTATGCTGCCGAAATTTTTTTTGGTCCTGCTAGCTTGTTGTGGGTTTAGAACCTATCCTTGCCTATACATATAGGACCTAAACCCTTAACGAAGTTGAATAATGTTTTTACGATATGGTTCGGTTTAACAGTCTCAGGCATGGCTGACGATCGTGCATGAATGTACAATGGCTGGAGTAGAAATGGACGTCATTCTGATGATTGGGTAGCCAAAACCAAAGATTTTGTGGACCACATATTCTCCTTGTCCTTAACCGGTACTGTCAGATGCCCTTGTAGGCGGCACAAAAACAGTATATTTCTTAATAAGGAAAGAGTTAGTCTAGATCTTTATCAGTTTGGATTTATGCCCGGATATGAGGTGTGGGAACATCATGGTGAGGTAGTACCCAACCGGAATGTAGAAGAGGAGGAGAACAATGATTGGGGTGGCGATGATGCGATGCATGAGATGCTACATTCGCTACATCCAGAATTAAACCTAAGCTCCGAGGATCCTGGCACACCAGAGGTTTCCAGATTTTTCAAACTACTAAAAGACTCTGAAGAGCCATTGCATGAACACACAGATGTGAGTATACTCACTATTGTGACTCACGAAATCCAAGGAACAAAAAAGCCACATTGCGAGCTTTGGATCGAAGAAGACTCCTTGATCGTGATTCCGATGAATTTTGATGTGTAATGCATAATTTCATTTTATGTGATGTATTATTTGATTTGTTATTAATTCAATTAATTTTATGGAGCTAATACCTTTAATGTTTTTCTATTGAACAGGATGAGTGGTAGGAAAACAAAGCGCACTGCTAGGGGGTTTCTTAATGCGGCTAGCAGGATACTCCCTGGTGCACGTTCCCTTTTCCAAGGGAGTTCTTCGAGCCAGAGCAGACAGGAGGCGTTGATGAGACACGCCCGGCCAGAACTACGTGATACACCTATCGCTCTACAACGGAGTACCGATGTAAATGTTTATGTAATTGATCTTATTTGACAGTCGCTTATATATAAATGTGTTTTACATGTCTCTATGTCATGTCCATGGGAAGAGGAGGACGACGAGGAGGAGGTGCAACACCATGAGGAGGAGGACGAGCAAGCCCATGAGGAGGAGGAGGTGCAGGCCCATGAGGAGGAGGAGGAGGTGGGCATAGATGCTGAGGCGGATGACGATACCACCGAGGCTCCTGTCGTTCAACGAAGGGGCACTCGGAAGGGCCACTTTGTCCTACCTCCGTCAGCGCCTACACAATCTGAAGCTCGGGTACTGATTATCCCAGTTGGTGATAGGTACTCATGTTTGGCCACTTTGTTCTTACTTATTTGTTTATTGTACACTATATATATGACATGACTTCCTTGTTTTTTGTCGTGCAGCCAATGGGATGACACGTCATTCGACAGTCGAGGTCACCATAGACAGGTTAATCAAGTCTTAGGTAACCTCTGTCGTCTACATAATCCAGGAATTGTCACCGACCCGAAAGGTGTGGTGGTTCCTTGCACTAGTTGGTCGCACTTCGCACTAGCTCCACATGCTACATATGGAACAGCTCAAGGCACCGTCAAGCACGACTTTTGGGTAAGAGTAATGTTTCAAACTACCATTTATTAGTTGTTTTCAAACTAATTCTATTTTCGATGTTGGACAGAGACGCTATCGTGTGGAACCTGAGGCTCAAGAGCATGCAGACCGAGTATTAGAGAAAAATGCGAAGAAGGTGTGTAGGGATGAATTTTCCAATGCTCGTCTACAGGTTGTGAACACGTACATGAAGCACCGAGGTCATTCTATCAACAACTTTCGACAATATTCGAATATCTACTTGACTATAGACCAGTACATGGAGGTAAAAATCTAATTTAGTAGCTCATTCAGATGTGAATGTAATTCTGAGCTAACGCTTTATATGCAGGTAACTCTTCCATGGATGGAACATCGGCCGCAGGCTTACAAGGCTTTGTGTGAGATATGGGCTTCGCTCGAGTGGATTGAGAAGTCTAACAGGAATCGACATAGGCAGCGCCATCAGCAGGACGAGGACGATGATGAGGTCGTAGTCAACCATACCTATGGGGCTGATGGACACATTCGGTTGGCGAAGCGAATGGTGAGTATGTAGTATTTTGTTTTACTCAGAAATGAAACCGGATTAAACTCATATATTTGCAGGAGGCTCAAACTGGAGTTGTCCCAAGCCCAATCGATGTTTATAGGAGAGGGCATAGAGCGAAAAATAGTTAAATCTTCGATGAGCTATGTAGTCAAGCGGCCGTTGAGCGTATGGTTAGTTGTTGTTAGGATTAATGTTTTCTTGCCATTATAGTTGTTGTTAGGATTAATTACATGTGTGCTGAACCTTCATATTGTATTGCATGAGAGGAATTATGGAGAAGACTACGATTGGCGAGGAGCGCCTACCATCGACGCTGAAGTTGTGCATTCTATTGGAGGAAAGGCGCATGGACGGTATTAACTTGTGAATTTTTGCAATAATATTGGAACTATGACCAGATAGCTAATTTTCTTGTTTTCAAGATATTCTATGTTTACCGATGTGATCGATTCGATGGAGTTGCGTTCTCGTGGCGGCTCTTCGTCGCAGGCGGGCTGTGGTAGTAGCAGCCGTAGTCGGCGCTCTGTATCTAGCATGGAGGACGCTATGAGGGAGCAGCAAAAAAAGTTTCGTGAAGAGCTGCGGCAACAACAAATGGCATTCCTCCAACAGCAATCAGAGTACATGGCTACTTACAACGCACAGGCGCAACAAGCAATGAACGTGAGTGTCTTATTTATTCCCAACATGCTCGATATTGGTTCTATAACTAATATATTATATTTGCAACAGTCTTGGTTTCCACAGCAGGCACAGCAGCAACCATTTGTTTTCCCTCAATTTCAGCCATCGATGCTTCAGTGGGGATTACATGCTCCGCCACCTCCACCTCCAACTCAGGCGCTTCAATTTAGTTAAGACTTGTTGTTTGTATCAACCTTTCAAATCCTTACTAAACTTGATTTTGTAGGGATCCGGGGTCATGTGCCACAACACGCTACCACCGGTCATACCAGCACAAGGAGGAGCTTATGCAGGGGAGGGAGCTACTCCAGGAGAGGTTAGTTTGACAAACAATTTGTTTGAATAGTGGTCATGCATGTAACCAATGTCGTTATTAATAAATGTCTTCTTTTTTCTTTAGAATCCAAACTCATTACACAACTTCGTCAACGAGTTTTTCGCTTCTGGAGGTAGTGGTCACAACTCCAACGACCCCGATATGTGATGGTGTTAGCTTTGTGTCGAATTGTGCGTTGTAATGGACTATTTGCGGACTTTATGTTGTATGGACTGTTTGTGAACTCGGATGTTGTAATGGACTCTAATTTTATGTTGTGGACTATTTGTGAATTGTGGATTTAATGTTTATGTATTGTGGATGTTGTATGGACTGTCATTTTATATTGTGATTATATTGTTTATGAATTTGCTGTTATTTTTTGCATTTTTCGAATATTTTTGCTCTGAAATTATTCTGAAAAATAAGGAGCACTGTTTTCGGCGGCTAAGAGGCGAGCCGCCGAAAGTTGACTATTTTCGGTGGTCAGGTAGTAGCCGCCGAAAATAACAGTTTACTTTCGACGGCTGTCTGCTGGCCACCGAAAATAACTTATTTTCGGCGGCTGGACTCTGGCCGCCGAAAATATAGTCTTATTTTCGGCTAATTTTTTCTGGCGGCCAGGAACTGCCGAAAATAAACCTAAGGCCGTCGAAAATAGCTTATTTTTTGCGGCAAAGGCCTTATTTTCGGCCGTTCCTGGCCGCCGAAAATGACTGTAGCTCTTGTAGTGCTCGACCCTTGCGCGCGGTCGTCCCGGCCCTGGCGCGTGGCCCGGCGCAGCTCGCGTGGCCCCGGCGCGGCCTCGCGCGCGCGGTGATTGATTTTTGGTTTTTAATTAGTTTTAAACTTTATTTAATTAACGTGTTGCGTCACGTGCTTCATCGCGCGGTGAAATAGTTTGATTTCAGATTCTATTAATGTGTTGTGTCGCGCGCTTCGTCGCGCGACGATCCATTTCAATTTAAGATTAATTAATGTGTGGTGTCGCGCGTCCAGTTGCACGACGTTTCGTTTTAAATTCAGTTTAGATGACGTATCTCGTCGTACGCTTCGTCGCACGACGCTTGACATTATTTTTATAATTAGTTCAAGTGTCTCGTGGCGTGCTCCGTCGCGCGACGAGTCGTTTTATTCTTATTTCAGTCTAAGTGTTGTGTCGCGCGTTTCGCCGCGCGACAATCCTTTTAAATTTACTTTGATCTGTTTATAATGATTAAATACGAAACATGACTTTATCCTATGCATAGCGTGATGGCCAAATTAATATTATTATGTTTAGACGAGTACCTTGCTTTGTAATCGCGTAACGTAATGCTCTTCGACCGTAGCCTCGACCGTTACTCTCTCTTTCTCGCTTAGTCGTAAGTGTGAGCCCTGCACCTAGTGTTTATTTATTTATGATATTTTATTGCATGGTGTACTGTTCTTTTGTATTAAATTTGTGGAATGTATGTTTGAACTCGTATAGATAACGGTCAGTTGGTGGAGTCCAAGGAGTTGCAGGTGAAGACCCTGAGCAGCAGCTGGTTGGTGAAGGCAAGTGTCCCTTGACCCATCTATGTCCTACTCATGCTTATAATTCACTCCCCGCATTTACATGATTTATACTTAAGGATTTACTAGCTTTTTTATCTTGTCCTTGTTTACCCACTTTGGTTGGGTTATTTTGGTTTAGCTATATGCTAGTGCTTCACATTAATCAATGAACATGTTGAGATTATCTATGATACGTTGTTTTCCCTCTTGATTATGATGATATACTTGTGGCATTTAAGGGGACTCGAGCTGTTTCTCGAGTGCCTCTCCGTAAGGACTGGTTCATTGGATGACTGCCCGGGAAAACAGTGCAACCATGAGGGTGGAATGGGACGCCCTTAGCTGAATAATTAGAGGAACTGAGATGTAGTTCAGTTCGCCGTCGTGCCGTCAATGGGGCTCGGTGTATGTGGCTCGCTCTGCCAAGTGTGGTTTGCCCCTTGGAGAGGAGTGTGGTACATTTAGGAAATCTAACGGGTGGCTACAGCCTCAGGGAATGTTTGTAAAGGCTACATAGTGAAACCCTGCCTATTCACCTTGGTAGTGTTTAAGGGTTTGATCGACCCGAGGCACGAGGGAATCACGGCTTGTAGGTAAAGTGCGCAACCTCTGCAGAGTGTTGTGAAACTGATATATCTATCGTGCTCGCGGTTATGAGCGACCAAGGGAGCTCCATTGATTAGAGATACTTTGATCAGAGATGTTTGGTTTACAGGTGGTGATGAGGATGATGGTTTTGGTTATGACTATGGTAATGGTAAGTGGTATTCTTTCTGTTTGGAAAGGGTACTTTGGGTTAACAACTTGGATTAATACTAAAACTTGGCTTTCTACTAGTAATAATAACCTGACCAACTAAAAGCAACTACTTGACTTAACCCCACATAAAGCTAGTCCACTACAGTCAAACGGGATAATTGTTGAGTATGTTGATGTGTACTCACCCTTGCTTTACACACCAACCCCCCCCCCCAGGTTGTCCACGTTGCAACCACTGCTCAGGAGAAGATGAAGTCGTGGAGGAGGACTTCCAGGAGTTCCAAGAGTACGATGAGTTCTAGGCATGGGTTAGCGGCAAACCCCCAGTCGGCTGCCTGTGAAGGCCGTGTGTATCTACGTTTCTTTTCCGCACTTTGATAAATGTTAATGACTATGTGGATGTCTCGGACATCATGATGTAATTGACTATTACCTTCTTTTATGCTATTATTTGAGCACTGTGTGATGATGTCCAGTTATGTAACTGTTGTGTACGTGAATTGCTGATCCTGGCACATACATGGTTCGCATTCGATTTGCCTTCTAAAACCGGGTGTGACAAATCTCGAGGTCGAGATTCTTTTAAGGGGGGTAGGATTTGTAACCCCCAAACTCATATTTCTATGACATTAATTATTCATGAAATAAAATTAGTGTTTTATAAAGGCATGATCCTTTTAAATAAAGATAGGGTCCTTAATTATTGTATGATTCACACTTTACTAAGTTTATGTGTGTTGAAGCATTCTACTATTTAGAGGAATAAGATAATAAATAAATATATGATTTGCATCATTTTGGATTTTTGTGTGTGCATGTTTGAAAGTAACACCCATACCTAAATTTCAATTGGAAATATGGAGGACAAGTGAAAAGAAAAGAAGAAAAGAAAAAAAGAAAAGAAACCGCCAAGGCTGACAATGTCTCGGCCCAGTTTGAGAACCTCCGTGCTCAGCCTAGCTCCTTTTGGCACCGATAGGTGGGACCCACCTGTCAGCAGCCGTCGTGCTCACACTCGCTGCTCCTATCACTGGCGTTGTGGCCCTGCTAGCCAGAACCAAGCGTGCGTCGCGGGCGTCTATCACTGGCATGTGGGGCCCACTCCTCGGCCACTCACGACCGCTCGTCAACCACCTTCCTCTCTGACGTGTGGGACCACTCCCCAGCCACTGTTCCTCTTCCAAATCCTAGGTACCTCGGTGTGGGTTGTTGCAACAACCCCACCCGTGGGGATCTACCAGCTAGGGGGTTTGGCTCTGGTATAAGACTCCATGCGACGCGGCCGCATCGACCATTTCATAGCCGGAGATAGCACCACCGTAGCTAGTTCATTGCTGCACGAGAGGACCCATTCCCCCACTAGAAACGATTCTCGCCGGCAGCGCTACCTTGCCGACGGAGACCGTCCTGGGAGAACCACCTGTACCTCCAGAATTCGGTGGGGCGATAGCACATGGGGTGGTGATCCGGGTTGTGGTGAATTCCTCACCAGTCTTCTTCATCCGCCACGGGACCGTCGTGTTCCATGGACTCACCCTCTATACCCTCACATCTCCGGTAAGATAGCCCTGGCGAGTTCGCCCCCTTCTCCTCTCTTTTTTTGGATTAAGTTCGCTTGGGTTGGGTCAACGGCACACCGATCGATCAGGCCCCTGTAACAACCTGAATTTGGGGGTATAAAATTTCTTCTCTAATATCTACCAAATTCAGGTGTTACTCCTTTTCTCACCTCTATAGATTTTCTTTTCTATTCTCTTTAATAGGGTTTTGGGTTAATTATGTGAGGGATATATTATTTTCTTTAGAATATTAAAACTTAGGGGAGATACGAATATTTGCATCATGCTAAGCATAAACTTTGTTTTTGATTGATGCACATGTTTGAAATATTTGAATTTGAATTGTGGTTTGATTTGAATTGAATTCCATAGAGAAAATAAAAAGAAAAGGAAATAGAAATTCAAAGGAAAAAGGAAAAACCGTTTTCAGCCCAGCTCCTGCGTCCGGCACACCTCGGCCCAGCATGCGCGCCCCGCACCCCTTCCCTTTGCCTGGTGGGACCTGCCTATCGGTGTCGTTCCCTTTGCCCGCACACGCTCGCGCCCTCGCTCCCTCTCTCCCTTTGTCCGGTGGGGCCGTCTTGTCACGCCCTTTTCCCTTGCGCGCGCGCCCCCGCTCTCTCTGCACAGTGGGCCCCGCCCATCAGCGCTGACCGCCCGTTTGCGCACCCCCTTTTGCTGGTCATGGACCTCGCCTGTCGGAATCGTCCTCCCCAACCGCCCACACGCATGACCCGCGCGCACGCTGTGGACTTCGCGCCCACGACGCACGCCGAGGACGCGCCCACCGCCACCCCGGCCTATTCTAGTTGCCCACACCCTACTCGCTCTCCCTCCTCCTCACTCGCGCACTCGTAGAACCCCAGCACCTGCCTCGCACCACGCGCGCACCAGAAGAGCTCCGCCGTCATCCGTCGTGGTCTCGGACTTGTTTCTCGACCGTCGTCAAGTCCCCGTTGTGTCTGTTGCCCTAGTGAGCTTTGCCTCAATGCTAGCAACCCGGGATGCCCCTCGGTTCGCCCTTCCCCTCTATGTCTCTCTGCTCGCGCTCACTAGACCTCCATCGTGCAGTCGAAGCCCCACCGCCGTCGACCCGAGACCTCACCGCGTTCCTACCACCGTTCAAGAGTCCTAGAGCTCTCTCTTAAGGTAACCCACCTCCCTCTACCCCTGATTTCCCCTTTCCTGCCTTTGTGTGTGTGCAATCGCTCACCAAAGCAAGGTAACACCGCTGTCGAGCCACCTCGCCACAGTCTGCCACCCTATGGTGCTTCTACGCCGGCGTCGTGCCCACAGTTGTGTTTGCTACGTCACCTCGAACCCACCTGAGCCCTTCCCAACATCCTAGGCCCCCCTAGTGTGCTCGCGGTCTCGCCTTCGGTGGAGCTCCGCCATGGAGTCGGGCGGCGCCACCACTGGTATCCAGGGAGACCCTGCCCAGGCTTGCCAAGGGATCTCAGGCATCCATCTGACATCAGGCGGCCTAGATTTAATTAGAACAGATCTAATCCTAACCGTCCACTCAGGATCCGGTCGCTCGGGTCTGTTCCCTCACCCGCGCCCCAGCAGCTGGGCCTAGACGGTCAGCCTGCCTCGCCCTAGAGCCGCTGAATCCCCTAGCCCGCTTGTTAGCCTGCGCCCTCCCTCGTGCTCGAATCTAATATCAATCGTTGACCCGAGATCCAATGGCCGAGGACACCCCATACCCCTTCGCTTGGCCGTTTTTGTAAAAGTGACCCCTAGTTTCCTAGAAATAGAACCTGCAGTCATGTTTCTTGCGCTCAGGTCCCTGATTTCTTGCAGATAAGCCCCTAGTCTTTAGTTTAATCACAAAAATAGGTCTAATTTAGTGTTTTTGAATTCCAAAACTTGTTTTAGATGAAGTTGTTGACAAAGTTATGAACAAAGCCGCTGAAAAAGTCTTAAATGAAGATTGAGCAGTTTCTATAGAAAACATTTTTAAGTATGTGTTTTCTGTGTGTACAATCAATTGTGTGAAATGTATTTTCTATGTAAGTAAAGTTTGCACTATGTTTCTTTATGTAGCGTGAAATGCATTCTCTATGTAAGTATATGTACCATTTTGAGCCGAAGGCGAAAAAACACCTTCCCTTCTTTTCACGCTTCATAGAGACGCTCTTACAACCAAGGATTTTACAATGCTTCAAAAAAATATTTGGTTGCTGAAGAAGAATAATTTTCCCTTCTTCTTCCTTATTTCAGTATTATATAATCTTTACAATGGTATAAAAATCATATACGAAGCAAAGAGGGGTGTCATCAATTTTAAACACGGTTTCATCTTTTAACTTTGCACCTGGGGGTGCAATTCCCTTTCTTCACTTTATGATGATATGTATGATATGATGATGATATGCTGCATGATGCTTGGTGCACAAGATGATGATGACAAAAAGGGAAAGGAAAACAGGTGCATCTTTGTAATCTTTTTGTATCATAACTCTGCATTCCCTTAGGAACGACTTTGGAGTCCTTGCCACCTTTACTAGATGCTTTATTTGAGCTTTGCATCCCCTTAGGAACCACTTCAGAGTTGTTACACCTTTACTAGGTGTTTCATTTGAGCTCTGCATCGCCTTAGGAATGACTTCGGAGTTGTTACACCTTTACTAGGTGTTTCATTTGAGCTCTACATCCCCTTAGGAACGACTTCAGGGCTGTTACACCTTTACTAGGTGTTTTATTTGAGCTCTGCATCCCCTTAGGAACGACTTTGGAGCTGTTACACATGATGGTGTAGCCTCAGATTTATTACAGAATGATGAAGGATGTACCTTCTTGATGTTTCTTGAGACAGAAATGTAAGGGACAGAAAATGAAATAACAATAGATTCATTGAAATAGCTTCGGACGTTTGTCCTAGCCCCTCAAGTGTCTCAATAGATGTGCTTCGACTTCGGTACGGTGTTGTTTACTGTTCTGGCTTCATATTGTTCCCTTGTGTCTCGCTGTGGTATGTCTTGTGTAGAAAACTATGGCTGGACCTGAAGTTGTCCTGGATGTTGCTGCTCATATGACAAAGGTGCTTTGTGTAAATGGCTGAGGCAAGATCCATCGAGCCAAAGAGTGACTTGGCGAAGCAACTGAAGCCGAGGGTTGTGGACTTGGTTGTTGGTTACTAACATACTCTGGAATGTATGGGGAATAGTATGAGGCGGTGTGGAGGACCTGCTTTGACTGATTCTGACATGCTTTAGCTTCGGCGATTTCCTTCTATTTCTAGATTGTAACTTGATAGGTTCTTGTTGTATGCACCTTGTCCTCTCCAAAGAAGAGGCAGAACATTTTCCTCTATTGGGAGTTGAATGTTCCTCCAACACTCCTTCCTCCTCTTCCACCTCTTGGGGCCAATGGTCTGAAGGTATTTTGCTGGGTTCCTGGATTGAGAATGACTTTGTTGTCCTTGGGTGTGATTGTCTTTGTCTTTGTTCTAATTTGGATTGTGTATGGTCCTAACATGCCTTGGGTTGAACCATCCACCGAAGCCCTTAGTCATCTCGGAATATCTCAAGGCCTCGTCTTTTCTTTGTCAAACATCATTGTCTGGTTTGATATATTCATTCACCTTCTAGAGAAGCTTTTCTATGGTCCAAGGGTGTTTTCTGGCAAAGTATTGTGCCACCGGTCCTGGGTGAAGCCCCTTGATCATGGCCTCAGTAACTATCTCATTTGATACTGTTGGTGCTTGAGCTTAAAGCCATAGAAATCTTTGAACATAGGCTTGCAAGTATTCATCATGGTCTTGTGTACATTGGAAAAGGCCTAGGCAGTGACTGGCTTCGTTTGGAATCCTTGAAAGCTTGTGATCAACATATCCTTCAATTTCTGCCAAGAGGTTATTGTTCCTGGCTGAAGAGAAGAATATCAAATTTGAGCGACACTACTTACTGACATGACGAAGGATTTGGCCATGACGGCTGAGTTGCCCCCGTATGATGATATTGTTGCTTCATAACTACTCAGGAATTGCTTTGGATCAGAGTGATGGATACATAGGAAACTGGGGTGGTTTGTATGAAGGTGGCTGAAGGAAACAGGTGACGCCTAAAAGGGGGGTAAATTAGGACTTCTAAAACTTTCACTAAACTAGGCCACAAATAAATCCCTAGAGCAAAACCTATGCAAATAATCAAACTAGAATGTGCAAACTAGGTTTTGTCTAAGTGTTGCTATCTCTACCACAATGGCTAAGTTTCAATCCTAAACAATATAGGTATGAATACAAGATTGAAACTTAAATGCTTAATGTAAATGCGAAAGCTAAAGAGCAAGGTAGAGATGCAAACTCTCGTGGATGACGCTGGTATTTTTACCGAGGTATCCAGAATCACGCAAGGTCCCGACTAATCCTCGTTGGTGCCCCTACGCAAAGGGAAGCCCATGCGAGGGCCAAGCACCACGGTCGAGTAACTCCGTAGAGAGCTGCGGGCCTTCTCCGCGCACAAGTGGTGCTCCCCTTTCGGCTCCTCTTGGACGCTCCCCACCATCTCCACTATTGAGCTTCCGACTGAAAACGTCGCGGGCCTTGTTCCCTCCGGTACACGGTGGCGGCCGTGACACAAACGTGGTTGTCACGGTCTCGCAAGACTCTCGCCCCACTCGGTACAATTACAACAGTTTGCGCAAGAGCCGACGGGTTGTGTGGTTTTTATAAACTCACTCAACTAACCAGGATTCACCTAGAGCAAGCGCTAAAGCGGTGTAACTAACCTAAGCACTTCGCAAAGCACTTATGCTAATCATCGAGTGATTCTATTAAGCAGATGGGTTTATTAGCACTTGAAAATGTCTACTATATGCCTTGGTATGTTGCTGTAATACCCAAATAGTGAGAGTAATAAAATGTACAGGAATTGGGAAAATATAAGAGGTTCATTTGACCACTTGTGTTGTTATTCTCATTTTTGCATATTTCAAATCATGGGTTAACCTTGTCTACCAACAATTATACTAAATAAAAAAAATGGTGCATCATGTTAGGGTTTAATTGCTTATGCATTTAATGATAAAAAAATAAATAATAATAAAAATACTTTAATAATGAGAAGGAGGTTAACCTAATTTGAAACCTAGGATTTGGAGATGAAATAGAAAAGGAAGACTACATGCAAAGTAAAGAAAAATATATAAATAAAGATATTATTTCATACAGGTATTCTTGAATTGTACATTTAAATCTAGGTACAAAAATTCACAACAAAATCTGGATTTAAATTTGAGATTCAAAAATAGAAATAAAAGAAAATAAGAGAAAAAGAAAAAGGAAAAGAATAAAACGCCACTTGGCCCAACTACACCGCGCCGAACCCCTGTGTCGCCCGCGTTGTGGTATCAATGGCTTGTAGGGCCCACTCATAGCGACTATTCTCAACTCCGTGTGACGTTCATGCCTTTATCTCTACTAACTATTAAGAGGGCAGTGTAGACTGCCCCCGCTCCCGCAACGCCCGCGCGCCAGCTCCCGCAACGCCCGCGCGCCAGCTCCCGCACGCGCCGCCAGCCATGGATTCCGCACGCGCGCGCCGCGGATTCGGTACGACCGCCGCGGATTCCGCTCCCACGCAGCCAGCCATGGCGGGGCTCGGCCGCCTCCCTACGCCCGCTGGAACAACCGCGCCAACAACCGCAACGCCCGCGCTCCAGCACGACCGCCGTGGATTCCGCAGATCCACCTCCATCCGCGTCACTCACCAGTCTCCTCACCTAATCCCACTCCGCCGCCGCCAGCTTGCCCACCATGGCGGCGACAACCCACGCCGCCTCCATGTCGTTCCTCCTCTCCCACCCCCAGTCGCGCTCTGCCACCCCAAGCCGCCACCTCCCGCTCCGTCCGGCAGCCCGCCGCATCCGGTGTGCCACCGACGCCGCCGCCCTTTCCCCGGCGGTCACCACCAAGCACCGGCGCGCGGCGGATGAGAACATCCGCGAGGAGGCGGCGCGGCACCCGGCCCCGAAGCAGGGCCTGTCGGCGTGGTACGAGCCCTTCCCGCCGGCCCCGAACGGCGACCCCAACGAGCGCTACTCCCTGGACGAGATCGTGTACCGCTCCAGCTCGGGGGGCCTCCTCGACGTGCGGCACGACATGGAGACGCTGGCCCGCTTCTCGGGTGCCTACTGGCGCGACCTCTTCGACTCCCGCATCGGGCGCATCACCTGGCCGTACGGGTCTGGCGTGTGGTCCAAGAAGGAGTTCGTGCTCCCCGAGATCGAGCCCGACCACATCGTCTCCCTGTTCGAGGGCAACTCGAACCTGTTCTGGGCCGAGCGGCTGGGGCGCGACCACCTCGGCGGGATGAACGACCTGTGGGTGAAGCACTGCGGCATCTCCCACACGGGCTCGTTCAAGGACCTCGGCATGACCGTGCTGGTCAGCCAGGTGAACCGCCTCCGCCGCGCGCCGCTGTCGCGCCCCATCGCCGGCGTCGGGTGCGCGTCCACGGGGGACACCTCCGCCGCGCTCTCCGCCTACTGCGCCGCCGCGGGGATCCCGGCCATCGTCTTCCTCCCCGCCAACCGCATCTCGCTGGAGCAGCTCATCCAGCCCATCGCCAACGGCGCCACCGTGCTCTCGCTCGACACCGACTTCGACGGGTGCATGCGGCTCATCAGGGAGGTGACCGCCGAGCTACCTATCTACCTCGCCAACTCGCTCAACTCCCTCCGCCTCGAGGGGCAGAAGACGGCGGCCATCGAGATATTGCAGCAGTTCGACTGGGAGGTGCCCGACTGGGTGATCGTGCCTGGAGGCAACCTGAGGAACATATACACGTTCTACAAGGGGTTCGAGATGTGTCGTGTCCTCGGGCTCGTCGACCGCGTGCCGCGCCTCGTCTGCGCGCAGGCGGCCAACGCGAACCCGCTCTACGGCTACTACAAGTCAGGCTGGGCCGAGTTCCAGCCGCAGGTGGCCAGGCCGACGTTCGCGTCAGCGATCCAGATCGGCGACCCGGTGTCCGTCGACCGGGCCGTGGTCGCGCTCAAGGCGACGGACGGCATTGTTGAGGAGGCCACGGAGGAAGAGCTCATGAATGCGATGTCGCTGGCCGACCGCACTGGGATGTTCGCTTGCCCGTACACCGGGGTCGCGCTCGCCGCCCTGTTCAAGCTCAGGGACCAGCGCGTCATCGGGACGAACGACCGCACCGTGGTCGTCAGCACGGCTCACGGCCTCAAGTTCTCGCAGTCGAAGATTGACTACCATGACAGCAAGATCGAGGACATGGCTTGCAAGTACTCCAACCCGCCTGTGAGCGTGAAGGCTGACTTTGGCGCTGTGATGGATGTGCTGAAGAAGAGGCTCAAGGGCAAGCTCTGAGCGCCTGTGCCTGGCTAATGCAATCAACTGATTGGAATGCAGTGGTTTCGTCGGTATCGGGGGGTCTTTTAGGCTTCAGAAATTCTGTCTGGGTTAGACTATCTGTTTGTGGAGTTTAGCAGGAGAATGGCTGTCTCTCCTGCAAGACTAGCGCTCTCTGTTGTGCTACGAATGTGTTACCATGGATAATAAGTGTAGTCGCTGTCGGATTGAATAATCATCACTCGCTCCTTTGTCCTCTGTGCTGGCAACGCTTGTCGAGTACTTTGGATGTAACTGCATGTATTGTTGTTTTGATCATTTTGGTGTTGCAATGCTGGCTGTTGTTGTTTTGATCATTTTGGTGTTGCAATGCTGGCTGAAAGCTACTGGTGACAGTGGATGTCAACCTTGCTGTGGCCCTCCTCCCTAGCACTGCCACGTCTCCACCCTTCATTGCCTCTATGTTGTGTTACATACAATCAAGCCATCTACAGATACATGTACATGTTTCAGATACAAGCCAACTGAAACTTACATGTATAGCAGCCATCGAGTATACATGCTAACTGAATTTGTCGCTTCGCATGTTTCAGGTTGAATGCAACTGTGTGTGTGTGTGTGTTCGTGTGTCCTATAATATAGGAATTACATGTTGTAAGCAATTCAAAAAATGAGAGTAACTGAAAAAGGGGGAAATCCAATTTGCTACCCCCTTCAGTCATGTTAAAGTATCCCATATGTGAAAATGCAGTTGACAGTTTAGGATATTTTGCACCTGGTTTACCCTTCAACCCCTTGCTTCTCATTTTGGATACTTTGTATCTTTAATGTCCCTGCATAAGTTTAACACTTGATATTCACAATTGTTGAAACCATCCTCACAAATGGCACACAGGAAAAGGAAAAAAGATTAAAAAAAGTAATGCAAGTAACTTCAACCCAGTGGATTATTTAACCAGACCAAGAAATGCAAGTAGGGGTAGCATGGTAATAATTTACAATCATTACTATGGAAGCATGGTGCTAGAATTTGAGGCCCTCTGGACCAGTCCAGCGTAAGCTCCATGTTCAGTGTCTTTAGATAGTCTTCATCATCTTCCACGGCTTTCGTCGTCAAGGTGGCCTGACCTTGTGCTACATTCAGTACTTTAACCCTTATCTGTTCACCAACTTCCATTGCAGACTGTCCAATCAGCGCTTCCTCTTCTCTGGGAAGGGATGCTTCACTCCCATCAGGAAATGTCTCAAATGTCCCTACCCTCGCTGTACTCCTCACAGTGCCATTCAGAGATTGTCCTGGTGCATACTTTGACTCGACTGTCTCCCTTTCTTTTGTTTGCCCCAGTGAGCCTTTAGGAAAATCCATGGCAGGGGATTTCCGAGAAGCTGGGAGCCAGGGGGTTTCGAAGCAGGAAGTGAGGGAGATGGGACGAGATTTTTTATAACAATGAGGAGAGAAAGGTAGACTGTAGGAGAGACGTTGGATGATAAATGATGGGACTGGATTTAAAATGTGCACCAAGTGCTCATATGCATAGGATACATTGCCAAGTTATATAAGCTCTTGTTGCATCCATTTTTGGTAATATCCTCAATTTATATTTTAGCTCTCAACATTTAATCAAGTTGTTCCTATTTTTTATAC
This sequence comes from Zea mays, assembly GCF_902167145.1. NCBI lineage: Eukaryota > Viridiplantae > Streptophyta > Magnoliopsida > Poales > Poaceae > Zea > Zea mays. The sequence continues at coordinate 107,814,111 of NC_050097.1, forward strand.
ATGTTTACTGTTAAAATTCTAATACTCATTACATCATATCTCCTATTTCAACTCTAACAATAAACTTATGTCTATGTAATTCATCCTTTCTCATGCAAACGGAATTCGTCTCGTTTTTCGACTAAAATTTACATTAACAAGTGCTAATTCTTCCACTCGTTTGTGAAACTCTTTGGCTCTAATTGGCCTTGTGTTCTATGACTATGATTGATTTCACACAAACTCTGGACTGGCATAAAGATATAACAGTAAAAAGGTTTTGGAAAGCAGTTCTTCTTAATTCATTGTTGGATTTTGTTCTAAATAAGGTCTACATATGTGATATATAGAAATTGTAGCAACCATAATGGTATGACTGAATTAATGGTATAACTGAATTAATCGAGATTTTGTTCTAACCATAATGGTATGACTGAAGTTACACTTGAACGGACTAAATTGATGGGTACTGCATGCCTATGCATCAACCATAAATCGGCTTCACAGTGAAACAGTAAAAATTTCAGGTTCGCTATACTACGCTTGCCTTCAGATTCTAATTTTGATTAAAATTTCGTTGTACGTATACCAGTGTATGTATCCGCGCTCAGTTTGCTCTCAAGTTTCAGGTTGATGGGCAGCAGATATGCTAAGGTTGAGTCCAGCAAGACTCAGATCACATCGTGGGCGTGGGCTTTTCCGCGACGTGGGGAGCCGTTGCTTCGTGCAACATATCGGTTGTGGCTACGGAAAAAACGGAGATCGTGGTACTCCTCGCAAACTTCTGCATCCTTTCTCGTGAGCAACCGCGATAGAAATACAAACCTGCTAGAATCGCAGCACTCGTGTCCGTCGGGAAAAAAGAAAATTTTCCTGTACTATCAGAACTTGTATGATTGTACTTAATCGTAGCAACACATTCTTGTTGTTTGCATACGACATCTCGTATGCTTGTACTTGTTGTCAGCCATCACAGAGATTGTTGCTTAATTGAACCAAGGTTACCTGCTTACATATGTTGCTTATTTTTCAAACCAAACTCATCATCTATTTTCGTATTCTCCTATTGGCAATTGGTTTTGAACAACCTGCTTTTTCGTCTCTTTCCTGTCCTGTATTTATAATAACATTATATATTTATATCGTTAATATAATATTAGTGTTACGGTAATATTGTGCTACGTAGATTTTGCATCATATCTATGTTTTACACTTTTTTTTACTTCCGTGGCAACGCACGAGCATATACCTAGTTAGGCTATAAGACCCGACCCTCACGAACCTCTCCGTCAATCGCTCCCCCTTTACTTTAACAACCGCAGCGTGACACTAGGAGCTCGGCGCCTGGACAGAGGACAAGGAGCGCCCGCCAGCACCATACCTGTCCACAGCCATTGTCGGGGGGTCCGCGCCATCTTGGTGTGCTTCACGGTGCTGCTGGGAAGGCACTCGGGCCTGGTGGGGGAGAATAGACCTCGGTGGCAGCCGGAATTCGTCGTCGGAGCTTTGCCGCCACCGCAAAGGTGTCGTGCAGCGTGGAACTGCCTCACCACCGTGGTACCCTCTATCCAATTCGCAAGTGGATGAATTTCGTTTTGCGTGTTTTCTTTGGGATGGATTGCTCGTCGGGCCCACTGTCAGTGCGTCTCCGACGAGGAATCGCCGCGTTCGGGGCACACCTCCGTGCTCTGCCGTCTGAGGTAGGAGAGGGCCTCTGTGCCATCCGATCCTAGTTCAGCGGTGGAGATTAGAAGCCAAGTGAATGGTTCGGCTTGGGCACAGTGACCGTAAATCTAGCCATCAGCGGATAGGATTGAATCTGGGGTATTTAAATTTGGCCCGTTGCTGGTGAATCCAACGACAACTGTGGCGTACCAGTTCGATTGTGGGTTGATCTAATCTGGCGCGTCCGGTGTCGATCGGACAGCTCCTATCGACCGACACCTCCTTCGGCAGGGCATTTTTGCATATGAGTCCTCGGTTTTCCCTGAATAAACCCGCAATCCATCACATGTTAAGAAACGTGTACCCTGAGTCTTAGAACTTTTACGAGTTAGCCCCTGTACTCTTCATTATTTCTGTGCGCAATACAGAGAGCTATTGAATGGAATAAAAATTATAGAAAATGAGTTTTGTATTAAAATAATTATAGAAACTTGTTTAAATCATAATAAATCCATTTTAATTCCTTTTTGATCCATTTCAGTTGCATTAATTTTGTATTAGTATTTTCTATCAACTAATAACTCTGTTTATTCATGAAACATAGACTAAAATTATTCATTTAGCTTAATCTAAAGCAATCACTTAATAACTTCAGAAAATCATAACTCAATAATCGTGACTCCAAATTTAGTGATTCTTGTTCCTGCGATCTCGTTACGATGTGTAGAATATTATTATGCAGTATGATCTCATGTTTGGTGTGATGTTAATTTCTCTTGTACCATGTTTGTTTGTATTGTTGCGAGTAGACGAGCAAGCCACTGAGGACCCCGGTGTTCAGCAGGTGGATAATTCTGAGCATGAGCTTGTTGAAGGCAAGTTGTGCCTTTGACCACTTTTATTTACCCAATAATGTTCTCTTTAATCACTATGGCATGATTAGGCTTAATTTTGATGGGACCCAATAGGTCACCCTAGTCTGCTTTATCTTGTGCCTTGATCACCACTGAACTTTCTAGGTAGTATTGCTAGTGCTATATGTGGTTTTGGGTGTTGAGATAAATTTGACACGTGATCATTCCTTATTATTACTGTTGATTATTTATTGTTCATGATAAGATTATTATGTTAATTGGAACATGGAGAACCACCCGGGAAAACAGTACTACCACAAGGGTGGAATGGGACACCCTTGACCAAGTAATTAGGAAAACTATGGAGAGATTACCTTACCTGAAAGGGGCAAGCGGGGAGCCATCGCTGCAGAGTATAAGGAGGTTCTCGGGTCAGATTGCCTGGCTTTCCGGACGGGGGATTCCTATGCTTCCTTCTTCTTGAATCCGTAGCGGGTTTTCTCGGACTAGTGGAACTTTGGAAAGGCCTCGTAGTGCTACCCTGCCTCGTCTCCTCGGTAGAGATGAGTGGGAAGTTGCGATCCCTTGGCAAATGGGTAACATGACTTGTGGGTAAAGATGTGCAACCTCTGCAGAGTGTAAAACTGGTATATCAGTCGTGCTCACGGTCATGAGCGGCTCGGACACTCACATGATTAATTTATGGAAGTTAAATTTAATTTGTCATTTGCATCGCATTGTGGTTTATTATTAATTTTGATCTACTATTACTTTGGGTTGGTATACACTTACATCTAGTAACTGCTAATAAAATTTGGCCAACTTATTAAAAGCAATGCTCAGCTTCAACCATTATTTATTGATCATCCTTACACTTCACATGGGCTCCCACCTTTGGTGAGTTCATGCACATTATTCCCACAACTTGTTGAGCTATGATCTTTTGTGAGCTCACCCTTGCGATATATAACTCCCCATAGGAGAAGAACAGGTGGTCCAGGAGGAGACGTACAGCGAGGAGTACGAGTTGATCTAGGTGGCGTCTCCCAGTCAGCTTGTTGGCGCCAATGAATAATTATTAGTTCATTTTATTGTTATCATTTATTTTTGTAAGACTTCTGCTATGTAATAATGATACTTGTGAGATTTATCTCTATACACTTTGTCATTATATGTGGTGTTCTTTTTTGGCGCACATATGAGACGCACCTAGCTTTATCCCTTAAATCTGGGTGTGACAGTTGCTTGGGCTCCCATACCTTGGAATGGTCGGTTGGGGTGTATTTATAGCCCCTAATACAAAACTAGCCATTGGAGAAAGCTGCAGCTCTCTGCGTTACACCAAATAGTTCGATGCGCCTAGTCGTTGGATCTGACACCGCAAGTGACCGTTGGCGAGTAGGCTTTTTCACACCGGACAGTCCGGACTTCACATTGGACATTCCGGTGGTTTTTTCTCCACAGTGCCACCTAGAACTAGCCATTGGGCTACTGTTCCCTGGTGCACCGGACAGTTCGGTGTGTGGCACCGGACAATCCTGTGTGCCACCAGATAGTTCGGTGCTCCAGACTAGAAAGTCCGTCGTGGCAACACTTACTTCGTTTCTTGGACATCACTTGATCTTCAGAATGTCTTATTTTGAGGTGTTGCTTTCCTTATTGCCTTAGTCCAAGTAACTTTCGCATCCTGTGAACTACAAACATAAACACTAGCAAACACATTAGTCCACAGGTTATGTTGATCATCAAACACCAAAACCTATTGAGCCAAATGGCCCAGGGTCCATTTTCCTTACAATGTCCCCCTTTTGGTGATTGATGACAACACAACCAAAGCAAGCAAATATAGCAAACATTTGAATGAAAATATGCAATCTACTTGCTAGGATGCATGTTTGTCCCCACAAAGTGATATTATGGACTTCAGCCTCCCCCTAACTCCATAATTCACTACTTCCTATTTTAGACCAAAGAACCAAAACCAGTTGAAGGATCAAAATTTTAAATTGGTGGTGTTTGGTGTTTGATAACATTTTATTGCTTTGGTCCCTACAACTTCTCCCCCTTTGGCATCAACCACCAAAAAGGAAGACATTAAAACATATAGGAAGCAAATAAGACTTGCCCTCATAAAAGATTTATCAATTAATACCAATTGAAGCACTCAACATTATTACTCCCCCTAAATGAGTGCTCTCCTTCAGAAAAAAATTTCTCCCCTTTTGAGACGAAGAAATACTCCCCTAATAGAGATATTCTACTTAGGAAAAAGCGTGTGAGAAATAGAGGTGCAAGACATGATTTGATTAGACTAACTTCCCTTATGCATAGGTAACGGAATATGATTTAACTACTTATGCATGTATAGCAACATGGGAAGTATAAGATTTGGAATATAGTCTAACCAAATGTTGGAGAAGACATGTAAATGATGTCAAATGTAGTCTTAAACTTACCAATTGAAAATCAATGGCGGACCATTTGAAGACCAATGGCAGGCTTGTGAGACATAAGAATTCTTGTAGATTTGCAGTCGAAGCTTGTTGTCTTTCTCCGTGGACTCCATTTTCCTTTCAATGAGACTACTACATGAAATAGACTTGAAAACAGGTATTAGTCTCAAAGACTTAGATTATAGAGTATACTCCCCCTAAAAGTGTGCGTACAAGTTTTGAATACTTGTAGGAGACATGCACTTTGATTTGATATCAAGAGGGGCAGATTATCCATAATCCGAGCTTTGGCACATATAGATTAAATGATACCAATTGAAGCATACCAAATGAATTATAATTGAAGTGTTATACCATTTGAAGTATTTCACAATATCAATTGATGTATCATTTTCTTAGGAATATTAAATAAGCTATGTGTCATGCTTATCATTTTAAACCATGTAGGTTTGCTCAAGAGTATGAATTGAAAGTGAGCAATCCTAACATATGATTTACCTAGTATGCATGCATTTATAATCAAGAATGAATATCAATTGAAATACTAGGCGTGAAAGGTAAAACTAGATACATGAAAATAGATACGCATATCTAAAAATAAGAAATACAATAAATCTAGTTGCCTTATTCATGGGTGGGGAATTTGGGTCCAAAGTATTCACTAACCCACTTGGCAATAGACTTGATCCAATATGATGTATCCCATGATATACATCCCAAATTTGCCAAGTCACCAAATTCCCCGACCGTCCTTCGGACTCCTCACTTCCCTCTCGGGATCCAAATCTTCTTGGTGCTTTTCATGGTTGAAATAATTTTCTTTGGCACCCAGATGTGTTTGACCCCCTTTCCTTTGTTGGCTTGCTTGTTTGCCTTGATTGCTATCACCTTTCCATTCTTTTTCTTCTTGATTAAGTATGGTGTAGCAGCCTTTTTGTCCACCTTGTTGATGTAGGTGTTGGAGATTTTGCTTGTTGGCTTTTGCTTTTGCTTAGTCCCGGTCATCGCCTTGCATTGGAAAGACTTGTGGCCTTCCTTGTGGCATAACTCACAAATCACAGTTTCGCCCTCCACAGGCTTGTTCACTCCCGCAGTGGTGTTATCCTGTGGAGGTTGGATTTGTTTGGCTTTGCCTTTCTTGTCATACAAAGCCTTTCCAAGACGAGCCACTTCTTGCCTTAATTGCTCATTTTCCTTTGCAACCTCATCCGAACATGTTTCTACAACAATATTCTCAACAAGAACTTGGTTGCAGGGGTTAGAATTATCAATTAAATCAAAGCAAGAAGTAGAAGCATATTTCTTAATAATTTCAGGAATTCCAACTAAAGATGTCCCTGGGGTGCTACCAATGTTTTCTAGCTTAGTAGTAAGCTCATTATTGTGTATGCTAAGAATTTCCATTTTCCCTAGCAAATTTTCAATAGCTTCTTGGGAGCTAGCTAAGTTAGCCTTAATTTTTTTCATTCTTTTTAATAAGGCCATCATCGATATCAGTGGATGGAGCACTAGATTCTAATTGCTCAATTTTAGTTGATAGCTCACATTTCAAATTGCAAATGTTTCAAAATTTTCTAGCAAACCTTTATAATCATTTTGAGAGCTAATCAACTTATTTTTTCAAGGTTTTAAGTTGAGCCTTTTGTTTAGTGCAAACATCCTAGAAAAATTTAACGTCTTCCGCAAACTCATCTACGGAGGGCTTTCCCTCACCTTCATCATCACTAGAGGATGAAATACTCATTTTACCTCTTGCCATAAAGCACTTGCGTGATGAGCGTGATGAGGACCGGTGGTTGCGCGTCCTTGGAGGTTCATCTTCGCTTGAAGAATCATCCCAAGTTTTGACACTTGTTAGCGCCTTGCCTTTGCTCCTCCCCTTTTTGGGTTCGGCCATAGTTGGGCAGTTGTCCCTAAAGTTGACCTTCTCCCTGCATGCGAAGCATCCTCTCTTTCTTTGCTTTTTCCTGTCAATGTTGAAGAGAAGATCCTCGACCTGTAGAGGCACACCCATTAAATTAATCTTGCAGATCATCCCCATTACCTTTCCGAAGCGGCAGATTGTTTTCATCCTCGAAGGATGATGTTGATGGTTGATTATCTTCATCATCATCACTTTCTTCTTCTTCCTCTTCTTAACTTGAGGAACTTGGAGTGGGAGCCTTCCTTTTGCCATTCCTTTCATCACATGCAAAAGCATATGACCTTGAGGAAGTTGGCTCCTTTCCCCGACACATTTTTCACGACATCTCAAAGGACACGATTTTCCCAATCACAATGGTCGAGGTCATTGTACTCAAGTCCTCCATGTTGTGAAGTATAGTGATAATGCTCTCATATCTTTGTTGTGGTAGCAGGGAGATAATCTTCCTCATAATGTCTGCATCACCAAGCTTATTTATGCCAATAGAATTGAGCTCATTGATAATTAGATTCAAACGGGAATACATGTCTCTAACAAGCTCATTATCCTTCATAGCAAAAGAATTATACTCATTTAAGACTACGCAATGTTTTAGCTCCTGGACATTGGATGTGCCATCATGGAGCTCATGAAATTTTAGCCAAATCTCGTTAGCAGCTTTCAATGTAAAAACTTGATTAAAAATATCCATGCTAAGAGATTCATACAAGCAATTTATGGCTCTAGCATTTAAATGAATTTCTTTTTCCTCACTCGTGGTGGGTTTCTCGGGATTCTTGGGTGGTTTCATCCTGTCACGAGTGACTCTCCAAACACCTAGATCAATGGCCTCTAGGTAACAAGCCATTCTAGCATTATAATATGGGAAGTTAGTGCCGTCGAAGTGTGGTAGCCTATAGGTATCCATCCCCTTTCTCTAAAAAGCATCGGCTCTTTTAGCGGTGAAGCTAAAGCGTTTAAAATGAGCCAAACCAGCCTCTGATACCAATTGAAGGAAACAGGTGATGCCTAAGAGGGGGTGAATTAGGACTTCTAAAACTTTCACTAAACTATGCCACAAATAAATCCCTAGAGCAAAATCTATGCAAATAATCAAACTAGAATGTGCAAACTAGGTTTTGTCTAAGTGCTGCTATCTCTACCACAATGGCTAAGTTTCAATCCTAAACAATATAGGTATGAATACAAGATTGAAACTTAAATGCTTAATGTAAATGCGGAAACTAAAGAGCAAGGTAGAGATGCAAACTCTCGTGGATGATGCTGGTATTTTTACCGAGGTATCCGGAACCACGCAAGGTCCCGACTAATCCTCGTTGGTGCCCCTACGCAAAGGGAAGCCCACGCGAGGGCCAAGCACCACGGTCGAGTAACCCCGTAGAGAGCCACGGGCCTTCTCCACGCGCAAGTGGTGCTCCCCTTTCGGCTTCTCTTGGACGCTCCCCACCGTCTCCACTATTGAGCTTCCGGCTGAAAACGTCGCGGGCCTTGTTTCCTCCGGTACACGGTGGCGGCCGTGACACAAACGCGGTTGTATGGTCTCGCAAGACTCTCGCCCCAGTCGGTACAATTACAACAGCTCGCGCAAGAGCCGACGGGTTGTGTGGTTTTTCTAAACTCACTCAACTAACTAGGATTCACCTAGAGCAAGCGCTAAAACGGTCTAACTAACCTAAGCACTTCGCAAAGCACCTACGCTAGTCATCAAGTGATTCTATTAAGTAGTTGGGTGTATGAGCACTTGGAAATGTCTACTATATGCCTTGGTATGTTGTTTGGACTCCCACTCCTTGGAATGGTCGGTTAGGGTGTATTTATAGCCCCCAACACAAAACTAGCCGTTGGAGAAAAGATGTTGCTCTCTGCGGCACACCGGACAGTCCAGTGCACCTAGCCGTTGGATCTGACACCGCATGTGACTGTTGGCGCACAGGCTTTTCACACCGGACAGTCTGGTGGTCTTTTCCCCATAGTGCCACCTGGAACTAGCCATTGGGCTATTGTTCCCTGGTGCACCGGACAGTCCGGAGCTCCAGACCAGACAGTCCACCGTGGCAACACTTTCTTCGTTTCTTAGACTTCACTTGATCTTCGAAATGTATTCTTTTGAGGTGTTGCTTTCCTCATTGCCTTAGTCCAAGTAACTTACACATCCTGTGAACTACAAACATAAACACTAGCAAACACATTAGTCCACAGGTTATGTTAATCATCAAACACCAAAACCTATTGAGCCAAATGGCTCAGGGTCCATTTTCCTTACAGTGGCCATGGTATTGCCCGCAACTCTATAGCTAAAGGAGAAGTGTCATCATAAGGAAAATTGTCATGACTAAAGGCTTCATACCAGATATCCTCATGATTTTGGCTTTCATGCCGAAGGTCTTTCTGATTCTAGCGATACTCTTGTCGCTCACTATCATGTGAAATATTTTGCATTTCTTCAGTTGCCACGTTAATCTTCTTCTGTAGCTTAGAAAGTCGAAGCATATTCTCTTTTCGCTTTTTAACTTGCTGATGGATGGCTTCGAGATTGCTGATCTCATGGTCCAACTCGTCGTCTTGTGGAGTTGTACTGACGACTTTCCTTTTCTGGCTTCGTGCTTCTCTCAAGATAATTCCATCTTAGTGAGGATCCAAGGGTGCAGGGATGGGACTTGGTACCGTCATCTTTTTCAGTGGCATGATGAAGCATGTCATGGTCGTAAATGAGTTCACCTTGGGAAATGCTAACCATGATGAACGAAGGAGAAGAGTCGGTGTGGTCATCACTGTCAATGCTTACTTTGTGTTCAAGGTTTCACAGTGGAACTAGAGGACTGGACAAGATTGAGGACTTAACCAAGATGTAGGAAAGAGGTTGTGCACGACGAAGAAGCTACGAAATCAACCAGAGCTCAGTGGAGTTCAGTTTGGGCTTCCACACACTTTGGCAAGGCACAACAGTTAGCAAGTTTGTTATGGGTTCACTAGAGCCTTACACAGCGGACAAATGAGAGCTAAAATGTTCCACCTATCCCCTGCATGGTCACCAAGTCGAGGTAAGACATAAGGAAAGGGTTGAACACACACTCACTGCATATTGGACAAGCAGTTGAGTCACCTATAGATAGATTTCCACCTCCCCAAGTTTATCCTCAGTGTGATGGAGCTATGGCAGGTTCAACCCCCCTTGAGGTAAATTTATTCCTATCATAACTTACCAGGAAGTAGCCAGAGGTCGTAGTGGAGGGAGATCTTTTGCTTCAGATATTTTACTCAGTCCTGATCTTCTTCAGCTTGACTACAGGGACAAATTTACCCCCCCTTTCTCTCATTTCCACATAAGGACAGACCTACCTCACTTAAGTAGTTTTGTTCACTAACTATAGACCTTCAACTTTACTATAGTCTTCCAGCGCCAAAGACACAAGAATTACAACTAGAATGCCCCAAAGTCGACCCCAAATCACTGGAACCCAATTCAGTTGGCTGAAACTGAACTGAAGCTCACAGCCTGACAGGCACATTGGAGTGCATTTTACTCACACATTTGTGCAACACTTGTCCAAACCCACTTAAAGAAACTTGTACTTATTCATTTGGCCTCCAACTTTGTTGCACCAAGTAGGGCTCACAACTCTATAGAGCAATTTATAGAAGACCTCAAAGTTGGGCCAACATTACTGATTCTATAGACTTGGTAACTTAACAAATTTCAGTCTCTGCCGCTAATAGTCCCACTTTGGATAGAATTTACTCCACTTTTTGTGTGGGATCGAACCCAACTCACTTAAAGAGACTTGTTGACACTTGCTATAATAATTTCAGTCAAAAATCACCTAGAACAGGCACCACACAACTCCAAAGTTGAGCCAAACACTAAAATTTAGATGTGGTGCATTATTACAAATCTGAAAACGCAGAATGCAGCCATCCCAACTTTGAACCACACTTTCTCCTAGTTGCATATGGTTTTTGGGGTATCCCACCTAACAAAGTTTGTTCTCCTGTAGTCATACTACAACTTTGTTATAATGACCATAATCTATAATCTATGGATAGAGAAGTAGAGAACTCCAAAGCTACTCCAAAACACACAAATTCAGCCCTGAACTTACACAAGTTTGGAATCCATAAATATAACAATCCAACTTGCACCAATTTTACACATAGTTCCATATGCTTTAGGGCTGAGTAACCCAACCAAATTTGTACACCTAGTGTAGCTCTACAGCTGTGCTACAGTGATCATCTTCAAACTGTCCATAGATCAAAAGCTACAAAGTCCCAAAGACAGCTAGTTGATAACATTTCTCAGAAATCCAACCCTAGGTCAAAACTAAAGTTTGAGTTTTTCTCCATTTTCTTCTATAAAACTTGGAAATCTCTACACATGAAGGTTGTTTGATTAGGAGAACTTGATAACTTTGATATTTTGACTTTTGGCAAAATTTTGCTAGATCACAAATTCCACTTTTGGGGTCAAAACTAGAGTTTTTTAAACTATGTTTTCTACTCTCTGCTAATTGCAACATCTCACTTAGATTATTTTTATTCTAGTGAATGCATTATAGGTGTATCAAACATAATGATGCCAGTGCATACGGTGCCATGGCAAGTTTAAGTTTTACTAACACCAAGGGTGTTACAGTGAAGCTTTAGTCGTAGTGGGTCAGGTCCGCTCGGTGCGGATAGAGTGGGGTCCTGAGAGCCATCGGCTCCACGTGCTACTAATACATGGATCCGATGCGAGCTCGAGGAGAGCGATCGGCTCTTTACAGGCGATATGACCCAGGAAGCCGAACACAGCCCGGACTGATGTTTGCATGTGTCTGTGTATGCAGGGAACCTTTTCGGAGCACGTCGACACCTTCCTGGTCGAGTATAGGTCAGATGGCGCGCCAGGTGAACCTTGAAACCCGACCGTACACCAAGATCTGGGTCGTTGACCGAGGGACCGGGACCCTCCAGTGGTCCGAGGAGCCTCTCGGCTCCTCGTGTCGCCTGCTGCCTCTCGCTGGTGGGTTTCGGGCGACGACAGACTTACCAAGGAAAATAGGTTAAGGCTGAGCATCGCTTTTAATAACTTGGTCAATATTTTATTAGAAATTATTAAGTGTAAGTATATACCAAACCAATTAAATAATTGATCACGATTAATAATAAATCCCACAATGCAATGGAAGCGATAGATTAACTTTAGTTCCATAAATTACTCATGTTAGGGTCTGGGTCGCTATTGACCGTGAGCACGACTAATATACAAGTTTTACACTCTGCAGAGGTTGCACACTTTACCCACAAGTCATTATACCCATCTGCCATGGGGTTGTACGGACCCCATACACCTCTACCGAGGAGCCGAGGTAGGGTAGCACTATGAGGTCTTTCCAAAGTTCCACTAGCATGAGTGAACCCGCTACGGTTTTTAGGCAGAAGGGGACGATATAGAAAAGCTACTGCAGATAGATCGACCTAAGGACCTCCCTATATCAGCAGCTTCTCCACCCCGCTTACCCTTTTTGGAAACGATTAATTCATGTTACACTAGCTTTCCTAATTAATTGGCTAAGGGTGTCCCATTCCACCCTTGTGGTAGCACTGTGTTTCTCAGGTGGTCGCTCCATGTTCCAATTAACAAAATGATCTTATCATGAATCATGAACAATAAATAATCCAGCAATAATGATAAAGCATAATCATAATTCATATATAGCATTAATCCCAAAACTAGGTAGAGCATAGCAAGACTACCCAATAGTTCATTTGTATGCAAGGTATATGGTAGACACAACTAGGGTAACCTATTAGGCCCCATTATGTTAATCGAAGCATGCCACAATGATTATCATGAACATTATTAGGTCAAATAAAGTGATGAAGGCACAACTTGACTCTCCAAGTTGAGACTACGTTCTTCGTAACATCGCTTCTATTCACAACAGAACATACAGATAGGCAAACAACACTTAAAAATAACATTACACCAAACATGTAAATAAATAGCGTAATAATATTCTACGCGTCGCTACGAGATCATAGGTTCGAGAACCACTAAATTCTGATTTAAAAATGGGGAAGTTATGGATTTTCTAAGATTTTAGAACTATTTTTATACTTAAAATCAATTTCCTTTTTTGTTTAATTAAATATAAGGTTTCTGGATTGTGGGTTGTATATTTTATGAATCCAGGGGCTATTGCACAAGATTCCAGGACCTGAATTAAATTCTTCACAACTACATGTGGATGGTAGTTTAATTTCAAATAAGTGGAGGGGCTCTTTAGAGAGTGGTGCGTCTGAAGGGGTATCCGTTGATCTCAGCCATAGGATCCAAACCCACGACCACGATTAGATACTCCATATAACTGAACTTGCATGAAATCGTAGCCGCTGGATCAAATATCAATTGTTTGCCTTTAATTAAATGAGATTCACTTGCATCCGTTGGATTGTCGATCTATGGTCTAGATATATATGTACCGAAGGGGCATGAACCTACCTAATCTGAGTCGTTGAGCCAAATCTGACGGTTAGGGTAATGTCTCCAACCCTCTTCTCCACCCCCACCGCAACAGGACGTCGCCGCCACACCATAGGGCGGAAGATGCCGGCGAGGAAGTCCCCAGACCCTCCGGTGCTCTAATTCGTACGCTACTATGCTCAGAATAGAGAGGGGTGCACGGCGAACACGAGAGAGTACCCCTTACCTTGGAATATGGTGAATGGTGCTCTGCCCACGGTGAGCACCGTCAAGGTTGTTGCTGACCAGTGAGCAATTCACCATCACCCAATTGATCATGCGCCTGAAATCCTATGCACGCTCCTTTGTTGCGCTCTAGTGAAGATCCCTAGGCAACTGTTGCGACCAAAATATTGGTGGAGACAAGGACCACCGGCGGCTTCCTTTCTTATCTCTTTGTCTCACGGCGAGGATGCACCCTAGTTATGGGTCGAGGGGAAGGCATGTTGTTTTATACCCAGGTTTGAGGGACGAAATCGGTTGGTCAAGGACGAGTTTGTTACGATCCTTACATCCTCTCCAGATTTCGGTGAGTTTGTTATAGGAGACCGGCACGATATAAGGAGATGGCACTAACGACTTTGCCCCACTTGAAGAGAAACCCCACGAGCACGAGAGCGGATAGTCCGAGTCCTAGGTCTGACATGGCAGAGGCATGAGCGGGGCAGGCGTGCGGGCGCGCTTGGCTAACGACATAGGCCCACCCGACAGAGAGACAACACATGCGCGCGGGCGTGAGGAAAAACCCGACTAGCGCTGGGACCCACATGTTGGTGCCGGGTTTAAGCTAGGCTGGCAGGGAGCAAGAAAGGGAACCCTATGGGGCGGCGGGTGAGAGAGTTCGTCCCAAGCACAATAATCTTTTTCTTTTTCTATATTTTTTGCTTCTTTTCCTTTTCCTTTTCTATTTTCTATTTTGTTTTGCTATTTCAATTTTAAATTTAAATTTGAATCCAAGTCTTAAAAAATAGATGACCAGTATGAGATGTAAAATTATAGTTTTATTTATTTATTCATTTATTTAAAAGAATATGCCTTAATGATAAATCACACACTAAGAAAAAAATTATTTCTAAATAATAAATGAACTACTTAACCCACTTAGATTCTCATTTTAGGGTTTATAGAGCAGCTAGATCCCGCACGCCAAGTACTCCTCGACCGCCCAGCTCGTAATTTAGCCGGCCCAACCCCCTAGAGCGTAGAACACTAGCAGAGGACGAGCCAGCACCCTTCCTAGAAACCGACTGGCCACTGCGCGCCCGCGGTGGCGACGGCGACGATGGAGCTCTACCAACGCTAGGGGAAGGAGACATGACAGCATACCGGGGTCGACGGTGGGCAACTGTGTTCACATGCGCTAGTGCGAACAAGCTCGTTGTTGATCTTATCGCCGGCGACAACACCAACACCGGAGCGCGGTGGCAAAAAACGCTAATGCATGGAAGTGGTCCTGGGATTTGAAATGGCGAGCAATCGAGCAGCAGTGCGGTCGGGGGAATCTATACACACCACCCCGCGCAACAGTGTCACCTCGGTAACCCAACGGTCAAGTCAAGTGCCCCCTCGAGGCGGTTCACCGGAGAGGGCAGCGTTCGTCCCCCTTTACTTAAAGTGTCTTCGGGAATGTCCCATCAGGATGAACCACTCCCTTGGGGGGCTACTGTTGGGTGGAGGTCGAACATGTCCTCGTTTAACCAAACAAAGACCATATTTTTCTACCAATTGTCTTCGCAGGTCCACAAATGGAGGGACCCCGATGAAGGAGGCCTCTAACCCGGTGGGCCCGACACATTGAGGGGCCACGCCAAGCGGCGCCTGGGCGACCAATACTTCACTACTCCCCGGATGTGAAGCCATCGTCACCCTTCGTTGCGCTCTGAATGTGGAGCCCTCGTTCACCCTTCGTTCGACCAGGTCAGACGAGGGGTAGCTGGTGCGAAGGCTTTAAGGATATTAGCGAAGGTTACCCGCTAATCAATCCGACATCGATCCACCAAGAGATGCGCCCAAAGGCCCTCCTGTCAGCGTAGTGTGCGGGTGTGTAATCTAATGTGTACTGTCTGTTGTACCAACAACGTTGTAATTACTCCGTTACATGGAATATCTCCTGGATATAGTTGGTGGCCAGGGATAGGATTGTACTTTGGACCACCTACCCCCAGACGGGCCTATAAATACCTCTATTCTTTAGTGGGATGGGACATGCATAACGAGAAGCTATAGTTCCCCATTATTTGTCTTGTTGTGCACCTGAGCTCTCACATACTCTCTGAGTGTTTGGGTCCACCTAACAGTGCAACCGCGCGACAGTGCCCTAAAAGTCGCCTAGAGGGGGGTGAATAGGGCGAGACTGAAATTCACAGAATTAATCACAACTACAAGTTGGGTTAGCGTTAGAAATAGAAACGAGTCCGAGAGAGAGGGCGTAAAACAAATCGCAAGCGAATAAAGAGTGTGACACGCGGATTTGTTTTACCGAGGTTCGGTTCTTGCAAACCTACTCCCCGTTGAGGTGGTCACAAAGACCGGGTCTCTTTCAACCCTTTCCCTCTCTCAAACGGTCCCTCGGACCGAGTGAGCTTTTCTTCTCAATCACTTGGAACACAAAGTTCCCACAAGGATCACCACACGATTGGTGTCTCTTGCCTCAATTACAAGTGAGTTTGATCTCAAGAAAGAATGAGAAAGAAAGCAATCCAAGCGCAAGAGCTCAAAAGAACACAACAAATCACTCTCACTTAAAACTAAAGCTTTTGTGGAATTGGGAGAGGACTTGATCACTTGGGTGTGTCTTGTATTGAATGCCTAGCTCTTGTAAGTGGTTGGAAGGTGGAAAACTTGGATGACTTGAATGTGGGGTGGTTGGGGTATTTATAACCCCAACCACCAAACTAGCCGTTTGGTGGAGGCTGCTATCGCATGGCGCACCGGACAGTCCGGTGCACCACCGGATAGTGTCCGGTGCGCCAGCCACGTCACCAGGCCGTTGGGTTCCGACCGTTGGAGTCTGACATGTGGGCCCGCCTGGCTGTCCGGTGGTGCATCAGACAAGTCCTGTAGACTGTCCGGTGTGCCACTCGCGCGTGCTCTGCTCCTCTGCGCGCGCTGGCACGCATTTAATGCGTTGCAGTCGACCGTTGGCGCGAAGTAGCCGTTGCTCCGCTGGCTCACCGGACAGTCCGGTGTGCACCGGACACGTCCGGCGAATTATAGCGGAGCGGAAATCCGAAGCTGACGAGTTTAGAGTCGCTCTCCTCTGGGGCATCGGACATTGTCCGGTGGTGCACCGGATAGTCCGGTGAATTATAGCGAAGCGCCTCTGAAAATTCCCGAAGGTGCGAAGTTTGGCTTGGAGTCCCCTGGTGCACCGGACAGTCCGGTGCGCCAGACCAGGGCAGCCTTCGGTTATCCCTTGCTCTCTTTGTTGAACCCATTTCTTGGTCTTTTTATTGGCTAAGTGTGAACCTTTGGCACATGTATAACTTATAGACTAGAGCAAACTAGTTAGTCCAATTATTTGTGTTGGGCAATTCAACCACCAAAATCAATTAGGAAATAGGTGTAAGCCTAATTCCCTTTCAATCTCCCCTTTTTGGTGATTGATGCCAACACAAACCAAAGCAAGTATAGAAGTGCATAATTGAACTAGTTGCATAATTGTAAGTGCAAGGGTTACTTAGAATTGAGCCAATATAACTACTCATAGGATATGCATGGATTGTTTCTTTTATTTTTAACATTTTGGACCACGCTTGCACCACATGTTTTGTTTTTGCAAATTCTTTTGTAAATCCTTTTCAAAGTTCTTTTGCAAATAGTCAAAGGTGAGTGAATAAGATTTTGCGAAGCATTTTCAAGATTTGAAATTTTCTCCCCCTGTTTCAAATGCTTTTCCTTTGACTAAACAAAACTCCCCCTCAATAAATTTCTCCTCTTAGCGCTCAAGAGGGTTTTAAGATACTGATTTTGAAAATACTACTCTCTCCCCCTTTTGAACACAATGAGATACCAATTTGAAAAATCATATCAATTGAAAAACTCTTTTTAAAATTAGGTGGTGGTGCGGTCCTTTTGCTTTGGGCTCATGCTCTCTCCCCCTTTGGCATAAATCGCCAAAAACGGAATCATTAGAGCCCTTGACTAACTACTTTCTCCCCTTTGGTAAATAAGACACGAGTGAAGATTATACCAAAGCCGGAGAGATGCTCGGAGCGACGGCGAAGGATGAGTTACGGAGTGGAAGCCTTTGTCTTCGCCGAAGACTCCAATTCCCTTTCAATACACCTATGACTTGGTTTGAAATATACTTGAAAACACATTAGTCATAGCACATGAAATAGATATGATCAAAGGTATATTTATGAGCTATGTATGCAAGACATCAAAAGAAATTCCTAGAATCAAGAATATTTAGCTCATGCCTGAGTTTGTTAAAAGTTTGTTCATCAAGTGGCTTGGTAAAGATATCGGCTAATTGATCTTTAGTATTAATGTATGCAATCTTGATATCTCCTTTTTGTTGGTGATCCCTTAAGAAGTGATACCGAATGGCTATGTGTTTAGTGCGGCTATGCTCAACGGGATTATCCGCCATGCGGATTGCACTCTCATTATCACATAGAAGAGGAACTTTGGTTAATTTGTAACCATAGTCCCTAAGGGTTTGCCTCATCCAAAGTAGTTGCGCGCAACAATGGCCTGCGGCAATATACTCGGCTTTGGCGGTAGAAATAGCTACGGAATTTTGCTTCTTTGAAGCCCAAGACACCAAGGATCTTCCCAAGAACTGCCAAGTCCCCGATGTGCTCTTTCTATTAATTTTACACCCCGCCCAATCGGCATCCGAATAACCAATTAAATCAAATGTGGATCCCCTAGGATACCAAAGCCCAAACTTAGGAGTAAAAACCAAATATCTCAAGATTCGTTTTACGGCCGTAAGGTGAGCTTCCTTAGGGTCGGCTTGGAATCTTGCACACATGCATACGGAAAGCATAATATCCGGTCGAGATGCACATAAATAGAGTAAAGACCCAATCATCGATCGGTATACCTTTTGATCGACGGATTTACCTTCCGTGTCGAGGTCGAGATGCCCATTGGTTCACATGGGTGTCTTGATGGGTTTGGCATCCTTCATCCCAAACTTGTTTAGAATGTCTTGAGTACACTTCGTTTGGCTAATGAAGGTGCCCTCTTGGAGTTGCTTTACTTGAAATCCTAAGAAATACTTCAACTCCCCCATCATAGACATCTCGAATTTTTGTGTCATGATCCTACTAAACTCTTCACATGTAGATTCGTTAGTAGACCCAAATATGATATCATCAACATAAATTTGGCATACAAACAAATCATTGTCAAGAGTTTTAGTAAATAAAGTAGGATCGGCCTTTCCGACTTTGAAGCCATTAGTGATAAGAAAATCTCTTAGGCATTCATACCATGCTCTTGGGGCTTGTTTGAGCCCATAAAGCGCCTTAGAGAGTTTGTAAACATGGTTAGGGTACTCACTATCTTCAAAGCCGGGAGGTTGCTCAACATAGACCTCTTCCTTGATCGGTCCATTTAGGAAGGCACTCTTCACATCCATTTGATAAAGCTTGAAGCCATGGTAAGTAGCATAGGCCAATAATATACGAATTGACTCAAGCCTAGCTACAGGTGCATAGGTTTCACCGAAATCCAAACCTTCGACTTGGGAGTATCCCTTGGCCACAAGTCGGGCTTTGTTCCTTGTCACCACACCATGCTCGTCTTGCTTATTGCGGAACACCCATTTGGTTCCTACAACATTTTGATTAGGACATGGAACTAAATGACATACCTCGTTCCTAGTGAAGTTGTTGAGCTCCTCTTGCATTTCCACCACCCAATCCGAATCTTGAAGTGCTTCCTCTACCCTGTGTGGTTCAATAGAGGAAACAAAAGAGTAATGCTCACAAAAATGTGCAACACGAGATCTAGTGGTTACCCCCTTATGAATGTCGCTGAGGATGGTGTCGACGGGGTGATCTCGTTGGATTGCTTGGTGGACTCTTGGGTGTGGCGGCCTTGGTTCTTCATCCTCCTCGTCTTGATCATTTGCATCTCCCCCTTGATCATTGCCGTCATCTTGAGGTGGCTCATTTGCTTGATCTTCTCCTTCATCAACTTGAGCCTCATCCTCATTTTGAGTTGGTGGAGATGCTTGCGTGGAGGAGGATGGTTGATCTTGTGCATTTGAAGGCTCTTTGGATTCCTTAGGACACACATCCCCAATGGACATGTTCCTTAGCGCGATGTACGGAGCCTCTTCATCACCTATCTCATCAAGATCAACTTGCTCTACTTGAGAGCCGTTAGTCTCATCAAACACAACGTCACAAGAAACTTCAACTTGTCCAGAGGACTTGTTAAAGACTCTATATGCCCTTGTGTTTGAATCATATCCTAGTAACAAGCCTTCTACATTCTTAGGAGCAAATTTAGATTTTCTACCTCTTTTAACAAGTATAAAGCATTTGCTACCAAAGACTCTAAAATATGAAATATTGGGCTTTTTACCGGTTAGGAGTTCGTATGATGTCTTCTTGAGGATTCGGTGTAGATATAATCGATTGATGGCGTAGCAAGCGGTGTTGACCGCCTTGGCCCAAAACCGATCTGAAGTCTTGTACTCATCAAGCATGGTTCTTGCCATGTCCAATAGAGTTCTATTCTTCCTCTCCACTACACCATTTTGTTGTGGAGTGTAGGGAGAAGAGAACTCATGCTTGATGCCCTCCTCCTCAAGGAAGCCTTCGATTTGTGAGTTCTTGAACTTCGTCCCGTTGTCGCTTCTAATTTTCTTGATCCTTAAGCCGAACTCATTTTGAGCCCGTCTCAAGAATCCCTTTAATGTCTCTTGGGTATGAGATTTTTCCTGCAAAAAGAATACCCAAGTGAAGCGAGAATAGTCATCCACAATAACTAGACAGTACTTACTCCCGCCGATGCTTATGTAAGCAACCGGGCCGAATAGATCCATGTGTAGGAGCTCCAGTGGCCTGTCAGTCGTCATGATGTTCTTGTGTGGATGATGAGCACCAACTTGCTTCCCTGCTTGGCATGCTCTACAAACCCTGTCTTTCTCAAAATGAACATTTGTTAATCCTAAAATGTGCTCTCCCTTTAGAAGCTTATGAAGATTCTTCATCCCAACATGGGCTAGTCGGCGGTGCCAGAGCCACCCCATGTTAGTCTTAGCAATTAAGCAAGTGTCGAGTTCAGCTCTATCAAAATCTACCAAGTATAGCTGACCCTCTAACACTCCCTTAAATGCTATTGAATCATCACTTCTTCTAAAGACAGTGACACCTACATCAGTAAAAAGACAGTTGTAACCCATTTGACATAATTGCAAAATGGAAAGCAAATTGTAATCTAAAGAATCTACAAGAAAAACATTGGAAATGGAATGGTCAGGTGATATAGCAATTTTACCCAATCCTTTGACCAAACCTTGGTTTCCATCCCCGAATATGATAGCTCGATGGGGAACTTGGTTTTTCTCGTAGGAGGAGAACATCTTCTTCTCCCCTGTCATGTGGTTTGTGCACCCGCTATCGATGATCCAACTTGAGCCTCCGGATGCATAAACCTACAAAACAAGTTTAGTTCTTGACTTTAGGTACCCAAATGGTTTTGGGTCCTTTGGCATTAGACACAAGAACTTTGGGTACCCAAACACAAGTCTTTGACCCCTTGTGCTTGCCCCCAACATACTTGGCAACTATCTTACCGGATTTGTTAGTTAACACATAAGATGCATCAAAAGTTTTAAATGAAATGCTATGTTCATTTGATGCACTAGGAGTTTTCTTCTTAGGCAACTTGGCACGGGTTGGTTGCCTAGAACTAGATGTCTCACCCTTATACATAAAAAGCATGGTTAGGGCCAGAGTGAGACTTCCTAGAATGAATTCTCCTAATTTTGCTCTCAGGATAACCGGCAGGGTACAAAATGTAACCCTCGTTATCTTGAGGCATGGGAGCCTTGCCCTTAACAAAGTTGGACAATTTCTTAGGAGGGGTATTAAGTTTGACATTGTCCCCCTTTTGGAAGCCAATGCCATCCTTAATGCCAGGGCATCTCCCTCTATAAAGCATACTACGAGCAAATTTAAATTTTTCATTTTCAAGTCCATGCTCGGCAATTTTAGCATCTAATTTTGCTATATGATCATTTTGTTGCTTAATTAGTACCATATGATCATGAATAGCATCAATATCAACATCTCTACATCTAGTACATATAGTGACATGCTCAGTGATAGATGTAGAGGGTTTGCAAGAATTAAGTTCAACAATTTTAGCACGCAATATATCATTTTTATCTCTAAGATCGGAAATTGTAACATTGCAAACATCTAATTCTTTAGCCTTAGTAAGCAATCTTTCATTTTCATTTCTAAGGCTAGCAAGAGAAATGTTTAATTCTTTAATCTTAGCAAGCAAATCATCATTATCATTTCTAAGATTGGGAATTGAAACATCACAAACATTTGAATCAACCCTAGCACTTAAACTAGCATTTTCATTTCTAAGGTTGTCAATGGTCTCATGGCAAGTGCTTAGCTCACTAGATAATTTTTCGCACTTTTCTACTTCTAGAGCATAAGCATTTTTCACCTTAACGTGCTTTTTGTTTTCTTTAATAAGGAAGTCCTCTTGAGTGTCCAAGAGATCATCCTTCTCATGAATGGCACTAATCAATTCATTTAATTTTTCTTTTTGTTGCATGTTTAGGTTGGCAAAAAGAGTACGCAAATTATCTTCCTCGTCACTAGCATTATCATCACTAGAGGACTCATATTTAGTGGAGGATTTAGATTTAACCTTCTTCTTTTTGCCGTCCTTTGCCATGAGGCACTTGTGGCCGACGTTGGGGAAGAGAAGGCCTTTGTTGATGGCGATGTTGGCAGTGTCCTCGTCGGAGGAGGAGTCGGAGGAGCTCTCGTCCGAGTCCCACTCGCGGCATACATGGGCGTCGCCACCCTTCTTCTTGTAGTATTTCTTCTTCTCCTTTCTTCTCCCCTTCTTGTCGTCGCCCCTGTCACTGTCACTAGAAATAGGGCATTTTGCTATAAAGTGACCGGGCTTACCACACTTGTAGCAAACCTTCTTGGAGCGGGGCTTGTAATCTTTCCCCCTCCTTTGCTTGAGGATTTGGCGGAAGCTCTTGATGACGAGCGCCATTTCCTCGTTGTCGAGCTTTGAGGCGTCGATTGGTTGTCTACTTGATGTAGACTCCTTCTTTTCCTCTGTTGCCTTGAATGCAACCGGTTGTGCTTCGGGTGTGGAGGGATCATCTAGCTCATTGATTTTCTTTGAGCCCTTGATCATATACTCAAAGCTCACAAAATTCCCAATTACTTCCTCGGGAGTCATTAGTGTATATCTAGGATTACCACGAATTAATTGAACTTGAGTAGGGTTAAGGAAAATAAGTGATCTAAGAATAACCTTAACCATCTCGTGGTCATCCCACTTTTTGCTCCCGAGGTTGCGCACTTGGTTCACCAAGGTTTTGAGCCGGTTGTACATATCTTGTGGCTCTTCCCTTTGCGAAGCCGGAAGCGACCGAGCTCCCCCTCGATCGTTTCCCGCTTGGTGATCTTGGTTAGCTCATCTCCCTCGTGCGCGGTCTTGAGCATGTCCCAAACTTCCTTGGCGCTCTTTAATCCTTGTACCTTGTTATACTCCTCTCGACTTAGAGAGGCGAGGAGTATAGTTGTGGCTTGGGAGTTGAAGTGCTCGATTTGGGCCACTTCATCCTCATCATAATCTTCATCCCCTACGGATGCCACCTGTACACCAAACTCAACAACATCCCATATACTTTTGTGGAGTGAGGTTAGATGAAATCGCATTAAATCACTCCACCTAGCATAATCTTCACCATCAAATGTTGGTGGTTTACCTAATGGGACGGAAAGTAAAGGTGTATGTTTAGGAATGCGAGGATAGCGTAAGGGGATCTTACTAAACTTCTTGCGCTCATGGCGCTTAGAAGTGACGGACGGCGCGTCGGAGCCGAAGGTAGATGGCGATGAGGTGTCGGTCTCATAGTAGACCACCTTCCTCATCTTCTTTTTCTTGTCCCCACTCCGATGCGACTTGTGGGAAAAGGGTTTCTTCTCCTTCCCCTTCCCTTTGTTGCGGGACTCTTCCGATGAAGCCTTCCCGTGGCTTGTAGCGGGCTTCTCACCGGTCACCATCTCCTTCTTGGCGTGATCTACCGACATCACTTCGAGCGGTTAGGCTCTAATGAAGCACCGGGCTCTAATACCAATTGAAAGTCGCCTAGAGGGGGGTGAATAGGGCAAGACTGAAATTCACAGAGTTAATCACAACTACAAGCCGGGTTAGCGTTAGAAATAGAAACGAGTCCGAGAGAGAGGGCGTAAAACAAATCGCAAGCGAATAAAGAGTGTGACACGCGGATTTGTTTTACCGAGGTTCGGTTCTTGCAAACCTACTCCCCGTTGAGGTGGTCACAAAGACTGGGTCTCTTTCAACCCTTTCCCTCTCTCAAATGGTCCCTCGGACCGAGTGAGCTTTACTTCTCAATCACTTGGAACACAAAGTTCCCACAAGGATCACCACACGATTGGTGTCTCTTGCCTCAATTACAAGTGAGTTTGATCTCAAGAAAGAATGAGAAAGAAAGCAATCCAAGCGCAAGAGCTCAAAAGAACACAACAAATCACTCTCACTTAAAACTAAAGCTTTTGTGGAATTGGGAGAGGACTTGATCACTTGGGTGTGTCTTGTATTGAATGCCTAGCTCTTGTAAGTGGTTGGAAGGTGGAAAACTTGGATGACTTGAATGTGGGGTGGTTGGGGGTATTTATAACCCCAACCACCAAACTAGCCGTTTGGTGGAGGCTGCTGTCGCATGGCGCACCGGACAGTCCGGTGCGCCACCGGACAGTGTCTGGTGCGCCAGCCACGTCACCAGGCCGTTGGGTTCCGACCGTTGGAGTTCTGACATGTGGGCCCGCCTGGCTATCCGGTGGTGCACCGGACAAGTCCTGTAGACTGTCCGGTGTGCCACCCGCGCGTGCTCTGCTCCTCTGCGCGCGCTGGCACGCATTTATCGCGTTGCAGTCGACCGTTGGCGCGAAGTAGCCGTTGCTCCGCTGGCTCACCGGACAGTCCGGTGTGCACCGGACAGTCCGGTGTGCACCGGACACGTCCGGTGAATTATAGCGGAGCGGAAATCCGAAGCTGGCGAGTTTAGAGTCGCTCTCCTCTGGGGCACCGGACAGTCCGGTGAATTATAGCGAAGCGCCTCTGAAAATTCCCGAAGGTGCGAAGTTTGGCTTGGAGTCCCCTGGTGCACCGGACACTGTCCGGTGGCACACTGGACAGTCCGGTGCGCTTGACCAGGGCAGCCTTCGGTTATCCCTTGCTCTCTTTGTTGAACCCATTTCTTGGTTTTTTTATTGGCTAAGTGTGAACCTTTGGCACCTGTATAACTTATAGACTAGAGCAAACTAGTTAGTCCAATTATTTGTGTTGGGCAATTCAACCACCAAAATCAATTAGGAAATAGGTGTAAGCCTAATTCCCTTTCATGCCCAACAAGAGCATTGTCCGATCTCGAGTTCCACACAATCTTGGGCATCCCCATTGACCATCGAGTATGTACCTGTTGTCATCTCTATCCCAGACATTTGATGCTCGCCACAATTTCGATCTATGGGGTGTTTGGATGCTATTGACTAAACTTTAGTTTTGTTATATAGGATGTTTGGACGCTAGTTAGAAGTATTAAATATAGACTAATTACAAAACTAATTACACACTAGGTATATGCCCGTGTGTTGCCACGAGGCTGAGGAACGGGTGGAGCGGCGGATAGACTACAAATATAATTATTGTTTATTTTTAAACACTAATGTACGTGTGGTCTGTTGGTTAGCCCTAAATTTCTAGCACAAAGGGCATGTGTTCAAGTGCTCGCTCTGCACTATTTTTTGCGCGCGCTGCACAGGCGCTGGGCGTGGGGAGGGTTAAGCCATGGCATTAGGTGCCCACATTAGGTTCTTAATAGATTAGTATAGATATAAATATTAGGACTAAACAACACAATGAATCTATTAAACCTAACTAGTCCACATTAGGTCTCCGAGAAGGGAAGTGAGGCCTGTCTCTAGATCGTACATCGCCAACTGCGGCTCTTTCTCTCGGCACCCATTTTTACAATCTCGATGCTGCTGTTGGGCAGTT
The DNA here is from genome assembly GCF_902167145.1 of Zea mays. Classification (NCBI taxonomy): domain Eukaryota; kingdom Viridiplantae; phylum Streptophyta; class Magnoliopsida; order Poales; family Poaceae; genus Zea; species Zea mays. Next base: position 107,839,752 of record NC_050097.1, read on the forward strand.
CGTCATCCCATAAATCCCAAGACGCTGCTCTTGGGTATCTTGTCCACCTGCTGAAATCTACTCGTCCACTGAGATTCGAGCTACTCATCTCATACATCAAGGACTAGTTTGGCAGTTGGATTTCCGGAGGGGAACCCGGCCTTTTCCCGGGGAGCGAAGCCCGCATGGAAATAGTGCATAGGAAAATTTTCTAGCCTGTTTGGAAGCCAATCTGTCGGGCCAGTTCTCCCTCGACCCGACCAAAATACCCGGTGCAACTTTCCACCAGCAGCGAGGTCGGACAGCTTTCCCCGCATACGAGGGGGAGGCGGCGTGAGCGACGCCGGCGCGGTGACGCGAGGCAGACTTCCTCTGCTGCCACAACGCCGCCGCACTTGTCTCCAGTCCTCGGCGCGGTCATGACTGCTCCCTCCTCCACCGACGATGTGGTCTAGGGTTTGTGCTCTCATCTGCGTTCTCCCTGCGTTCTTCCTCTACTCACACATGCTCTGTCATCTCCTCTGCTCTTTTCCAAGTTCCGCTCGGTACTAGTAGTGAGGTATTATAACCAGCCTCCTCCAAGATCTGCCTCCTCCAATCCAGGGATATTAACTATGCTTCCCTCTACTAGCGTCGCATACCAAGAATTATACATTCCTGCTACAATCCAGGAATTTTTAATAGCAGTGTTGTGGCCGAGTTAATCTAGAGATATTTTGTAATAAAAAGTCACATGCCAAGATCAATGGGTTTAGTACTAGCAGTGAGGCGGCACAGATAAGTTAGATTGGTTATTTCTTGTTTTCCTCCTTAACCATGCTTTATTCTTGTATGTATGCAATCTGAATTTATTTTGTTGATTCTTTATGCTTCGTTGTGAAAGCTGAAATGGGCGCGGATAATTCTATGGTTTGATACTCTGAATTTGATTGTGTGAGTCGGGACATGGGATAGATAGGATATACATTTTCCACATGTTCTATATGGATTATAATCTGGCCAGCTTTATTTTTCTCCCTTGTATTTTTTCCTAGGAGACTGCGTAATCCTTTCATTTGTACCCATTGTGTGATCGAATGATCCTAGATTTGAATGGTCTTCATGTACCTTCCGGCCGTATATGTATATATGTGTTTCTGGTCTTCATTGGAATAGCGTGGTAAATTAAGTTTGTAGTGGCTAATAGAACCACCAGTAAAAAATAACTTTTATAGGCAGCTCATGTTTACCTCAGTTTCCTTACCTATTTTTAATCTAAGAGATAAGAGATGATCATAGTTTCTCAGTTCTGTGCGCTTGTAATTTTATTATTAAGTGTGGTTCATAATGACGTATCTAGAGCTATATAGATTAATTGAACTGAACTGATTTCCTATTATGTGACAATCCAATGCAGTTTAACTGAACTGAATTGCTTTTCTGGTATTTTCTAAGTTCTCTTCATGTTATGTGACAGGTTGTTGGTCCAGGATAACTGAATTATCATCCTTGAATAGATAAGCTACCTAAGGTAACCAACTGTTCCTTCACTTTTGGAATTAATTGATTATTTCTCATGTTCTTTGACTACAAACCAGTGGGGAAACTGTCCTAGGCTATCTTTGTTGTTGTTGTTGTCCCTGAGCATATAGAACTGTGGAATAGCTTCATTTGATTTGTTTGTTTTGCGCTGATGCTAGTACTTTTGATTTTGATAATTATATATTTTCAAGTGATACTTGTAGCTTTGGTTTGTTCTGAATTATATAAATATAATCTATAATTTTGATTTTAATAACAAAGAGGCATTAACTAAAACTATAAATCTAAGAAAAAACAATGTTTGTGTGGTTCATCGTTCGAAGATATTTTTGTTTTTCGTCGCAAATAAGTGTCTTCTTATTTTTTGTTGTGGTTATTAAAAGATTCTTATGTGCTGATTATGTGTTGTCATTGGTGTACTGAAACTTGCATAGTGTCATGTGACTCATGTTCAAATAATCTTCAGATATGGGTTCTTGGGAAGAGCTAGCTAGACAGTTTTTGTTGAAGGAATAAGAAGACGATGAGGAGTTTTTCTTTATTCTTCTCCCTGCTATACTTCCATTCATCTCTGAAGAGAAAAGGTATATCCATACCTCCTCTCTCTCTGGTGCCCAGAAGGTTAAGGAGATTCTTGAAGGGCATGAGAGTTGGTGCAAGTCCGAGTTTCGAATGGAGCCAAAAATATTTAGAGCCACGTCAGATTTCCTTAGAAGGGAGGGTTTGTTATGTGACACACGAGGAGTTAAAGTCGAAGAGCAGCTTGGGATGTTCGTGTATATGATCTCCCACAATGCTAGTAACCAAATGCTTCAAAAGGCTTTCCAACACAGTGGAGAGACTATCCATCAAAAATTATCAGAAGTTTTCGATATAGTTCCCACTCTAACTCAGCGGTTCGTGAAGCTTCTCAATTCTATCCAGACACATCCAAAAATTATAACAGATTCTAGGTTCATGCCCTTTTTCAGGTGACCTATCAATAGTAAACATGATTTCCTTAGTTTTTCCCTTTAACATGCCCTAAACTTCCTCTCCTTTTATACAAAATTGCATTGGAGCAATCGACGGAACCCATGTACCTATCACCATTGCAGAAGATAAGGCTCCTCCTTACCGAAATAGGAAAGGGTCACTTTCACAAAATGTGATGTTGGCATGTGTCACACCCGGTTTTAGAAGGCAAACCGAATGCGAACCATGTACGTGCCAGGATCAGTTATTCACGTACACAGCAGTTACATAACATGGACATCATCACACAGTGCTCAAAATAGTATTAAAAGGGAAATAATAGTCGATTACATCGTACGTCTGAGACGTCCATATAGTTCTTACAATAAATCAAAGTGCGGAAAAGAAACGTAGATAACTGCGGCCTTCACAGGCAGCCGACTGGGGGTTGCCGCTAACCCACACCTAGAACTCGTCGTAGTCTTGGAACTCCTGGAAGTCTCCTTCCACAGCTTCATCTTCTCCTGAGCAGTGGTTGCAATGCTGACAACCTGGGGGGGTTTGGTGTGTAGAGCAAGGGTGAGTACACATCAACATACTCAGCAAGTATCTTGTTTGGCTGTAGTGGACTAGCTTTATGTGGGGATAAGTCAAGCAGTTGCTTTTAGTTGGTCAGATTATTACTTACTAGTAGAAAGCCAAGTTTTAGCATTACCCAAGTTATTAACCCGATGTACCCTTTCCAAACGGAAAGAATACCACTTACCAGCATCATAGTCATAACCAAAACCATCAATCTCATAACCACCTGTACCAAAGTATCTCTGATCAAGTACCACTAATCACTGGAGCTCCCTTGGCCGCTCATAACCGCGAGCACGGCTGATATATCAGTTTTCAAACACTCTACAGAGGTTGTGCACTTTACCCACAAGCCGTGATTCCCATTCTGCCCGGAGATCATGACTCTCCATTGATCACTACCAAGGTGACCCAGCAGGGCATCACTACGTAGCCTTTACAAAGATTCCCCGGGGCTGTAGCCACCCGTTAGGTTTCCTAAATGTACCGCACTCCTCCCCAAGGGACAAATCAACCTTGGCAGGGCGAGCCGCATACACCGAGCCCCATTGACGACACGACGGCTAAGTGAACTACACCCCGGATCCTCTAATTATTCAGCTAAGGGCACCCCATTCTACCCTCATGGTTGCACTGTTTTCCCGGGCGGTCATCCATAGAACAGGTCCTTACGGAGAGGCACTCGAGAAACCGCTCGAGCCCCCTTGAAGGTCACAAGTACAACATCATAATAAGAGAAGGGAAAACAGCGTATCATAGATAATCTCATCATGTTCATTGATTAGAGTTGAGCAATAGCATAAAGCTAAACAGTAATAATCCAACCCAAATAGGTGAACAAGGACATGGATCACAAAAGCTAGTCAATCCTTAGGCATAAATGTGTAAAGCGGGAGGTGAATTAAATAATGAATAGGACATAGATAGGTCAAGGGACACTTGCCTCCACCAATCGACTGCTGCTCAGGGGCTTCTCCTGCGAGTTCCTCGGGCTCTTCAACCGGATCGTTCTCTATGCGAGCGCAAACATACATACATCCACATATTTAATACAAAAGAACAGTACACCATACAATAGAATGCAATAAGTAAACAGACGTTCTACGCGGGCTCGCGAGTACGGTTAAGAGAGAAAGAGGAAAAGACAGTCGAGAAACGATCACGTTACATGATTATAAATTAACCACTCGCTTAATGGAAGGAAATTTAATGTAGACACTATGTTTAGCGTAAAGTAAAGTCATGTTTCATGTCTAATTATTATAAGCAGGTGGAGATAAACAAAAAGATGGTCGCGTGGCGAGACGCGCGACAAAGCTCTCTAAAACAAATTAAGAAGTTAACGACTCGTCGCGCGACCGAGCACGCAGCGAGACACTTCGCCTTAGTTACGAGGAGACGTTAAGCGTCGCGCGACGAAGCGCACGACGACATACGTCGACTAAACTGAGTCCAAAGTGGAACGTCGCGTGAATACACACGCGGCGTTACACCTTAAACAACCTGAAACAAAAATGGATCGTCGCGCGACGAAGCGCACGACGCAACACAAGATAGAATCTGAATTTAGACAAATCCGTCACGCGGCGAAGCGCGCGACGCAACACGCTAATTAACGAATAATCACCGCGAGCACGGGCGAGCGAAGATACGGTCGGGCGAGGCCGGGACGGGGGAACGGGCGGCCGAACGGGGGGAGGGCGGTTGAACCGGCCAAGAGGGCGGTTGAACCGGCCAGGGGCGGCCGAGGCCGGGCGGGCACGGGGGCGGCCGAGCCGGGCGGCCACGGGGCAGGGCGCGGGGGCGGCCGAGCCGGCCATGGCGGCCGAGCCGGGTGGCGGGATTGCCACCGCGCGCGGGGGAGGGGCGGGGAGCGCCGCCGGGCGGGCAGGGGCGAGCGGGCGCCGCCGCGGGCGAGCAGGGGCGGGCGAGATCGCCGCCGCGGGGAGGGGCAGGGGGCGGGCGGGATCGCCGCGCCGGGGAGGGGTCGAGCGGGGAGGGGAAGGCCGGGGACGGGGAGCCGAGCGTCGCCGCGGGAGGGAGGCCGGGCGGACGAGCCGGGGGCGGGCGCCGAGCGCCGCCGCGGGAGGGGCCGAGCGGGCGGGCAGGGGTGCCGCCGCGGGAGGGGCGAGCGGGCGGGCCGAGCGCCGCCGCGGGAGGGGCCGAGCGGGCGGGCAGGGGCGCCGCCGCGGGGAGGGGCCGAGCGGGCGGGCAGGGGCGCCGCCGCGGGAGGGGCGAGCGGGCGGGCCGAGCGCCGCCGCGGGAGGGGCCGAGCGGGCGGGCAGGGGCGCCGCCGCGGGGAGGGGCCGAGCGGGCGGGCAGGGGCGCCGCCGCGGGGAGGGGCCGAGCGGGCGGGCAGGGGCGCCGCCGCGCCGGGCAGGGACGGGGTCGGGCGCGGGCAGGGGGAAGAGGGAGGGTGCGCGCGCGGGGGAGAAGAGGAGGGAGAGAGAGAGAGAAGAGAAGGGGAGGGGAGGGGAGCTCACCTCGGGGTCCAAAATCCGGTGATCGCCGTCTCCAAACCCTAGGGCACCACGGGGAGAGAGAGGTGGAAGAAGGAGAGGAGAGGTTGTTGCGCGGGAGATCCAAATGAGAGAGAGAGAGAGGAGGGGAGGGGGGCGCATGGGGGGGTTTAGGCGCCAGGGGCGCGCAGGCCGGGGCGGGCCGGGCCGGCTGGGCTGGGCTGGACTAGGTTGGGCTGGGCCGGGCCACTTCGCGGATCGAAAACCCACGACGAGCGCGGACCACTAAACGGAATTAAATCGCGAACCGAAATTCGGGACGGAACGAGACGAACACTCAACATCAGGCAAAGAAATGTGCTTCGGCATGATGCAACACCCATGACCCTTAGGTTTTGGTTTATACATGACACGGACACCTGCCGCTATACGGGTTTGAAATTGGGAAGAAGGAGCAAACGGGGAAAGAGAAAAGAGAGTAACGCCCGAATTTGGTGAGAGAAAAGAAGAAAAAATTCTACCCCCAAATTCAGGGCGTTACAAACCTATCCCCCTTAAAAGAATCTCGCCCTCGAGATTCAGGGTTGGCTAGCAAAGAGCTCAGGGTATTTAGCCATCAGATCATCTTCACGCTCCCAGGTTGCTTCTTCCTCAGAGTGATGGTCCCATCTGACTTTGCACATTCTGATGGTCTTCCTTCGGGTGACTCTGTCTGCAACCTCAAGGATTTGCACTGGCTTCTCAACGTAGGTCAAGTCCTCCTGGACTTCAAGACCTTCCACTGGCAACTGCTCTTCTGGCACACGCAAGCACTTCCTCAACTGAGACACATGAAAGACATCATGCACAGCAGACAAATTCTCGGGCAAACTGAGCTGGTAAGCCACTTCTCCACGTCTTGCAAGAATCTGATACGGACCAATGTAGCGGGGTGCTAGCTTGCCTTTCACTCCAAATCTTCTGACTCCTCTGATCGGTGACACTTTCAGATAGACAAAGTCTCCGACTTTGAAACTCAGCTCTCTTCTTGTGTTTGCATAGCTTCGCTGTCTTGATTGCGCTATCTTCAGATTCTCTCGGACCATCTTGATGTTCTCTTCGGCCTCAAGCAAAATGTCTGGCCCAAACACTTGCTTCTCTCCAGGCTGATCCCATTGCAACGGAGTTCTGCAACTCCTTCCATAGAGCGCCTGAAATGGTGACATCTTCAAACTGGCCTGGTAACTGTTGTTATAGGAAAACTCTGCATAAGGCAATCTCTTGTCCCATCCGGACTGATCTTGCAACGCACAGGCTCTCAACATATCTTCAAGAATTTGATTGGTTCTTTCGGTCTGGCCATCTGTCTGCGGATGATAAGCTGAACTGAAATTCAGATGCGTGCCCAAAGCTTCATGCAACTGCTGCCAAAAATGAGAGGTGAACTGCGTTCCTCTGTCTGACACTATCTTCTTTGGCACACCATGAAGACAAACGATCCGAGACATATACAATTCTGCCAATACTGCACTGCTGTAGTTGGTCTTGACAGGTATGAAGTGGGCTGACTTGGTCAAGCGGTCCACTACTACCCAGATGGAATCGTAGCCGGCTCGAGTGCGAGGCAATCCGACTATGAAATCCATACCAATTTCATCCCATTTCCACTGAGGGATCTGCAACGGTTGCAACAATCCAGCAGGTCTCTGGTGTTCTGCTTTAATTCTTCGGCAACTATCACACATAGCCACATGCCCTGCGATTTCCCTCTTCATTCCGTACCACCAGAATTTCTTTTTCAGATCCTGATACATCTTCTCACTGCCAGGGTGAATCGAATAGGACGTCTCATGAGCTTCCTTGAGAATCAACTCCCGAATGGACTGGACATTGGGAACACACAAGCGGTCTTTGAACCATATCACGCCTTCCGCATCTTCTCGAAAATCTTTGCCTTTGCCATCTAGAATCAGTCGCCGGGTCTCACTGATCTTCTCATCATTCTTCTGCGCTTCTTTAATTTCGTGCTCCAGGGTAGGTTCCAACTCAACTGTGACTCCTCGCGAATTGTTCAGAAATCCGAGACTCAACCTGTCAAACTCTTTGGCCAACTCATAAGGCATCGGACGAGCAACCACCAGATTGACTTGACTCCTTCTGCTCAAAGCATCTGCCACTACGTTTGCTTTGCCTGGATGGTAATGAATCTCCAACTCGTAGTCTTTGATCAACTCTAACCATCTTCGTTGCCTCATGTTCAACTCTGACTGAGTGAATATGTACTTCAGACTCTTGTGATCTGTGTAAACATCGCATTTCTGTCCATACAGATAGTGCCTCCATGTCTTCAGTGCGTGAACCACTGCTGCCAACTCTAGATCATGGATTGGGTAATTCTTCTCATGAACCTTCAACTGTCGGGACGAGTAAGCCACAACTCTTCCCTCTTGCATCAACACACATCCCAAACCCGTGTAACAAGCATCACAATACACCGAGAAGGGCTTGTGCACATCAGGCAAGACTAGGACAGGCGCTGTAGTCAACTTCTCTTTCAACGCTTCAAAGGCCTCTTGGCATTTCTGGGTCCACTTGAACTCAACTTTGTTGCCTAGCAACGCTGTCATTGGTTTCGCAATCTTCGAAAACCCCTCAATGAATCGTCGATAGTATCCGGCCATTCCAATGAAGCTCTTGATTCCTCGGGCATCTGTTGGCGCTTTCCAGTTCAAAATGTCTGCCACTTTCTTCGGATCCACAGCCAATCCTTCCTTGTTGATTAGGTGACCCAAGAACAGGACTTCACTGATCCAGAATTCACACTTGCTCAACTTTGCATACAACTGGTGCTCTCGCAATCTCTGCAATACCATCCTCAAATGATCTGCATGCTCTTCTTCGCTTTGAGAATAAACCAGAATGTCATCAATGAATACCACCACAAACTTATCAAGGTAATCCATGAATACACTGTTCATCAAGTTCATGAAGAACGCTGGCGCATTGGTCAAACCAAAAGACATCACTGTGAACTCATACAAACCATACTTGGAAATGAATGCCGTCTTCGGAATGTCCGAAGGTCGGATCCTGAGCTGGTGATAACCTGACCTCAGATCAATCTTAGAGAACACACTGGCTCCCCTCAACTGGTCGAACAGATCTTCGATTCTGGGCAAGGGATACTTGTTCTTGATCGTGACTTCATTCAGAGCTCGGTAATCAATACACATTCTCTTGGTGCCATCTTTCTTTTCCACGAACAAGACAGGGGCGGCCCAAGGCGAGGTGCTTGGCCGGATGTAACCTTTCTCTGACAGCTCATCAATTTGCTTCTTAAGCTCAACCAACTCTGGTCCGGATATTCTGTAAGCTCTCTTAAAGATAGGGGCGGTTCCAGGAAGAAGCTCTATGGCAAATTCAACTTTCCGCTCTGGTGGCATACCCGGTAAGTCCTTTGGAAACACATCCGGGAACTCAGACACAACCTTGATACTCTCAATTGGGTCTGCTTCACTGCTATCGACAGCTAGCTGATAACAACTTCCTTTCTTTGGCTCAGGCGGGACTAACTCGGTCACCACTTCCTCTCCTAGTGGAGACACCAACTTGATGGTCCTTTTATCACAACTGATAACTGCCTGATACTTATCTAGCCAATTCATCCCTAGGATGACATCTATTCCCTGAGTACCCATTACTATAAGGTTGGCGGGAAACGCTATCCCCCTTATTTCCACACTTATATTCAAACAAATGCTATCGGCTCGAATTCTACCACCGGCTGAGTCAATTTGAATGGGGGTTGACATGGTAGTAATTGGAAGATTATGTGCTTCTACCCATGATGCAGTAATGAAAGAATGCGTTGCTCCGGTATCAAATAACACTTCTGCAATATGGGAGTCGACTGGGAACATACCTACTACCATGCCGGGGGTCTCCTGAACTGCTTCAGCCTCCAAGTGGTTCAGCCTTCCATGATTATAGCGCGGCTGAGGGCGATTGCCTGCTCCAGGCTGAGGCACATTCTGCTTTGCTGGGGCACTGGGGCCTGACTGCTGCTGGGCTGCCTTCTTCGGACATTGCATCACCCAGTGGCCTTGCTCTCCACAATGGAAACATGCTCTGTTTCCAACCTGAGCTGGTGCTGCCTGATTGTTCTGCTGGGTTGCTGGGGCAGGAAGACGAGGTGCCTGCTGATTCTGCTTCTGAAACTGACCTCCTGACTGATTGCTCTGACGGTTCTGGTACTGGTGCTGAGGATACTGCCTTTGAAACTGCTGATGCTGCTGAGGTGGACGTTGGTTCTGCCTGAACTGCTGAGGTTGATTGCCTGAGAAACGAGGACGATTGCTGCTTCCAGGCTGGGGTCCACTGATCTTGCGCTTACGATCCTCCATCTCCTTACGCTTTCTCTCTGTCATGATTGCTCTGTCAATCAGGTGCTGGAACGTCGGGAAGGTATGATTCATCAGTTGATAATGCAGAGGGTCAACCAAGCCTCTCAGGAAACGGTACTGCCGCTTGGCGTCAGTGTTGACATCTTCAGGAGCATAGCGAGACAATTGCAGGAACCTGTCCCGGTACTCACTGACAGACGATGACCCTTGCATGAGGGCCAGGAACTCCTCCTTCTTCACTATCATCAGACCTGCAGGTACATGGTACTGACGAAAGCTACCTCTAAACTCTTCCCAAGTGATGGCGTCAGGGTGGGCATGGGTGGCGAGGTAAGACTCCCACCATGATTGGGCTGCTCCTCTCAATAGACGGGGACCATACAGAACCTTCTCCCTGTCATCGCACTGAGCGGTGTGCAACTCCCGCTCCATAGTGCGCAGCCAGTCTTCCGCATCCATGGGGTCAGAAGAGTGAGCGAACGTTGGTGGATGACCTCTCATGAATTCAGCACGCTTGTCTCTGGGCATCTGAGGCATCTGAGGTTGAGGTGGTGCCTGCTGCTGTTGCTGCTGCTGCTGCTGAATGGCGGCCAAAGTCTGACCGATGGCTTGAACTGCCTGAGTCTGCATCAGAAACATCTGCTCGATGGACATCGGGGGCGGGGGTGGCAGGTGCTGCTGCTGGGGCACCTCATCCTGTTGAGCGGCTCGCTCCTGCTGAGCACGCCTTCCTCCTCTGCGCCTGTTCTCTGACATCTGCAGAATGCAACCACACCTCAGAACTGATCTGGCAAATCTTGCAGCATAAGAAAAGAGTATAGAATTATTCAACAGCACTGAACAGATGAGCATCTTCACTGATCTCCAACACAGACCACACAGCTTCTCAGATAAAGAGGAAAGTGGAATAAGAGGTTTCCCAACTATATAACTAACTCCATTAACATAATAGGTAAACCAAAATGCAGGGGATACCCACACTCTGGTGACAATCATTACAAAGATCCAAACCAAACATAGTTCATCATGACAAACATCAATGCACAGGATATAGCAAACTACCCTGTCTAACTAAGACTAACTAAGACCGAGACTAACGCTAAGACTGAAGCTTCTACGTATATATTTCGTATTAATTACAAGATCCAACTCTAACGATCTATGGTTCTAGATTTATCTTGGTCTTGCAGTCGGGATTGCCATAAGACTGGTGTCCACGCTGAGGTGAGCGGTACGGGTGCTGAGTCCCAACGGGAGCGGGGGAACCACCATCCAGGTGACGACGTTCCGCGCGCTCAGCCCGCAACAGGGCGATCTCAGCACGAGCCCTACTCAGCTCGTCTAATGCATGGTCCAGCTCCGTGTTTAGCACGGCGGCTAGGTTGACTGTGCTGCTCAACCTAGGATTGCCCTCACCAACAGGTGAGACAATCACGCCTCCTGTGCTGCCAGATGGACGGCGGGGGTAATACTTCAGGTCAAGACCGTCAGCTGCCCCACCGAAAACCGAGCAGTAGTGCGAAAGCGCACGCCGTGCAGCATCTTGCATGGCTGCCTCAGCTGAGTCCCGTTCAGAGATAGAATAGTGCTCTGAGCAGGCCTCCGCACCCTGGAGACTGTTCTCCGAGCAGCGCACCAAGCAAGTTGCCTCCCAGCGGTCCGGGTAGACCCCGCGACTATGCTGGTAGACCACACAGCGATACTCGACGGACCAAGTATGTCGGTTAAATGCCCGACGTAGCAGGGTGTCGAGCGCATCGTGGACGTGACACCCGCGAGCAGCGTCGCGAGTGATGGGTCGAGCAACCCATCCTTCCGGCTCAGGGTTAGCAGAGAAGTCGGTGTCGTGGCTTGAGCTGTCATCGCCATCTCCGTCGTCTGGGTCTCCTCCAGCAGCTACTCCAGAAGCTGGGGCGCCCAGTGGTGGTGCAGGGGGTGGCTCCAGAGGAAGCACAGGGGAGCAGCTCCTCACAGACTCTATCTCCTGGTGGAGCGAGAAAGAAGAGCTCTGCTGCTCCTGTCGTCGACGTTCCTGCTCCTCACGCAGGCGGTGGTGTAGTCTCTCCAAGTGGCTGGACTGTCCGGCCATGGGACGGCGAAGCGGACGCTCAGCAAGGCGGGAGGGTAAGAAGGGGATGACTGACTTTCGTGCAGTGTGTCTAAGTCGAGCCATCTACAAAAGACATCGCAAGCAAAAGGGGTGAGAACAGAATTAATATGACCAGCAAATAGTGAATCATAAGTAAATGAAGGATTAGAATAAAACATGATTTTCAGCAAGGTATAATATATAGTAGAACATAGGTTTGGTCGGTATGACCAACTTTTGAAGGGATATCAAAGTCAAGGCAGAGACAGAGGTCTATAGTCCTTAGAGCGACCATTCTATTCTAGGTTAGCGGTCCTACAGTCAGCACGGCTTTGATACCACTTATGTCACACCCGGTTTTAGAAGGCAAACCGAATGCGAACCATGTACGTGCCAGGATCATCACACAATGCTCAAAATAGTATTAAAAGGGAAATAATAGTCGATTACATCGTACGTCTGAGACGTCCATATAGTTCTTACAATAAATCAAAGTGCGGAAAAGAAACGTAGATAACTGCGGCCTTCACAGGCAGCCGACTGGGGGTTGCCGCTAACCCACACCTAGAACTCGTCGTAGTCTTGGAACTCCTGGAAGTCTCCTTCCATAGCTTCATCTTCTCCTGAGCAGTGGTTGCAATGCTGACAACCTGGGGGGGGGGGTTTGGTGTGTAGAGCAAGGGTGAGTACACATCAACATACTCAGCAAGTATCCTGTTTGGCTGTAGTGGACTAGCTTTATGTGGGGATAAGTCAAGCAGTTGCTTTTAGTTGGTCAGATTATTACTTACTAGTAGAAAGCCAAGTTTTAGCATTACCCAAGTTATTAACCCGATGTACCCTTTCCAAACGGAAAGAATACCACTTACCAGCATCATAGTCATAACCAAAACCATCAATCTCATAACCACCTGTACCAAAGTATCTCTGATCAAGTACCACTAATCACTGGAGCTCCCTTGGCCGCTCATAACCGCGAGCACGGCTGATATATCAGTTTTCAAACACTCTGCAGAGGTTGTGCACTTTACCCACAAGCCGTGATTCCCATTCTGCCCGGAGATCATGACTCTCCATTGATCACTACCAAGGTGACCCAGCAGGGCATCACTACGTAGCCTTTACAAAGATTCCCCGGGGCTGTAGCCACCCGTTAGGTTTCCTAAATGTACCGCACTCCTCCCCAAGGGACAAATCAACCTTGGCAGGGCGAGCCGCATACACCGAGCCCCATTGACGGCACGACGGCTAAGTGAACTACACCCCGGATCCTCTAATTATTCAGCTAAGGGCACCCCATTCTACCCTCATGGTTGCACTGTTTTCCCAGGCGGTCATCCATAGAACAGGTCCTTACGGAGAGGCACTCGAGAAACCGCTCGAGCCCCCTTGAAGGTCACAAGTACAACATCATAATAAGAGAAGGGAAAACAGTGTATCATAGATAATCTCATCATGTTCATTGATTAGAGTTGAGCAATAGCATAAAGCTAAACAGTAATAATCCAACCCAAATAGGTGAACAAGGACATGGATCACAAAAGCTAGTCAATCCTTAGGCATAAATGTGTAAAGCGGGAGGTGAATTAAATAATGAATAGGACATACATAGGTCAAGGGACACTTGCCTCCACCAACCGACTGCTGCTCAGGGGCTTCTCCTGCGAGTTCCTCGGGCTCTTCAACCGGATCGTTCTCTATGCGAGCGCAAACATACATACATCCACATATTTAATACAAAAGAACAGTACACCATACAATAGAATGCAATAAGTAAACAGACGTTCTACGCGGGCTCGCGAGTACGGTTAAGAGAGAAAGAGGAAAAGACAGTCGAGAAACGATCACGTTACATGATTATAAATTAACCACTCGCTTAATGGAAGGAAATTTAATGTAGACACTATGTTTAGCGTAAAGTAAAGTCATGTTTCATGTCTAATTATTATAAGCAGGTGGAGATAAACAAAAAGATGGTCGCGTGGCGAGACGCGCGACAAAGCTCTCTAAAACAAATTAAGAAGTTAACGACTCGTCGCGCGACCGAGCACGCAGCGAGACACTTCGCCTTAGTTACGAGGAGACGTTAAGCGTCGCGCGACGAAGCGCACGACGACATACGTCGACTAAACTGAGTCCAAAGTGGAACGTCGCGTGAATACACACGCGGCGTTACACCTTAAACAACCTGAAACAAAAATGGATCGTCGCGCGACGAAGCGCACGACGCAACACAAGATAGAATCTGAATTTAGACAAATCCGTCACGCGGCGAAGCGCGCGACGCAACACGCTAATTAACGAATAATCACCGCGAGCACGGGCGAGCGAAGATACGGTCGGGCGAGGCCGGGACGGGGGAACGGGCGGCCGAACGGGGGGAGGGTGGTTGAACCGGCCAGGGGCGGCCGAGCCGGGCGGCCACGGGGCAGGGCGCGGGGGCGGCTGAGCCGGCCATGGCGGCCGAGCCGGGTGGCGGGATCGCCACCGCGCGCGGGGGAGGGGCGGGGAGCGCCGCCGGGCGGGCAGGGGCGAGCGGGCGCCGCCGCGGGCGAGCAGGGGCGAGCGAGATCGCCGCCGCGGGGAGGGGCAGGGGGCGGGCGGGATCGCCGCGCCGGGGAGGGGTCGAGCGGGGAGGGGAAGGCCGGGGACGGGGAGCCGAGCGTCGCCGCGGGAGGGAGGCCGGGCGGACGAGTCGGGGGCGGGCGCCGAGCGCCGCCGCGGGAGGGGCCGAGCGGGCGGGCAGGGGTGCCGCCGCGGGAGGGGCGAGCGGGCGGGCCAAGCGCCGCCGCGGGAGGGGCCGAGCGGGCGGGCAGGGGCGCCGCCGCGGGGAGGGGCCGAGCGGGCGGGCAGGGGCGCCGCCGCGGGAGGGGCGAGCGGGCGGGCCGAGCGCCGCCGCGGGAGGGGCCGAGCGGGCGGGCAGGGGCGCCGCCGCGGGGAGGGGCCGAGCGGGCGGGCAGGGGCGCCGCCGCGGGGAGGGGCCGAGCGGGCGGGCAGGGGCGCCGCCGCGCCGGGCAGGGACGGGGTCGGGCGCGGGCAGGGGGAAGAGGGAGGGTGCGCGCGCGGGGGAGAAGAGGAGGGAGAGAGAGAGAGAGAAGAGAAGGGGAGGGGAGGGGAGCTCACCTCGGGGTCCAAAATCCGGTGATCGCCGTCTCCAAACCCTAGGGCACCACGGGGAGAGAGAGGTGGAAGAAGGAGAGGAGAGGTTGTTGCGCGGGAGATCCAAATGAGAGAGAGAGGAGGGGAGGGGGGCGCATGGGGGGGGTTTAGGCGCCAGGGGCGCGCAGGCCGGGGCGGGCCGGGCCGGCTGGGCTGGGCTGGACTAGGTTGGGCTGGGCCGGGCCACTTCGCGGATCGAAAACCCACGACGAGCGCGGACCACTAAACAGAATTAAATCGCGAACCGAAATTCGGGACGGAACGAGACGAACACTCAACATCAGGCAAAGAAATGTGCTTCGGCATGATGCAACACCCATGACCCTTAGGTTTTGGTTTATACATGACACGGACACCTGCCGCTATACGGGTTTGAAATTGGGAAGAAGGAGCAAACGGGGAAAGAGAAAAGAGAGTAACGCCCGAATTTGGTGAGAGAAAAGAAGAAAAAATTCTACCCCCAAATTCAGGGCATTACAGCATGTGACTTCGATCTGAATTTTATATTTATTTCATGTGGGTGGGAAGGCTCAGCCTTAGATGCAGGGGTCCTTCGATCCGCTATCAGTAAAGGGTTCTGTGTGCCAGAAGGAAAATTTTATCTTGTGGATGGTGGGTATGCAAATACATCATCCTTTATTGCCCCATACCGAGGAGTTAGGTATCACCTCAGCGAGTTTAGAAGGCGTCGTTCATCACAAGCTAGTTATATGAACTACAAAGAGCTATTCAACCATCGTCATGCCATTCTTCGCAACCACATCGAAAGAGCCATTGGTGTTCTGAAGAAAAGGTTTCCAATTCTCAAAGTAGGCACATTTCATCCTATCCAAAATCAAATCAAGATAGCAGCAGTAGCTGTTGATTTTCACAACATAATTAAAGGGCAAAACGGTGATGAAGGTTGGCTTGACCACCAACCAGATCATATATCTCCAAGCCAGTATGTTGAAGTCCCAGAGGGAGACAACAACTACCCCAATGATATGGACTCAAGTGATGGAAGCAACCTGAGAGATCAGATTGCTCTCCAAATGTGGGTTGCCTATAATAGTTAGTTTAGGATCTCTTATATTTATTATATAGTAATAAATACTTATGTTTTATTATGTAGTAGTAAAGCCTTATGTTTTATTATGTAGTAGTAAAGCCTTATGTGTTACTATGTTTTGTTGGGAAATATAGCCATGGAAAAGAATGTTTCTAGGGCAGCTTGGAACACTGTGTATGAGAAAGGTCTGGTTGATGTGCTCCTTGAACATAAGGACAACCCAAAGTTCAAAAGTCAAAAATGGTTGGACTGCTGAGGGATGGAACAGTATCACAAACAAATTCAATGAGAGGTATCCTCTTGCCCATTACTCCAAACAGCAAATGCAAGAGAAAGATAAGGAACTTAAATCTCATTACAAGGCAGTAAGAGATTCAAGGAAAGAAAGTGGGGTGGGTTGGAATGATTCCCTATGTATGATAGTGGCTGAGCCAGAACTTTGGGAAAAGATCATCCTTGTAAGTCATTTCCTCAATATTTAATATGTTTTCTTAATATTGCACATGTAAGCTCATTTGTGATTTCATCTTGCACATATAGGCTCACCCAAAGGTAGCGAAGTACCAAAAGAAGCCATTTCCATTGTACTACTCTTTGGAAGCCCTGCACGAAGGTATTTTTACTCATAACTTCTATCTTTTTACTACTTATCAGAAGGTATTTTTAGTCATCTTCTCTCTTTTTAGGTAGTGTGGCTATAAGAGATTTGAATTTCACATCCACTCAGCAAATGCCACCACCTTCTTTCATTCCTATTCGTCCTCTTGCTGCCCCTCCTAGTGGTCCTCTTGCTACAGCTTCCGCTTCTGCTACTCCTCATTCGAACATGAGTACCTCTGAATAAAGCCACTCTCCCTTGCACCCCCACACAAACCCATTCTCCATGGAATGGAAAGAAATATCAAATGAAGCTCAATCAAGACATGTAGAAGGTGGAAATGGGAGAAAGCGCAAGCAAAGCCAAATTGGAGCAACCATTGAAAGTTTTGTGAAGTTTAAGAGGAGTGCCACATCCAAAACGCTCGAAGGTATTGAAGAAGTGTCTATGGAAAAGTGTCTAGACAAGTTGGATAGAATTGATGGGTTCACTGATGAGGATAGATCATATGCAATGGAGGTCTTTGAATCTGCGATAAACAGAGAGGTGTTTATGAAGTCAAAAAACAACAATGCTAGATTACTTTGGTTGAAGAGGAAAATTAGGTAAGTTCTAATTCTTAGTTTCTATGCAATTGAAGTTTGTTTATATGATTATTGCTGATTATTTTTCTCCATAGTTCTTGTAGAGCGCTCGCTATTATCATGTGATGTGAGGTGAATGTGGCGATGAAGAGATGGGCTTACATGTATTCACTGCTTACATGTATTCACTGTATTACAAGAATTTGCAATCGTGTGTGTGTCTATATATATATATATATATAATCTGCTTTTGTATTTCACATTTACTTCACATCTAGTCTTTCTAAGATAATGTTCACCGTGTATATACTAAATTGATTCATTTTAGCTACTAACTCCTACTGCTATATATTGTTTAACCACACTGCTATGCTATGCTACTAGCATTGAACTATATAATTGTGTAACCATATAAACTAAAATGTGTGTCAATTGGTGTTACTTGCAGTGTGTTAAGTGGAAGCAACACATGAAGCAGACATGGAGAAGGAAGCTGACATGAAACTAAAACACATTAAGTTGACATGTGACGTCCATGTTTTAGATGTCTTATTCTACTGCCAAACTTCCTAATACTCCATTTTTATATTATATTGTCTATCTGTACGTGTGGATGGAGATGATGATATTATGTGATGTGATGATGGATGGATGGATTAGCTTCATTGAATATTAGATGATATTATGTGATGATGATATTAAGCGGGCATTGCAGTATTGATACATGCTTCATATTTCTGGATTTTTAGTGATGTTTTATTATTTATGAGTTTTCTAAATATTCCTTATTTTTGTTTGATTTTTTTCTAAATTTTTGATGTATTTTTTTATTCAAGAGGGGTATTTAGCTCTTTACTTCCCAAACAATGCCAGGAAAATACACCCGGGAGGGGAGATTCTCTTCGGAAAATAAGATGATATCTAAAATCCCCTCCCGGGTTGGTTTCCAAGGAATTTTTTCTCTTCGTTGCCAAACTAGCTCAAGAGGTGAATCTACCGGAGCAGGAAGCACCAGCTCTTTCTTGTCCCACAGGACATCCGACGCACTGGAGGAGTTTGAATCTTTCAAAGAAACAAGGGAGAACACTGCTAGCGCATAGTAGATCTCTGCAGAATTCATTGGATAAGCGCCCTATGTTGATGCAGTCTGTGGTTCCATTCCTGAACAGGTGAAGGGTCCAAACTGTAGGGTAATAATATGGCGAGCTTGGCTACAGAGTAACAGGGCAATTTGGTCAAATCAACAGACGAGTCCACTCGTTAAATTCACTCTAACGGGGTCAGACAAATCGGACAACCATCCAGACTTTTGTCGGGTCTTTAAGGATACGTTTTGTTGCAATGATAAGATAGAACGAGATGCGACGATCCATCAAATAAGGTTGTTTGGTTCAGAATTAAGGATTGAGATATAACTATTTCAGTGTTGTCACCAGTTGTCCCTCAGAATTGAAGGGACAAGAGAGGACGCCAGGAGACGTCCCTGTCCTGGCTGTCCCGCAACCAAATACACCATAATTTGCCTGCGCATACATATAACATATATTTTCAATAGCACATACAAAAAGATAATCCAATAAGTAAATGGTGGAGTCAAGTACTCAGACACAAATGAAGAAATGAGTGTCACGTTATAGTAGGTTGGGCTGGGTCAACCAAGTCCATCGTGCTTCGTGTCAAACGAGTTTGGGTCATGAAAGCACAAAAAACTTTTGAGCCGTGTCAGCCCAAAGTTTAAAAACAATGGTCCAGTCTAGCCCTAAACCACGTCGTGCCTTTGTTGGGCCGTGCCGGCCCAAGCCTGGCCTATATATTTGACCAGATAAAATCAAAATATTATAACCACATAAAGTCCATAGCTTAATAAATTAAAAATATTAAACAATCCTATCATCATTTCACCACATAAACTCTAAATATCACAACAATATTAAGTCGGTAGCTTATTCAATTAAAGCAATTAAACAATTTGGGCTACATTGGGTCGTGCCGGCCCAAGTCCGACCCATCTGTGCGGGCAGTGCTTGAGGCCCGACGAGCCGAAATTTGAGGCCGGGCTCAGGTCTGTCTTCGGGTCGTGCTAGTTCGACCCATATTATTTCGTCCCGGATCGTGGTTTGTGATTCTGTTTTCGTGTCGTGATCGTGTTGGTTTAAAAAGTCCGGTCCATATTCCCAGTACTAGGTTATAGTGCAAGCTTTAGGGTGTGTTTAGTTTGACTTTTGACTTTGGATTTTAGGCCCTAAAAGCCAAAAGTAAAACCAAAGGGCTAGATTCAGAAAGTAGCTTTTTCTAAAAGCCGACTTTCTCACAGTGCAAAATTTAAAGCACCTCTAGATCTGCTTTTAGTGACTTTTGGATGGAACTGTGAAAACATATATCGAAGAACTTTTAACGGCCTTTATTGATTTCCGTCAAACGGTTTTAGTCTTTTAACAACTCACGGTACACAACAGTTTTTTTACAGCTCACAACCCACAACAGTTTTTTCACAGCCACGACCCAACTAAATAGACCCTTACTCACCATTTGCCTGCTCCAGTCTTAGCCGTCCAAAAAGTATCAGATGAGGTGTTTTAGCACAGAAGTGGAGCGACCTAGTTTTACAAACGCAACAACACGACTCACTTTAGAGAGCGGTAATGTTGAGGGAGACAAATCTCTCTCCACCATCGCACCGCGCCGTCCTCGCCCTCGCCGCTGCGCCCCTCCCGCGTCTTCCGCCTGCTCCGGCGGCGCTCTCGCCTGCGCCGCCTGCTATGGGGCTGCTCACGTCGGCGGAGCTCAACTACCTCGTCTTCCGCTACCTCCAGGAGTCAGGTACGCGCGCCATTCCATCCCCTCGCTTCCGCCTCGCATCTTGCCCGCTTGTGCCGAGAGAACTTTGAACTTTCCTCATTTTTGTTGGGATTAGGGTTTAGGAGCTTCGCTGCTTTGGGATGGGCGAGTTCCTCGGCTGGATTGTGCGCTGCTCTAGGTATAGATGTCCAAACATTCGGGCTGGGCTGGCCCGGACAGGACATGGACCAGACCCGGCACAGCTTAAGTGCCCCGCCGGGTTGGCCCGTGGGCTACCTGGGGCGACCCAGGCCCAACACGACTGTTCTTACACGGGCTGGGCCGGAGGCACGATGGGTCAATAGTGCCGTGTCCGGGCCTGGGCCAATAAACAAAAAACACTCATACTAACACAGAATCAACATACTTACACATATTCAACATATTTGTCACAGATTGAATAGAGAGGGAAGAGATTCAACATACTAACACATATTCAACACAGATTCAACACAGATTTCATTCAAACTGGAGCCTCAGTGCAATGCTGCCTCGTTAAAAACCTTATTAGATAAAAACTCACACCTCATGAGAAAAACTAGGAAGGAAAAGAGTATCTCCAGCTCCTTTAGAGTTCAAGTCAAAGTGTCCATTACACTACTACATAATAACAGTCCATTACAGAAAGCATGAACTCAAGTCCATTACAGAATACATGCACGCCTTAGCACCAAATCCACCGACGAGGCTACAAGACAGACGACGACGAGGAAACGAGAGGAGACATGAACACCAGATCGACCAGTTCGAGGATTAGGGTTTCACAGACAACACGAGATAGGGTCGTGGCTTGTTGGAGGGGACATGGGAGGAGGTGGAGTGTCGGATTCGTCGACGGCCGGCACGGGCTCGCCGGCGTATGCCTCGGGGGGGGGGGGGGGAGAGCACCGGAGCGGACGATGTGAGAGCAGCCGTGCCGAGAGCACCATATCTAGAGAGACGAGAGAGTGGACGGGAGCCAGATCCGTCGACGGCCGGCACTGGCTCGCCAGCGTATGCCTCGGAGGGGGGGGGGGAGAGCACTGGAGCGGACGAGGTGAGAGCCGCCGCGCGGAGAGCACCAGATCCAGAGAGACGAGAGAGGGGACGGGGGCTGAGGGGATTAGGTTTGGGCGTGGGGGGTGGCGGCCGCGCGACGCTCGGGCCGTTATTGGGCCGCCCTCTTAACCGGGCCGGGCTCGTTCCTGCACCGTAGGCCAGGCCACCTGCCCAAGCACAACACTGTGCACATGAACACGTGCCGGGCTGGCCCGGTCACAGTTAACGACGGGCCAGGCTGTGCTCGTGTCGGGCTGCTACAGTGCCGGGCCACGGGACGGCCCGTTTGGACAACTATAGCTCTAGGGAATAAGTGTCCCTTACGGTGGGATGCTGCTGGAATCAGATGCGGTTTACGAGGACTCATAGGCTGGGGGTGGGTTCGGAATTATACATAGTTGGATGGAAAATGTGATTTTTGTTGGTTCTTTGGAGTGATTCATGTGGTCTATTTAAGGAAAATTCAGTGATAGTTCAACGACCTCACTTGCCATTTTCTCCTTGTTGCTTTGAAATGAAGAAACTAGATACAACGCCTAACAAGGGGGGAACTGTTGTATTAGTTTTGAAGAGTCTTTGGCACCTCGACTAAGAAAACATGAATTTTTTTACCAATCCGTTGGCCCCCCATGATTTGGTTCCATGGGTCATGAAAGGAATCGCATGTTTTGCTGGTAAATTGTATTTTTTTCCCGAATTCGATGCCACAGGACATTGGCCCTCCCTATTAACTGTGTCAAACTCATGTGTCTCGTAGGAGAATGGGAATCGGACAAGCAAAAATGGTAATTAGGTCAGATGCCTTTTAGGGTAGCTTGATGATGGTACGTACAGAGTCGGGGAATGCGTTGTTGTCATTTGAATGATGATTTCGCCTTAGTTTTTTTGGAATCAATTGTATGGGTAAATTCTTGAAAGCAGAGTCAGTTTTGTTCTACTTCTGGCCCCTGCGGCCGTTTTGCTGCTATTACTTGATGCAGAAACTAGATATAAACCATACGATGGGACTTAGCTCTAGAAGATTCATCACTATTGTCTTTGTTCTGTAAGTGCCTAAAAGCCTTTCTTGCCTCAACAAGGTTACAAGGATGTTGTTTCATGTCTTTTAGCGCTTTTGGTTCTTGGTGAATGATGGCGTATTTTCATTACCTGCTACTACCTTCATCTAAATATTTTTTGCAACTGACAACATCCATAGACAGGAGGGCTGCACCAACATGTTTCAAGCAAGATATTTTGATTTTGGTTTCTAATAGTTTCTCTTCCAACCATTCTTTTTCAGGTTTTATTCATGCTGCATTTACTCTAGGTTATGAAGCTGGGATCCATAAGTGTGGCATTGATGGTAATGCAGTCCCACCTGGTGCTCTTATCACTATTGTGCAGAAAGGCCTCCAATACATTGAACTGGAAGCAAGTAGCGATGAGGTAAGCCTTTTTATCTTTCAGTTTTTATTACTACTGCCAATTGATGTGACACCATCCCCCTTATTCCAGAATTATGATGAAGTTGAGAGGGATTTTGCGCTTTTGGAGCCACTTGAAATCATCACAAAAGATGTTGAAGAGTTGCAACAGATTGTGAAAAGGAGGAAAATTGAGAGATCTCAAACTGAACTTGAGAAGGATAAGGGAAAAGAGAAAGAACGTAACGAGGAGCATGAACGACGTCCTTGTGGCGAAAGGGAGAGGGAACAACATGAAAAAGAAAAAGAGCAAGTCAGGGACAAGGACAAATCTGAAAAAGATAGGGACCATGATAAAGAGAAGGAGAAAGAGAGAGAAAGGCAGCATGCAGAGCGTACTGATAAGGTTAAACACGAGGATGATTCTCTTGTTGGTGCAGGTGATTAATTACCACCTACTATATTTCTCTTATATCATTTTCCATTACACAACTTTTAGCAAATTGTGAGTACAATTTTGACATGCTTGCATGTTTTCCTAACTTAGCAGCAGTGTTTGATGTTTCCTAAGTGTGTCTAGTACTGTTTACATTGCAGCACAAACAAGTTTCCAGTTAATGTGGACTGTGAAATGTAGTATGTGGAGATGTGCTTATTAAACATATGCCTATTATTGTCCTGCGCTAGTGCTTGAAAAGTACACAAAATTGGAACTAGCAACTATGTTCTAAGCTACATTAGTGCTTGAAGCATCAGTTTTTAGAGCTTGCTTTGTTGATGGCCAAAGTTTGCCACCAAAACTTGCCAACATATCACATTTGGCTTGCCAAATCTTTGACAAGCATTTTTTTCTCAACTTTTTCTTGCCAAAACTATTGGCATGGTAAATTCTGGTAACAAATCAAGTAGGCACTCAATCATATCAATCACCCAATATATGTTTTGATATCTCTTATGAAAAACTTGGGCATGTGATTGATTTTTTGATACCGTTTGATTTCATGGCAATTCAGGAGCTGTTTGGTTCATTTGTTCTACTCCATGATCGGATAAGAACGCAACATGATGACATTTGTTTTTGTCTGGTTTGGCTAGATCGTAAACAATTCCCTTTTTGAACGGCACTACCAAAAAACGTACTTCGATGCCAAAACTCAAAAAACGTATTTGTAAAAAGTTTTGGGGAAAAGGCTTACTTTTCCATAGTACAATCTTATTCTTTAGCAAAATCAATATCATTTTCTAGCGTCAACAAGCATGAAAGTAGTGAAGACAGGTAGGAATATTGGATTGTATTGATGAGGAGATGATACATGTACATATATAGGGGGGAGAGAGTTGAGGCTAAAGGAAATCTCCTACATCTAGGGGATCTGAAGGATATGGAAAGATCTTGTAGGAATCAAATCATATCAATCTTCTATCAAAGACTACCATATTCTACACTACCATATAGGGCCGGCCGAGTGCCGACCATAGGGGCAACACTGGTGCTGCCATCGACAGAGGGCTTGCCACCACGTTTGCCCCGTTTCCCACGCTGACCCTAGCCAACGCCTAAGCCCCCTCCACGCTGTTGCTGATTATGCCGCTGTTGTTGAGGCGACGACGGAGGACAGGGGGTGTCGGTGATGGAAGACGATCTGGGGTTGCTTGTGCCATGAGTCCCACCGAGGACAACGAGAGCCGCAAAGGGAGGGGTCTTCGCCATGGTAGGTTCCTCGAGAGCCAAGTCGTCGCGGACCTGTAGGAAGCTGAGAAGAGGGTACCTGCGGCGGATGTGAAGACTAAGCGCGAGGAAACACACGTTGAGACCCCAAACGATGTTGAGGACAAGGGTCCCATCGGAGACGGGCTTGCCAAGGCCACAGAGATCCTCGATGAGCTTTTTTAGCAGTAGCAGTACTCAGCGACGAGAAGATCTCCTTGGGAGAAAGCGGAACTCCTGGTCGGTGTAGAGAGCGCGAGTCATATGATTCTCGAGGAATTGGGATCGATGGAGAGCCACAGAACACGGGCAGTGGCACCGCGTTGAGTCACCGTGTTGGCGAGGTTGTCAAAGATGGTGCCTGGGATCCAAGTACATGCAACAACGTTCGTCTGCACCCAGTCTGGTGAGGTAGTGGCGACGTCGTCGAAGAGGACATGGTGTTCCAGATAAAACTTGGTGAGGGTGAGGAGGAAGGACCTGCACCATCGGGTGTAGAAGTTGGAGTTGGTGTCGAGAAGAAGTGGTATGAGGGCGTGAATGTTCTACACGACGATGTCCTGGGCGTGTAGATTGAGCAGAGTGACGGCCTCATGTTGGAGAAGAGCTGCATCCAGGAGACAAGGGGCGTCGCCAGGGGGAGTGTCGTCGCCAGAGTCATCAATGGAGGCGATGAGCTCATCTTGGAGAGGAGCAGCAGCTGCGCGTTCACGAGCCGCGCGAGCTAGAGTTGAGCATGCGTGAGAGTCGGCGGCGTCGCGCTCTTGCTGCGTGAGAGCGACTTCCCGGTCGACATCGGTCGTGCGAGCAACCTAGGCGACACGCGTGTGGTCCTTCTGGGCAATGCGAAGGAGGTCAGCAACAGCTATGTCTTGGGCGTCAGTGTTCTGGAGAAGCCCAGAGTCGATAGTTTCTGCAGAGGAGACGAAGTGGAGGGGCAGCGAGAGAACGCCAACCATGGAGCAGCGTCATTGATGAGGCGCGCCAGAGCGGAAGCGTGAGCAGGTATAGAACCTAAACTCGTGATACCATGAAAGTAATAAAGTCTAGTAGGAATATTGGATTGTATTTATGAGGAGATGATGCATGTACATATATAGGGGAGAGAGACTTGAGGCTAAAGGAAACCTCCTACGTCCTACGTTTAAGGGATCTGCATGACATGGAAAGATCCTAAAGGAATCAAATCATATCAATCTCATACCAAAGACTGCCATATAGGGCTGGCCGGACATAGGCCAGGCACTAGCCATATACAACGATCTGTCTAACAAAACATCCAAAACAAATAGGCGAAAAAATCACAAATTTGCCATTGTGGTTGGGTGGTGTCTGATAACAACCCAGTAGAACTAGCCAAAATATCCTGTGCCAGAAAACTATACAACTTGTCGCCCCTTCCAAAATCATGGTGCTGCCGCTCCCTTCTCATGATCGTGCAATCCTTCGCTTCATATCCCGACACCAATGGCTACCACATGAATCAACCACTGCTGCCATGCACGTGCCTCTGTTGCCTGGCTGTCAAGTACTTGTGGAGCCCCTCTGTCACATGATTGGTTGTGGCACCTTGTTGTCAACACTTAACACCCTCCAAGCCCACCTAATGTTCTTGTCGTTCTCGATTGCCATTGAGTTGTCTGGTTGCGGCTGATGTCTAATGTAATGTTATCAGGCCACCGACTAATCATGATTAGTTGCGATTAGTTAGTCTTATTGGTGCCATGACGATCAGTTGCACTACGATTAGTCCTGATTAACCGGGCTGACCGGTCCCATGGTGACTAGGGTCAATTAGATGTTTGAAAACATTACTCCAATGGGAGAAGTCGCAAGCTGCCAAAGAATAAGGGGAAGAGTTTTAGCTGATCCATTACATTTTGCATTCAATTGGTTCTGATTAGTCACGATTAATCAGGCTGATCAGTGCCATGGCGGGGTTGATTAGATATTTGAAAACATTACTCCAAATGGGAGAAGTAGCAAGCTGCCAAAAAAAATAAGGGGTGGGGTCTCTGCTGATCCATTACATTTGCTCCCAACCAAACAAATACCGTATTGTCTTGATTTGTTTCCATTCTAATCGATTTCATTATCCCATTTTAACCAAATATACTTTGGTAGCCATTAACTAAAGATGATAATGTGATTTTAGGAGTTTCAGTTTCTTATGGAAGTGTTGATTTTGAGACATGGTTTGTGTGTACCACTTAATCGAGTTCTCTGGTTGCTTGTGGCTGATGGTCCAATGCGAGAAGTAGAAATCTGCCAGAGGAGAAAAGGCAGAGTTTCAACTGTTTCTGTTACATTTGCTCCCAACCAAACAAATCCCTGTTATCTTGATTAGTTTCCATCCAGGTTCTTTTATGCTACCATTTTGAACCAAATACTTATCTTGATTAGTTTCCATCCAGGTCCTTTTATGCTACCATTTTGAACCAAATACTACCTCAGTAGTAATAATGAACTAAAGAGAAGAAATGTAGTTCTAGGGGTTACAGTCTACGTTACCTTGTTACCAGGATACAAATACACGATATGTTGATACCCCGATACAACAATTTCTCAAAAACTAGGATATGGTTTTGTATATACCTGAGGGCCAACAACACACACACTGTCATAGCACCGTAGAACCGATTACCTTAGTACTGCTTTGCGAATCAGAGTCGAACTTCTTTTCTCAGGGTCCTTTCACTGCAGATTAGTCTGCACGAGGCCATCTCTTATCTTGTTCGCGACATCCTTGACAACTCTAGGACGATGGGGGATGAACACTAAAGAGGACTTGGAGGAGGCCTCAATCTCTTTCATGGTGTCCTTGGCTGTGGTGCCTGGAAACATTCTGAGAAGGGAAGCATGTTGTAAGCTGAATGCACCATGAGCTTGCACAGGTGAGGGACCTCCAGATCATGTTGTTTCCAAGAGGTCATACTATGGTGAGCATGAATGGTGCGGTGGTCGCGTCAATGCTTGGAAGCGATATTCAACCCAATAAAAGGTTGAGAAGCTAAAACGAAGTGATTCAATGCAGATGGACAGGGGACCACCACCACCAATGATACGTTGATACCTCAATCAGAAGTAGTCGAACAACTCAATTGGAAGCAAACGGACAACTCAAGTGGTTCAGTGTAGACAGACACCTCAAGCGGAAGCAACTAGAATTGAATGATGAATATATCAAACAGAGGGAGAGATCAGAGAGGGAGAGATATGGAGCGGGGAGGGAAATGAGAGGGAGGAGGTTAGGAGGATTACTTGGTGGTGGTGGTGGTCGGCAATGATTCAGGAGGGGCGGTGGCAATTGCTCGCGGTGGCGGCCCGACGATGGTGACAGCGGCGTGTCTATGTTTGGTGTGCTCATGTGCAGTTACGAGGTTCGTCGAGTATAGCGCAAGCCGCATAGGTAAGTTGTCCTCAAATTATCCCGAGGTATCCCACAGGTATTCCACAAGCATATGCTTTTTTAATTAAATTTAATGTCTATTCCGATAGCCATATTGGGCCGTATTGGTATCTGATACTCGTTCCGGTATGGATACAAGCTCTTTGGGAAGTATCCATGTATCATAAGTTACACTTTCTCATGGAAGTATTTGTGACAAGACTTGGTTTTGTGTACACTTTACCTTCACCATACCAAGTTTTCCTAATCTTAAATACCACAGGTCCCACTCCAATGGATGTAAGTACAACTGTTCAGGAGATATCTAACACTGATGTTACTGTTTTGGAAGGACACAGTTCAGAGGTTAGCAGGGTCCCACAGGATGCAACTATTTTTCCCTCTTAAAAACTAGTGAAAGTTGTTATATGCTCTTATTGTTTCTTTCTTTGTATTCAGGTTTTTGCTTGTGCGTGGAGTCCAACTAGTTCTCTTCTAGCTTCTGGGTGCGTCCTTATTATTTTCTATATTGCACATGTATTTGTACTTATGATTTTTTGTTGCTTCTGTATAGCCATATGCTTTGGCACACTAAACAGTTACATGCCATCATTACTGAAAATGTGATCAGTGGTCAGATCTTTGATACATTTGAAAACCAAAAGCGATGCTCACATAGATGCTGTGCGCTAGAATAAATTATAATATAATCTGGGTTAAATATGTCGTTAATATATTCCTCTGCAACCTTGAAACAGGAAATATAGCATTCCAGAACCATGCTACTTAGGGGTCTACAAGATTTTTAGTTTAAGCTGACATTTCCTTTTGACTTATTAACATACATTGATGCTTCCAATTTCTAAATTGACAAACTGTAGATCACATAACATTTAACTAACTTATCAAAATTGAAGTTTCAGCTAGCATTATTAATTTTAATTGAGGCAATGCTTCTTGTTGTCAGAAGAATAGGGAAAAAATGTGGTTATCTGACTTTTCCCAAATTTGATAATTATAGAAGATGAATCCATTTGTACCTCGATTTGAGAGGGGCAGGGCAACACTATGGCAGGTTCACATATCTGTCCATGGTGAGGCTGGAGATATTTAGGAGCACAGTGCTCCTTGCTGTCAGAAGAATAGAAAAAATGTGATTATCTGACTTTTCTCAAATTTGGTAAAGATGAATCCATTTATACCTTGATTTGAGAGGGACAAGGCAATGTTATGGCAGCTTCACATATCTGTCCATGGTGGAGGCTGGAGACATTTAGGAGCACAATGAACAAGCATTGGAGTTCATTGTCATCGTCTAGAAGGTCAACTGCTAGCTTTACAGTTGGGCACATGTTGTCAGGTAGTCAGCCAGAGTTTTAGACAGTGGTTGCAGTGAGGACTGTCATCCGGGAACGTATCTGGTGCTCAAAGGGGTACGGTGCTCATATGCACATTTTAAATCTAGTGCAACCATCTTGGATTCAACGGCACCAGCTAATTTTACGAAAAACCCCTTCCACCAGGGGAGGAAGGTGGAAGGGGTGCTTCACAAAATTGGTGCCGCTGTTAGATGTAAAATGGATGCACCAGATTTAAAATGTGCATATGAGCATCGTACCCCTTTGAGCACCAGATACGTTCCCCTGTCATCCTTGCCAAAAGGCTAAAAGCTGCGGATTGGTGGCCACCACCATTTTTCTTGATCAGTTGGAGATGGGACCTTGCCTTTCACAGGTTGGCTTGCCCATTGCCCTTGCTCTGATGAGGCGATGAGCTCTCCATTGTCATCACTGCAAATGCACTCAGCGACTCACCGTCACCTGTTGCTATTGCTGATATAGTGATATTCACCCATCGCTTTTTTTTTTACCGGGATATTCACCCATGGCTCGCCAGCCTTCTCAATGTCTTCTGTTGCTCTGGTGGGATTATCCTTGCTAATGTGGGTCAGATCCAGCATCCAGGGAGGGTGAGTGGATGAGAGGAGTAATCTGGGTTAGGAATGTAGGACGGTAACTGAAGGGAGAAAAATGAGAGCACTGTGATCGAGACCAACGGATCCTGTAGACGGGCCGCCTGAGACCAACAGATTTTTTACAGATATAAACCCTAGTCGCTAAGCACTACCTGATCGAGCGATTTATCGGACCTAATCGTCGACTAGTCGGACGACTAGGTCGACCAGACCACCTGATCAGGTCGGTTCCCTAAACCGACCCGACTAATCGTGGCTAATCAAATCAGAGGTCTTAATCACAATCACCGTCACCTTTAATCCCACTTTATTTAATTTATATACATCTTTTCTCTATCTCTTTTTGCACATCAAGACAAATCAAATCTCTTTTACATGTACGTACTAGTATTTTCGATCAGTATGCACATTGATTTTTTTATCATTTTGTTGAGTAGTAGTAGACTAGTATTATTCCTACTGTACTAGGACGAACAATGGCAGACAACACACAGACAGCACCATGAGGCTATCTCCATTAGCTCTTCTATCTTGTCTCCTATTGCATCCCATATTCTCATATTTCAAACTTCACTCTATAAACAATATTGTCTATAGTGCAAAACAATGTTTTACACGGCCATATACACGATCTGCTGGACACAGCCTGACGACGGTCTCGGGACGAACAATGACAGTCAGCTAGTGTCGTATTACTCCAGTAGTCCAGTGCAAAGCCGGTCGGCCGACCGGACGAGAGGATGGAAGAAAGGGAAAAAAAAAGAAAAGAAGGCAGCAGTCATAGACCTGGCAGGCTTTGTGGTCTTTGTGATCTTCGTTAACTTTGTTGTATTGTGAATTTGTTATACCGAGATATTTTTATATTGATATGTTTACCTATCGTATTTTAGATTTCAACCGATACCGGTGTATTTTCCGTATCGAACTTTCGTTGCCGAAATACCAATATCGTTTCCATTTCCGAAGCTACCGTTTTCGATTTCGTTTCGAATAAAAAATATGAAAACAGTAACGGTTTTAGTGTTTGTTTACCGACCGTTTCCAACCGTTTTCATCCCTAGTTTAAGATGGGAGAATCAGGAGAAGATGATGTGGTGCCAATCTGGTGCATTAAGTGAACTTTCCATACTAGTCTGTTTTTTCACAAACTTTGCACATCCGTGCACTTTATTTAGTCCCCTTATTCCACCCAGTCTTTTATTTATTGCAAATTATGTGTTTGCAACCCTCAAATTTACCATGAAAGTTCCCTATGTTTATTTCAACTATTTGTTGACTTATATATTATTATATTTCAAACTTGCTAGATCAGGAGACTCAACTGCTAGAATCTGGACAATTCCATATGGTCCATGTGGTTCCGACATGCAACCATATTCTCCTGGTGTTCATGTTTTGAAACATTTTAAAGGTCGGACCAATGAAAAGAGCAAGGATGTCACCACGCTTGACTGGAATGTGAGTTTCTTCCTGCTGCAAAATTTTGTTTATATCCCATGTTTTTCTTACATTTCATTTTTCTGGGTGAAGACCAATGGGAACATATCATGGAATGCTATTTATAGCCACCTGTTCTATTAGTCTACCTGTTAATTTGTTTGTCATGCAAAAAATTCTATGTTTGCATCTACATTCCTTAACTATTTCATACTCATCATTGTATTTGCTTTTCTGCCATCCCTTACAGGGTGAAGGTACACTACTCGCTACGGGCTCCTACGATGGACAGGCAAGAATATGGAGTAGAGATGGTGAGTGAACAACTGTATCTGTATCATACCTAGTTGGCTTTAGCTCTTCATTCTGATGTTAAGGTTTGTTTGATAGACAATGTGGGCCCATCATAAATGTAGGATTCTTGTTTTTGACTAATGGTGCACATTATTCATTGTGCCTTAAATTTCTGTAAAAATGATCTGGTGATAGGCTGTTTGTTGATCTGGCATAAACTCATTGTATTTTTAATTCTTATAACATTTGAAGAAATCATATATAGGTCATACATTCTAGATGTTTTATTTCTCCCCTCTTGTGTTATCCTTACTTGTGATGAAATGGATTTTTCAGGAGACCTGAAGCAGACACTGTTCAAACATAAGGGACCCATATTTTCATTGAAATGGAATAAGAAAGGAGATTTTCTCCTAAGTGGAAGTGTTGATAAAACTGCTATTGTTTGGGATACAAAGACATGGGAATGCAAGCAGCAGTTTGAATTTCATTCAGGTACAATTGGCATTCCTGAATGGTGTTTGTTTTAACCTGATAGTTCATTCTGTATTGCATAGATGTATCTGTGGTGACCATACCTAACTCCCACCTGCTTCTATGTAGCTCCAACACTAGATGTTGATTGGAGAAATAATAACTCCTTTGCAACATGTTCAACCGATAACATGATCTATGTTTGCAAGATTGGGGAACAGCGTCCAATTAAAGCATTCAGTGGTCATCAGGTCAGCCTTTTTGGTGATTAGATTCTTAAAATGCATGCAATAAACTTCATTTTTTGTGTGCATTTTTCTTTTCTGGATTATCTATACAACTCAAAAAAATAAAAGGCTGAACATTAAAAAGACCATATATTCTCCTGTTTTTTTTTCTCTCGAACAGTGCAGGAAAACTGCACGTCATTTCATTAAGAAAGAGAAAAGTACAAGGGTCAAAAGTGATCCAAAACACAAACACACACGCCTCCCCCTTAAATACAACCGTCGCGCCACATCAAGGAAGAAAGGCGACCACAACCTACACAACCTACAGAGCTAACTAAGCTCCAGCAGGCACCGACCCAAAAACAACTTCTTGGAGCTTGGAAGCTCGCCAAGCACCAAAGCTCACCCTCCACATTAACAGCTTTTAGCACTTCCTCAACACAACTGTTGCGGTGTTTCCAAATCTCCCAAGCCACCAACATAATTAGAGAATTGGGGCCTCTACGAAGCCCCTTGGGGACAGCAACAACAGTTCTCTTCCACCAACCTGAGACCGAGACACTGAGGGCTGAGGTACCAACTGTAGCAGCCCCAACTGTTGAAGAATCAGGGTCTAAATTTGGCGAGCAAAAACACAGCCAACAAACAAGTGATGCACTGTCTCATCCATCTAGTGACAAAATGGACAAGACTCTGGATGGGCAGGTTCCTCCGCTCAAGACGATCAGCATCAGCGGTCCAAACCCGATTATGATACACCAACCATATAAAGAACTTACAAAGCGACGGAGCCCAAGTTTTCCAGATTCTCTTCCAAGGGCCAAACTTGGTAGAGCCCACGAAGGCCTCATACGCAGGCTTGCTGCTATAACAGCCATCTTGTGTCAACCTTCACCTGAACTGATCAGGAACATCAGGCTGCAACACGACCTCCTCAACAAGATCCCAGACCTGGAGGTACTCTAATAAAACCTGAACAGTAAGAGCACCCTCGACATCACTAACCCAACTCCCTCCCAAACAAGGCCTGAGCCACAGTCTTTCGCTTAGCAGTTTGCTTAGGGACAACTCTGAAAAGATTGGACGCCGTCTCAGCCATAGTAAGCCCATCCAACCAACGGTCAGACCAGAAAAGTATTTTCTCACCATTCCCAACCACGGCGTTCACAGCCATATCAAAGAGGGCCCGAGCTTTATAAGGAATAGAAATTGAGAGACCAGCCCACGGCCTCTCCACATCAGTCTTCTGTGCCCAAAGCCACCTAATTCTCAGGGCTCAACCTAGAAGCTCAAGATTATGAATTCCAAGGCCGCCATACTGAAGAGATCGTCTCCGAACCTTTTCCCAAGCTACCGAGCAGTTACCTCCATTAGCTTGTTGATGTCCCTTCCACAAGAACCCCTGCCGCTTTTTATCAATAGCCTTGATGAACCACTTCGGGAGATCCAATGCTATAAGCAAATAAATAGGAACAGCAGTGAGAACCACTTTCACTAGCACAAGATGCCCAGCCCTATTCATCAAAGAAGCTTTCCACCCAGGAAGGTAATCCGCCACCTTATCCACAAAGGCCAGCAACACCTCTTTAGTAGGCTTACTGATTGTGAGAGGAGGCCCCAAATAAGTGCAAGGAAAAGCCTTAACCGAACAAGAGAGAGTTTCCACAGTAAGAACTAGCTCATCATCGGAACAATGAATAGGGGAGACCGAGCTCTTAGCCAGGTTGGTCCGGAGGCCTGAGGCATGACCAAATAATTCAAGGATGCGTCTGACCGCAATCAGGTCTAGATTGTGAGGCCTCAAGAAAACCACAGCATCATCAGCATAGAAGGAAACATGATGCCTGACCTGCTGAACAGCAATAGGTTGTAGCAAACTCAACGAAGTGGCATAGTTAATTAAAGAATTCAGAGTATCCATGACTAGGATAAAGAGCATAGGAGAAAGAGGATCTCCATGCCTGAGACCGCGACGATGAATAATGATGTCCCCAGGCTCTCCATTGACTAAAATCTGAGTGGATGAAGTAGACAGTAACAAACACAGGAGATCCCGCCAACGCTGACCAAATCCCATTTTACTCAAAACCTCCAAAAGGAACGACATCTGACACTTTATTTATTTTATTATTCTCAAAACTTGGAAAAATCTTGCAAACAGTTTGTTGATACTTCCTGGTATATTAAAAGGTTGTAAGGAAGCATGCACCCAACAACCCAGGTTCGAGTCATCATTAGCTTGAATTTGGGTCCTTCTCTGGGCCTTATTATTTTCTTCTTAATATAATGATGCGCACCTCTCCTGCGCGTTCGAGAAAATTTCTTAATTTCTTATTGAAAAACTGCCTGGTTCCTCCTAGGTTAATCTCATTTCTTATTGGCCGGTTATGATTATTGACAAGTAGATTTGCGCACAAATGTAGTCACATACAAATATACAAGTCATGTCATTTTGTATTACTAATTTCGGAAAAGTAGCATCCAATGTCATCTCATTGTAACAATTATGTATGTTTTCCAGAGTGAAGTTAATGCTATAAAGTGGGATCCGACTGGTTCTTTTTTGGCTTCATGTTCTGATGATTGGACAGCAAAGGTGCCATATTTGTTTCTAAAATGTTGTCCGTTTACTTTTATGGATGGTAGTCTCCCTTGATCACTATTGTGCTAAATGGTACAATATATGTTGTTGTTTCAGTATTGTTTCTCTGTATATCATCTGCTGTACCTGTTAGATGTGCAATTGGGTACATATAACATTTCTATGCGCGAGTGTAAACCACATACCATGGTCCATGCTCATACCATCACCATCACCACCCCAACCCGACCCACCCCCCAAATTCCATTGGCTTTTGATGGCTAACTGGTTTGATCCATTATTGCCACAATGTTACTGTCCATATCATATTTCTTATTTTGTATGTTTTCGATGAACCATTAAAGCCAGTGATGTGGCCTTGAATGCTATAAATGTTACTGGTAAATTCAGCCTATAGGGAATAGGGTAAAAATTAAACATTTTTCTGATTTTTTTAACGGAGGGGTTTCCCCCCTATTTCATTATGAAATAGGATAAAGTTCATCAGAAACGATGTGTCTTAAGCAGCGCATGAAGCAACTCCTTTTAACCTGATCTCAACTCTGCTGCCCTAATCAAGCACGACAAGACTGATGGGACAATAGCAGTTCAGTTGAGTATCAAAGGAGCTACTAGTACTAGATAGGTGATCATACATCTGATCGACCACTACAAGAGTATGCTTCATAGCAGCAGAACGAAACATCACCATATTTATCTAGCGATTTACACATCACTGATACGCCTATCCATTGCAGACCCACCCAAAAGAGCGATTGAAGACTTCTTTAACCAGCTTTTGGATTAGCTGGCTTACTTCCTCCACCCTCCTTGCTGTCTCTGTCTGCAAAATAGCCCAAGATTCCAGCCAAAAGCAACAAAGATAACGTCAGCAGGATTGTTACATATTTTATGGTCAAAACAAACAGCATTTCTCTCCATAAAGCCCAGAGAACCGCCCCACATCCCAGTAAAACAGATTTCCTATCTTTTTTATCAAAACCATTGACCCAGTTACCAAACATATCAACATTTTTAGGCGTAGATTGAAAATGCAAAGCCATCTGGATCACTCTCCACGAATACATTGCCCACCACAGATAGAACAACCGATATCCCCATGCCAACTCCTTAACTTGAGATTTTCCTTGGATAAAATTTTGTTTTTCAACGATAGCAACAGAAACACTTTGAGTTTCTGTGAAATCTTTATATTCCATAGAAAGCTATATATACAGAACTTTGGCTAGATTACTACTGCGCTTACAATAAAAGGATTTGACAGTAAAACTCTTCAAACCCAGCAACCAGATCAGCTTATCCTTAGGCTCGGACAAGGGGTAACTATTACAGATATCTCACCTCATTTTCATCCAGCAGCCTCCTTCTAAATCTCAGGTTATTACAATTTGAACTCAGGACAGAGTTAACAGATATCTCTTTGTCCAGAGACAAGTCGTAGAGCCTTTTGAATGTTTCTGCAAAAGAGGAGTTCCTAATTCCCATACCATACATCCGTCCAGAAACTGGTGGAGCAACCATTACCCACCGATTTTCCACAAAATTTGTAGAAATCTTTTTTTGGCTTCCAGAACACCTTGCCAAAAATGAGAGTCCCCCTGGCGCTTCTTTACCAGACTGACCAGTTTACCTTTGATATATTAAAGATTAATGATCTTCTGCCAAAGGCCCTCAGAGTCTTCTAAATCCATTTTGCAATTAAACAGATATTCATTTCTCTAACATTCGAAACCCCAGGCCCCCTTGGTCTTTGGGGGTACAAACAGTGCCCCAATCAGCGAGATGATATTTACGCTCAGCTTTACCCCCCTGCTAAAGGGGCTTTTTCCTAAACACATCAAAATTTTTTTTAATCACACTACAGGGAGCATAATACATCGACATCATAGAGGGGAACATTAGTTAAACAACTGTTAAGGAGCACCAACCTGCCCCCTAAACTCAAGAACCTCCCCTGCCATGAGCCTAATCTCTTTTCTATTTTTTCTTCAGTTTGTAGCCATTGAAACATTTTTCTGATAGGTTATGAAGGATATAATGGATTGTTTTCTTATTTAGACTTGGTAATCACTGAATGGTGTGAATTGGATTTATTGCCCTATGGCTCACCATTGCTACCTGTGCGTGTGCTTGTACTACTACTACTACCTTCCATAATAAAGCCACCCAACCCCCCTCTTTTACCTTCCCTTTGCAGATATGGAGTATGAAACAAGACAAATGTATATTTGATTTCAAGGAGCATACCAAGGTTTGTGAAACCTGCCTTTTATTGTCTCTTGAACTTATGTAACTGTCTACCATAAGGTCTAACTGTATTTTGCAGGAAATATACACTATTCGGTGGAGCCCAACAGGCCCAGGAACAAACAATCCTAATCAGCAGTTGCTTTTGGCTAGGTAAACTGTTTGAGAAAATATAAAATTCCGATATACTAATTTCTTTGGTAATTTATGGCGATGCTTAGCATTTAGACTCCCTGGGTTCCTATTTGGATAACTCGGATTCTAGGTAGCATCGTTTCTCTTCAAGTAGTATACTAGTATTAGATTGTGTTTCTCTTCAAGTAGTATACTAGTATTAGATTGTATCGTAGTATCAGGATACTATGAGATTTTATATATATTTTTTTCTCAAACACGTAGTAGAACTGGTAGTAGAACTGCGTATCATTATATTAAAAGGAGAAATAACAGTCCAAAATAGACCCTAGTACAAAGAAGAAAAACAACCCTCTCAAGGAGGCCACCAAAGATAATATAAAAGGGGGGGCCATAACTAAAGAAGAAAAAAAACTACCCCAATGTCAGGGCCTAAGGAGGCCCACAGAGGGGCTGCTGCAGCAGCAACCATGGGCCCTCCTCCAAGGGGGATTAGATAATGATAGTTAGAGATAAGATTAGAAGATTAGTTGAGATTATCTAGGAGATTACTTGAGATTATCTAGGAAGATTGTCAGTTAGTAGTTGTTGAGAGTTTTTAGGAGAGTTTTAAGAAGATAAGAATCTCTAGCTAGATAGGGGCGGCCAGCTGACCTATTTATGTAATCAATGGATGAGAAATAAAGTAGACAAAATTAGAAGGGAGAAACCCTCCTCTTGCTCGGCCGTGGGCAGAGGCCCCCGGCCAACGTTCCTGCCCATCGATACCCCTCTCCAATCCCTCACCGATCTAGCGACCATAACCCCCAAAGACAAGGATCTAAGCTGAGAGCAGGGATAGGCCCTTGGCTCTGGCCATGCTCCAGGCCACAATCTCCTCTCCAGCTAGAACCAAGGCAGAAGTGAGGCGTGGAAGTTTTCCATTAAAGACACAATCGTTTCTGTGCTTCCAAATGACCCACCCACCCAGGAGGATGAGGGAGTTCAGGCCATTCTTAACAGAATCGCTCACAGAGCTAACAGCCTGCTTCCATCAATCGAGAAAAGAAGTTGAATAGAGCAGGCAATGGCAGCAAGGCCCAATCTCTGTAGTAGGATGTACCAAAATTGTCGTGCAAAAACACAATTTACCAGCAAATGGTTGATGTTTTCAAATTCCTGATCACATAGAAGATAGCGAGCTGGATGAGGCAGGTTTTATTTTGGTAAATATGTTTGTTTGTGTGCCGTGATATTTTAAAACCACACAATAATATATTGATGACTATATTACAGTAAATAGTTCCATTTAAATTATGTTCCCAAGATAAATTGTCTAGTGTACAAAAATATAAAATATTTGTGCAAACATGGTCCCTCAGTTTCTACTTATAGGGTTGATGGCAACTTGGTTTTGTGCTTTGTCACACTCATACACTTCTCCATTCATTGATGTGGATCATTCCCTTGGATGGTTATCATCCTAATAGTCTCCATTAATTGTTGCGTCAGCTCCAATGAACAAAAGAAAAATTTTCTTGGACATCAGTGGGTATTTTGGGACAGCGCGCATGGTTCTGCAATTACCAGCTTGATAATGCAAGTACCCACAACCCTTTCATAAACTCCCCTGGCTCCTCCCCCGCCACTAGTTTGTAGATCAAGTAATTAGGCAGCCACATACAGGAGGATGGAGAGATCCAAATCCAATCGAAGGGAAAAGAATGGAAGAAACAAAAAGTATGAACGACATCTATTTCTGTGAATTTGAGAATGATGATACTGGATACCAGCTGCTGCTGTTGGCTGTAAAGTAATGCATTTTTTTTTTCTCTCGAATATGCAGGAAAACGCGTATCATTGCATTAAGAAAGAAGATGAAAAGGTCAAAAGGCCTTACAACACACCCCTACAAACCCAACACAACAACAACTAAAAAAAATCACCTTTAAACAGAACAAAGACCAGACCACCAGCATGTATTTTCTCTCATAGGGTATGTATCAAGCTCTTCCATTCTCTACCATCAGATATCAAATCCAAGAGCATTTATTTTGACTGAGACCTGTAGAGTCACATGGAATCACATTTGACATTCGCAGCACGACTCTCCTGATCCTAGGTTGTGTATCACGATCCTGGTTTGATACTTGCCCAAGAAACGACTCAGGGAATGATACATATCATCTAGCCTGGGTAGTATCCTAGTATTATACGATACCACGACACGTCACATATCGGATACTGATAACCATGGCTACGCCAAATTTGGTAGATGGTATACACCGCAAATTGTCATTCTAATTAGTCCCCTTCAAGTTTGTAAGGTATACTTTGGCTACCCATACTGGACTCACTGTGGTTCTTTGAGATCTAATATCTCATGGGTATCATGATCAGTAGTGTCATTGTGAATCAGTTTTCCTTGTGTAGTTGGTTATTAGCGATTCTCATTATTCAATACAATCAAAGTATCATACTTATGTGTGTGGCACACGTAAATCA
This sequence comes from Zea mays, assembly GCF_902167145.1. Classification (NCBI taxonomy): domain Eukaryota; kingdom Viridiplantae; phylum Streptophyta; class Magnoliopsida; order Poales; family Poaceae; genus Zea; species Zea mays. The sequence goes on from NC_050097.1 coordinate 107,879,366, forward strand.
TCCCTTTCAAGATGAAAGAAATCATCATGGAAGAACAGAAAATGGTCAACAGCAACAAAACTTGTTACACTTAGTTTGGGGAATTTGGCACTATACCTTGTTCTGGCCAGTTTAGCATCAGGAATATTATCTCATGTTGCCGCCACGGATTGTTCACGTAACAGAGATAAGACCATTGTTATAGGTGTAACTTGGACTGTACAGCTATGGAGTTGGTTTCTTGCCTCGAAGGACCAGAACTGCATCACAGCTTTGATTGACTATTTCCGTTTCGCTTTGCAGCGCATCTTTTGATTCAACCATCAAGCTTTGGGAAGTTGAGCAGGGACGCCTTCTGTACAGCTTGTCCGGTCATAGGTATTGACACCACACGAGAAGCAAAATTATTCTGATAATTTGCTGTGCTAGCTTGCTTGCGATGTTAACGGAGCTCATGTGTGGCTGTAGGCAACCAGTGTATTCTGTTGCATTTAGCCCTGACGGCGAGTACTTAGCGAGTGGGTCCCTGGATCAGTGCCTACACATCTGGTCTGTGAAAGAAGGCAGGGTCCTGAAGACCTACAGAGGTACTGGGGGCATATTCGAAGTGTGCTGGAACATAGAAGGCACCAAGATTGCTGCCTGTTTCTCCAACAACACCGTCTGCGTCATGGATTTCCGGATGTAGCCCAACCAGTAGGGGTAGCGACGTAGTGCAGATCAAGCCTAAAACAAGTCTGGATCACAAGCCCTTCCCATGGAAACGTGTGAAGAGAGCGGAATTGTTAGCAGAATGCAGATCTTAGGTGGTGGTTTTTTTTTTTGCCCATGTACAGTTCTTTTTTCCTAGGTTATACTGTAGCGATGCGTTAGTAGCATGGAAATGTTTTGGTGGCAATCCTCCTAATTTCTGAATGCAATCTTACCATATTTAAACTCTTAAGTATTCCATCGTTTTATATAGTCGAGAAATACAAATTTCCATTATTGACACTTGGAAGAGAGTTGTAGAGAAAAAGAAGTGTCGCACATGGCTAGAGCACACTAGCTGAGATGAGACAGTATATAATACTCCTGAATACCAGTGAACCGCGTTTGCAGCACATGCATGTAGATGCACAATCTTGAGGCTCCGGTGTCATGCTTATTCCCAGGCCAGCACCAACTAGTACTACAAGGCATCCATGGATGCATGCATGAAACATTCTGATCGAATCTTCCTTTATCATCTTCATCATACGTCAGTTTACAAAAGAATTTGTACGAAAACGAACACCACTACTTCACCGTACTAAGTCGTCTAGCTATCTACACAGCTCGATCGATACATGTATGCCTGCATCTGCAAATCTGAAGAACGCACACGACGATCTCGCTGCGTGCCAAAGATAATGAGAGGTATACGCTAGCTGGCACGCGCCCACCGCGTCGGTCCGGCCGCCGGCGACCCCCGAGCCCTGCCGCCGCGACGCCTGGACTGCTCGAGCGCGGCGACGGTGGCCTGGAAGTCCTCCTCGCGGCAGGGGATGCGGAGGCCGCCGGCCTGCGCGAAGCCGAACTCCTCCGCGGCGCGCTCCATGAGCTCCCGGAACGCCGGGTGGCTGAGGTAGCTGGTGCGGACCACGAACCGCCGGGACTCCGCGCCCACGTACACGGCGAAGTAGCCCTTGGGCACCGCGCCCGCCGCCGCCGCCGCCTCGCCTTGGTCGTCCTCGTCCACCAGCAGGGCCCGGTGCTCCCTCTCCGCCGGCTTCCTCCCGTACAGCCGCCTCGGCGCCCGGAAGTACCCCATGGCCATCATCACGACCGCCACACTAGCTTTCTCGGTCGATGCGATGCAATAACAACGTGTCTTCTTGTACCCGGCAGAGGAATTCCTGGTTGTCTTCGAGTTCTTGGCGCCGGCCGGCCGGCTCGCAGCCGAAGACTAGGTAGCAGGAGAAGAAGATGGAACGGAGAAAAGATAGATGGGAATGGGATGAGAGAATGGGTTCCTCGATCTCCTCTTTATATTGTTGTTTAGTGCTTCCCTCTTGTTCCTACAGCTAGCTGTAGCTAGCCTTGAATGTACATGGCCTTTTCTTCTTCTTCAGGAACTCCGAATCAAATAGCTGTAACATAACACCTAGCTAGGGCTGTTTCTCCGATCAATCCATCGATGTTACCTAGAATACGCAATATATAGTATGCAGGTTAAAAAAATGCATCAACTAACAGGCCGGCCCCACATTCAAGAGGAATGAAGAGAGATAGATAGAATCCTTGGGGCATAAAATTTATCGCCATTGTACGATGCAGCGGCCGGAAGAGGACAGAATCAATGGTCTGAATCTGAACGAAGAAATGGACAGAGAGGGTACGGTAGTGCGTCATTCATGATCACGATGTACGGAGTTATTTTTTTTTCCTACTGTGTGAACTAACCTGCTAGACATATACGTCGTGATTCGTGATGGACTTTACCTGCTGTACGTACAAGAAACAAACATGCATCATGTCTCAAACGATCAACTGTCAGCGTTGTCACATGCATGATGCAAGAAGCTTGATTAATTAGTTCATTCACTCTGGAATCATCACACGACTATCCATGCACATGCATGCATGCATGTACCATTATTGCTGTTACGACGCGTGGACGCGGAGCTGGTAATAATCAGGTCATCAGAGGCGACTCTGAATGCAAATAAGCAAGCTAGCTCAGGAGTAGAACAATAATAATTAATAAAGGTTTCAATATGTATGTGTGGCGTGTGGGTGCACTAGGCTGGCATATCCAACATAGGATCGACTCGGTTAGCTGTACAGGAATTAGTTTATCCAATATAGGATCGTCCACCCACAACACGAGCTGCAGCGAGCCGAGCCGAGCTGACTCGTTCTTTTCACGAGCCACAAAAACAGACTCGGCTCAGACTCGTTCTAAGCGTCGAGCCGAGCAGAGCTGCTGCGAGCCCGAGCCAGCTCGTCGAGCTCGAGTTTTTTTTCCAGCCCTATACAACACCATCATGAACGTTTCCGTCTAAGATTCACGAAAATTAGCTAATTTTCATCAATGTATGTTAATTCTCACAAAAAATACACTAAAAGCACATACTAATTACTAAAAGATTCATGCAATAACCAATGTTTATTAGCCTAATAAAACATAAATTTTGTAGGCCAGGACCGACATCCCATTAATTGCGATAAATCAGTAGAAACTGGCCAAATTCAAATTCAAACTAGTTTTTGAATTGAAACAAATCGACATCGATTAATCGGTCCATAGTGAACTGATAAACGGACAACACCGGTGCAAAAATCTAACCACTTGTTTTTTTGGCAAATAAAGCACATTGAGGTCCTAAAATTTGAACAAAAGATATGGCCTAAATGTTATCATAAGTCCAATAACATTTAGAAGTTCAAATACATTGAAAACCAAAAGCAGCAGTCGTGGAAGATGTAGTTAGTAGTGATTCATGATATCAACATTAAAAACAATACTAAGTGTTCCCATCATGTTTTGGTTAGCGAAACGAACACAACCAAATAATAGCTCTATTGCATCAACCTTAGGGTATGTCCAACCCAATTAAATGAGGGTTCTCTTGAGGGGTATCTAGAGGGCTAAGTGAAAAAATAAAGAGACGAGCTCTTCACGAAGAGTCAGTCTCTACAAGACTCTCTATATATTATATCTTGACTGTATTTATTATCTAGGAGCTCAGGGTTGTATCATGCAGTCTCTTAGATGTCTCTTGTATTTGGAAAAAATGTTCCAAGGGCTATATGCCCATATATTTCATTTGGTCCAACCATGTCAAGCTCGTAAGGGTTTCATATGTGTACTTTCCATTTGGCATGTTGCTGAACTTTCTCTGTAAGAATCCATAAGAATCCATCTATTACATGGATGAACTTTTCCTTCCGGTGAAGAAAACTCTCTAAGAATGCGTAATTTGTTCCAAATCTGGTGGCATTCCACCAAATACCCCACCGATTGCCTCCATCATGGAATGTAAATTGTTATGATTATAAAGAAACCATGATATCCGCCTAGCACTTTGAATCACAATATCATGCTCAGGAAAATTCTAATATCCTCAACATCAAATTTATGGTATGAGCCACACACGGCTACCACATAATAGAAGGATGCTTCGTGACTACCATATGATATGTATTTTTGTATTTTGCTTCATTATCAGTGATAATCTAAACCACATGTTCTGGACTAATTTCTATCACCACGTTCATGATTTTCTACATTTGTTATCCATTGTCTCTTGCGATATTTGCACCTGAATCTAGGATATATGTTGTCCCCGTGTTCTCAAACCGAATCAATTCAATCCGACATTCCTGAAAATAGAAATAACATGACCTATTACTACAAGTATTGTTATCCTATATTGCATGTAGCAGTGGTAATTTGAAAAGATTTCTAGTGAAAAGGAGAAAAAAATTCCCCAAACCCTAACTCCTACTTGGTTGCCGGCTAATTAGCAACCTAGCCGATATATAAAACACATCGATTTATCGGCTTTGGGGAGCGGCTAATTTGTAATCCTAGCCTATATATCAGTTTTTTTGTACTTCCCAAAACTGCCATGATTTTTAGTTTTAAAAATATGTTTTGTATTTTGACATTTGATTTCACCAGAAAGTCTTCCAAATAATACGTAGTATTTATAGAAAAATTGACGTCAAAAGTTTTTGAAATTTACAATATTTTTTCAAAATCAAAATCTAGAACCGGTGTATCGGCGTTACTCGCCGGATTAGTCGATCGGTTCCATGACCCTTTACGGGGGGTGGCCGATGTAACATCCTAATTTTTGAACCATCAAATTTTTATTTACTTTGATAAGGATCGAGTGATTTAGACACACTCAACATGGTTTTATATATTGTATTGTATTATAAATAAACTAAAACGAATTATAAGGCAGAACTTGCATTTTGCATTCATGTCGTTGCATAATGTTTTGAAGTGCAAACTTTTTTGAAATATGTTAATATACTCCATAGAAGTCTTGGTAATTTTCAAAATTTTCCGAGTATTTTCTCTTTTCCAAAAGCAAAATCTATCTATTAGAGGCACCTAAAAAGATTTTTATAGACTCCAACTATTTTATTTGAGTTCATCGGGTTCCAAATCATTTCTAGAAATGTTTCCATATTTTTGGAATCATTTGAACATTTTTTGGCATTAAATATGAATTTTTGTATTTTCCGAAAATATAAAATCTTTAATATTTGTATTTATATATATATTGGATAAACTCAAATCAACCATATAAATATATGCATGCCTTCCCCTCGATGAGCCCATCCTAGAACATAAAGCGATTTTGAAAGATTCAATCTATTGCTCCATCAATCAGGGGAGAGCCAACGTTGAGGCCAGTGGGGGCACAAGCCCCACTCAAAATTTTTTGGTTTAGTGGACTTTTTATTCCATTTAGTGTTGTTACAAAGGTCCATTTGTTAGTAGCCCTTTATTTAGGCCCCACTTAGTTTTTGGGATGGGTCCGCCCTTGCCATCAATCGCTCACCAAAGTTTGAATTCCTCCTAACTCCGATGGGAAATTTCTTCTTGTCCGTTCATCTTCCGAGGTGACCCAGGACAACGCTGCGACTGGTTCGTCGAGAGCTTCGTCATTGTGCTTTCAGTTCATCGATTGGATCTCTGGTTTGTAATTAATCATCAAAAAACCAAAAACTATAGCGAGAGTTGTCTTCTTCAGTGAGTCCTAATGTTGTCTTTCTCCATGTTTCTTTGTTTTTTATAGATTATGGTATGTAATCTTCTTCTCCGATACCCTAATCTCATAGCCCCCTCCTCTCTCCCTTTCCCCCCACACGACCTCACTATCTCATGGCCGACCTAGCAGCAGTGGACATGCTCCCCTCCCTCCCTCCATGACCCTGCACGCGGGCCCCACCTGCATGCCCCCGCGTGGCGATTCCCTAGCCAAAGCCCCCCTTGCCACGCGCACAGACTGGGGTTGTTGATGGAAAGAAGGACAGATGAGGAAGATGGTGGAAGGTAGAAGAAGAGACAAAATAAATCCCATCTATTAGATCATTTGTGTTTGTGAACTCTGCGACTGTCACACTCGGATTTAAGAGGCAAACCCGGACACGAATCAAATGTGTGCTGGGATCAAGTCTCACACATATGATGACTCATGGTACAGAAACAAATGTCACATCTTTAGTATATAATGGAGTTCTATACAAAATAGTTAAATAATTACATCATACGAAGACAATGATCTAGCAACCATAGTTTACTGGGAGACGACAACCTAGACCTCTCACGATGTCACCGCGACATCCTTCATGCTCCTCATCTTGCAGTACCTGTTCTTGACGTAGGGGAATGTGAGTACAACAAGGGTGAGCTCACATATGTTCATCGCTCAACAAGTTGTGGGGAATAATGTGCATGAGCTCAGTTACGGTGGGGCCTCATGTGAAGTGTAAGGATTACCAAAGAAGATGGTTAAAGCTGAGCATTGCTTTTTAAACTCGTCAAAATTTTATTAGCGGTTACTAAGTGTAAGTAGATACCAACCTAATTAAATAAGAGATCATAATTAACAATAACAGCCACAATGCAATGCATATGACAAATTAAGTTTAGTTCCATAAGTTAATCATGCGAGAGTCCTGAGTCGCTCTTGACCGTGAGCACGATTGATATACCAGTTTTACACTCTGCAGAGGTTGCACATCTTTACCCACAAGACGTGTTTCCTGATTAGCCAGGGTTAGGTAGACCCTTAGACACTTCCAAGGTGAATGGCTAGGGATCCACTATGAGGCCTTTCCAAAGTTCCACTAGTTCGAGAAAATCCGCTACGGATTCAGGAAGAAGGGAGCATAGAAATCCCTCGTCTAAAAAGCTTTACAGACAGTCCGACCCGAGGACCTCCCTATTGAGAGCACCTAGAGGGGGTGAATAGGTGATCCTGTAAAATCAAACACTAAATTCCCACAAACTTGATTATAAAGATATTAGTGCGAGTTAATCAAGTCTATGAGGCGAGCTCTTGCGAACACAAACAATCAAAGAGAGAGCACACAAGAGACACGCGATTTTTATCCCGTGGTTCGGCCAAGTAATACTTGCCTACTTCCACGTTGTGGCATCCCAATGGACGAGGGTTGCACTCAACCCCTTTCAAGTGATCCAATGATCAACTTGAATACCACGACTTTCTTCCTTATAGTCTTTCTCCCGTTTGCGAGGAATCTCCACAACTTGGAGCCTCTCACCCTTACAATGATGATCACAAAAGAAGTACAGAAGTAAGGGAGGGGAGAGCAACACACACAAGACTCAAATCCACAGCACAATCACGCACACAAGTCACAAATTGAGCTCGAAGTACAACACACGGAGTTCGCAACTCAATTGGAGCTCAAATCGCTAACACAAAGAACCGAATGAGTGGAGTCAGAGTCTGGGAGTCTTAGAATGTTTCTTGTAAGCTTGTGTGACTCCTCCATGCGCCTAGGGGTCCCTTTTATAGCTCCAAGGCAGCTAGGAGCTATTGGAGGCCAACTTGGAAGGCCAAACTTGCCTTCTGTCGGGTGGTGCACCGGACAGTCACTATAGCTGTCCGGTGCGCGATCTCCTTCCTTTTCTGACGCATCCGACCGTTGGTCCTCGGGGTCGGTTGGCGCACCGGACACTGTCCGGTGCACACTGGACAGTCCGGTGTGCCCAACCGACCGTTGCTGCGGGCCACGCGTCGCCCGCGGATTGCGCGGCCGACCGTTGGCGCTGGCGACCGTTGGCTCACCGTACAGTCCGGTGCACCACCGGACAGTCCGGTGAATTATAGCCGTACGCCGCCGTCGAATCCCGAGAGCGGCGAGTTCACGCGGACCAGCCTGGCGCACCGGACACTGTCCGGTGCACCACCGGACAATCCGGTGTGCCGGACCGAGCTGAGGATTGGCTGCATAGAGCCAAGCTTTTCCCTTTTCCTTTCTTCTTCTTTAGTCACCGTTTCTAGCACTTGGATAACCATGTTAGTACACAAAACAATTCACAAAGTCTAGAAACATACCTTTTTCCTTGATTTGCATTTCTCACTTTATTTGGCACATTAGAACTTAATTAAATGTGTTGGGCACTTAATCACCAAAACATTATAGAAATTGCCCAAGGGCACATTTCCCTTTCAATCTCCCCCTTTTTGGTGATTTATGCCAACACAACCAAAAGCAACCAAAAGAAGTGCAACATCAATGCAATTGAAGACCAAATTATTTTTGACTATAATTTGGCATATTTGGATCATTCTTTGCCACCACTTGGTTTGTTTTTGCAAATCAAATTAATTTTCCTATCTCTAAGTCAAACTCACTTGTTTGGGCAAATCAAGAGAGACAATCCAAGAGTGAAATTGATCAAGTGTCAAAAACTCCCCCTTTTTTTCGTAATCAAAATTCTCCCCCACAAGAGACCAAATTTTGCAATAAGAGCATTTTGGACAAATAAAAAATTCTAACTATTATTTTTGAAATTCACAAGTGGTAGCTGATCCATTTGCTTTGGCCTTAATTTCTCCCCCTTTGGCATTAAGCACCAAAACAGGATCATTCTTGGCCCTTTAACCCCATTGCCTCACCAAAAATATCAATTAAGAGCAAAAAGGCAATGAGAGCATAAGTATGAACTTGGAGGTGAGTACACGAATACTGGAGTGTAGTGGAAGTCTTTGCATTGTCCAAGTTCACCTTTACCTTTCAATGCACTTTTGAGACTACATTAAGTATACTCAAACACAAAGGTTAGTCTCAAAGGGTCAAGTTGTAGCATATCTCCCCCTAAATATGTGCACCATTTGCATATGGACTTGTGAGGTCCGGGGAGGTCTTGTACTACTTGAGCACCACAAATAGATAACACATGTAGTAAATGCATAAAGTAACATGATCAAAGGCATAGAACACATGTATGCTATAGATCAATCCAAGTTACGCGAATCTAAGACATTTAGCTCACTACGCAACCTGCAAAAGGTTTTCTCATCCAACGGCTTGGTGAAGATATCGGCTAGCTGGTTCTCGGTGCTAACATGGTACACTTCGATATCTCCCTTTTGCTGGTGGTCCCTCAGAAAGTGATGCCAGATGTCTATGTGCTTAGTGCGGCTGTGTTCAACAGGATTATCCGCCATGCGGATTGCAGTCTCATTGTCACATTGGAGTGGAACTTTGCTCAGATTGTAGCCAAACTCCTGGAGGGTTTGCCTCATCCAAAGTAGTCGCGCGCAACACTGTCCTGCGGCAACATACTCGGCCTCAGCGGTGGATAGGGCAACGAATGTTTGTTTCTTTGAACTCCAGGACACCAGGGACCTTCCTAGGAATTGGCACGTCCCCGATGTGCTCTTCCTATCAACCTTGCACCCGGCATAATCGGAGTCTGAGTATCCAATCAAGTCAAAGGTAGACCCCTTTGGATACTAGATTCCAAAGCAAGGCGTAGAAACTAAATATATAAGAATTCGTTTAACAGCCACAAGATGACATTCCTTGGGGTCGGATTGATATCTAGCACACATGCATACACTTAACATAATGTCTGGTCTACTAGCACATAAATAAAGTAATGACCCTATCATAGACCGGTATGCCTTTTGATCAACTGACTTACCTCCTTTGTTGAGGTCGACATGCCCGTCGGTTCCCATCGGTGTCTTCGCGGGCTTGGCATCCTTCATCCCAAACCTCTTGAGAAGATCTTGAGTGTACTTCGTTTGGGAGAGGAAGGTGCCGTCCTTGAGTTGCTTCACTTGGAACCCAAGGAAGTAGGTCAACTCGCCCATCATCGACATCTCAAACTTTTGTGTCATCACCCTGCTAAACTCCTCACGAGACTTTTGATTAGTAGAACCAAATATTATGTCAATCGACATAAATTTGGCACACAAAAAGATCACCATCACAAGTCTTAGTAAAAAGAGTGGGATCGGCTTTCCCAACCTTGAAAGCATTAGCAATTAAGAAATCTCTGAGGCATTCATACCATGCTCTTGGGGCTTGCTTAAGTCCATAGAGCGCCTTAGAGAGCTTGAACACATGGTCGGGTACCTGTCATCCTCAAAGCCAGGGGTTGTCCACGTATACCTCCTCCTTGATTGGCCCGTTGAGGAAAGCGCTCTTCAGATCCATTTGAAACAACCTGAAAGAATGGTGAGCGACATAGGCTAATAATATTTGAATAGACTCTAGCCTAGCCACAGGAGCAAAAGTCTCCTCAAAATCCAAACCTGCGACTTGGGCATAATCTTTTGCCACAAGTCGAGCCTTGTTTCTTGTCACCACCCCGTGCTTGTCTTGCTTGTTGCAGAACACCCACTTGGTTCCCACAACATTTTGCTTGGCACGTGGCACCAGGCTCCAAACTTCATTTCTCTTGAAGTTGTTGAGCTCTTCCTGCATGGCTAACACCCAATCCAGATCCTGCAAGGCCTCTTCTACCCTGAAAGGCTCAATAGAAGAGACAAACGAGTAATGCTCACAAAAGTTAGCTAATCTTTAGCGAGTAGTTACTCCCTTGCTTATGTCACCCAGAATCTGGTCAACGGGGTGATGTCGTTGGATCATTGCTCGGATTTGAGTTGGAGGGGCACTTGGTGCTTCTTCCTCCATCGCTTGTTCTTCTTGTGCTCCCCCTTGATCATGTCCCTCTTCTTGAAGTACCTGTTCACCGTCTTGAGTTGGAGGCTGCACCATTGTGGAGGAAGATGGCTGATCTTGCTCTTGATGTTCCTGTGGTCGCACATCACCTATCACCATCGTGCGCATTGTGGCCGTCAGAACATCATCTTCATCTATGTCATCAAGATCAACTTGCTCTCTTGGAGAGCCATTAGTCTCATCAAATACAACGTCGCTAGAGACTTCAACCAAACCCGACGATTTGTTGAAGACTCTATATGCCTTTGTATTTGAGTCATACCCTAGTAAAAACCCTTCTACTGCCTTGGGAGCAAATTTAGAATATCTACCTTTCTTCACCAGAATGTAACATTTGCTCCCAAATACACGAAAGTAAGAAACATTGAGTTTGTTACCGGTAAGGAGTTCATACGAGGTCTTCTTGAGAAGGCGATGTAGGTAGAGTCGGTTTATGGCGTGGCAAGCTGTGTTCACAGTTTCCGACCAAAACCGCTCGGGCATCTTGAATTCTCCAAGCATCGTTCTCGCCATGTCGGTAAGTGTTCTGTTCTTCCTCTCTACAACACGGTTTTGCTATGGTGTGTAGGGAGCGGTGAACTCGTGCTTGATGCCTTCTTCCTCAAGATACTCCTCCACTTGCAGATTCTTGAACTCGGACCCGTTGTCGCTTCTTATCTTTTTCACCTTGAGCTCAAATTCGTTTTGAGCCCTCCTTAGAAAGCGCTTTAAGGTCCCTTGGGTTTCTGATTTATCCTGCAAAAAGAACACTCAAGTGAAGCAGGAAAAATCATCAACAATTACCAGACCATACTTACTTCCCCCGATGCTAAGGTAGGCAATGGGTCCGAAGAGGTCCATGTGAAGAAGCTCCAGTGGTCTTGATGTTGTCATCACATTCTTGCTGTGATGAGTGCTTCCTACCTGTTTCCCTGCCTGACAAGCTGCACAAGGTCTATCTTTCTCGAAACAGACATTGGTTAGTCCTAACACATGTTCTCCCTTTAGAAGTTTATGAAGGTTCTTCATCCCAACATGTGCTAGACGACGATGCCACAGCCAGCCCATACTAGTCTTAGCTATTAAGCATGCATCTAGATCGGCCTCCTCTTTTGAAAAATCAACTAAGTAGAGTTTACCGTCTAATACACCCTTAAAAGCTAATGAACCATCACTCCTTCTAAAGGCAGATACATCAACATTTGTAAAAAGACAATTGTAACCCATGTGACACAATTGACTTACAGACAGAAGGTTGTAACCAAGCGACTCTACTAGAAATACATTTGATATGGAGTGCTCGTTGGTGATGGCTATCTTTCCCAAAACCTTGACCTTGCCTTGATTCCCATCTCCAAAGATAATCGTATCCTAGGAATCCTTGTTTTTGACCTAGGAGGTGAACATCTTCTCCCCCGTCATGTGGTTTGTGCATCCGTTGTCGATAATCCAGCTTGAGCCCCCGGATGCATAAACCTGCAAGGAATTTAAGCTTGGGTTTTAGGTACCCAACTCTTGTTGGGTCCTACAAGGTTAGTCACAATAACTTTTGGAACCCAAATACAAGTCTTGTCTCCCTTGCATTTGGATCCCAATTTCCTAGTCACTACTTTTGCATTCTTACATGAAAGAACAAAAGAAGTGTTGCACACACGGAAAACAGTAGTAGATTCATTGCACATTTTCCTAGGCACATGATGCACAACATGATTTCTCCTAGGCCTACTTCTACCATGAACACAAGTAGAACTAGAGGTAAACATAGCATGTGAATTAAAAGCATCATGATCATAACTCCTATTATAATGAACACGATTAGCAATTTTCCTATCATAAATAAAAGCATGGTTCCTTTGAGGACTACTAGTCATAGGGGCCTTTCCCTTTCTCCTTGTTGAGAACGGGAGTCCTTTGACTTGTTAAGTTCTTGGCTTCCTTTTGAAAACCAAGCCCATCCTTAATTGAGGGGTGTCTACCAATAGTGTAGGCATCCCTAGCAAACTTTAATTTATCAAAATCACTTTTGCAAGTCTTAAGTTGAGCATTAAGACTTGCCACCTCGTCATTTAATTTGGTAATAGAAATAAGGTGTTCATCACAAGCATCAACATCAAAATCCTTGCATCTATTACAAATAACAACATGCTCTACACATGAACTAGATTTATTAACTCCCTCTAGCTTAGTAGTTAATTCATCATTTAAACTCTTTAAACTAGACATAGTTTCATGGCAAGCAGATAACTCAGAAGATAGCATTTCATTCCTCTTAGTTTCTAAAGCAAGAGATTTTTGAACACTAATAAATTTGTCATGCTCTTCATACAAAATATCTTCTTGCTTTTCTAGCAATCTATCTTTTTCATTTAGAGCATCAATTAATTCATTAATTTTCTCTACTTTAGCTCTATCTAAACCTTTAAATAAGCTAGAGTAATCTACTTCATCATCGGAAGAATCATCATCGCTAGAAGTAGTGTACTTAGGGGTATCTCGAACATGTACCTTCTTTTCCTTGGCCATGAGGCAAGTGTGGCGTTCGTTGGGGAAGAGCGAAGACTTGTTGAAGGCCGAGGCAGCCAGTCCTTCATCGTCGGAGTCGGATGAAGAGCAGTCTGAATCCCATTCTTTTCCAAGGTGCGCCTCGCCCTTCGCCTTCTTGTAAACTTTCTTCTTCTCCCTCTTCCCGTACTTTTCTTGTTCCTGGTCATTATCATTATCGGGGCATTGAGCAATAAAATGACCAGTCTTACCGCATTTGAAGCAGGAGCGCTTTCCCCTTGTTTTATTCTTGTTGGGGTACTCCTTGCATCCTTTAAGTGCGGTCTTGAAGTGCTTGATGATAAGCGCCATCTCATCTTCGTTAAGTCCGACAGCCTCTACTTGAGCTACCTTGCTTGGTAGCGCCTCCTTGCTGCTTGTTGCTTTGAGAGCAACGGGCTGCGACTCGTAGATGGGTAATATACCGTTCAAAGCGTCATCCACGTATCGCGCTTCCTTCACCATCATGCGCTCGCTCACAAACTTTCCAAGGATCTCCTCGGGCATCATCTTTGTGTACCTGGGGTTTTCACGAATAAGATTGACAAGATGGGGGTCAATTACAGTAAATGACCTGAGCATGAATCGGACGACGTCATGGTCCGTCCATCTTGTGCTTCCATAACTTCTAATCTTGTTGACCAGAGTCTTGAGCCTGTTGTAGGTTTGTATTGGCTCTTCTCCCCTGATCATGGCGAATCTCTCTAGCTCGCCTTCCACTAGTTCCATTTTGGTGATCATTGTAGCATCGTTTCCCTCATGTGAGATCTTGAGGGTGTCCCAAATTTGATTGGCGTTGTCCAAGCCACTTACTTTATTGTATTCATCCTTGCAAAGCGAAGCTAACAGGACAATAGTAGCTTGGGCATTCTTATGAATTTGTTCGTTAATGAATACAGGATTATCCGTACTATCAAAATGCATCCCTATTTCCACAATTTCCCAGATGCTAGGATGGAGAGAAAACAGATGACTACGCATTTTATGACTCCAAAATGAGTAATCCTCTCCATCAAAGTGTGGGGGTTTTCCAAGAGGAATAGAAAGCAAATGGGCATTTGAGTTGTATGGAATACGGGAATAATCAAAGGAATAGTTTTGATTGACCGTCTTTTTCTTTGACGAGGAGTCGTCGTCGTCCCTTGGTGAAGAGGAAGATGCATCGCTGTCGTAGTATATGGTCTTCTTGATGCGCCTCTTCTTCTTCCCGTCCCTCTTCTTGTGATTTGAGCCTGAGTCGGTGGGTTTGTCATCCCTTGGCTCGTTGAAGAGGGACTCCTTCTCCTTGTCGTTGACCACCATTTCCTTTCCCTTAGGATCCATCTCTTCGGGCGGTTAGTCCCTTGAATGAAGAGTACGGCTTTGATACCAATTGAGAGCACCTAGATGGGGGGTGAATAGGTGATCCTGTAAAATCAAACACTAAATTCCCACAAACTTGATTATAAAGATATTAGTGCGAGTTAATCAAGTCTATGAGGCGAGCTCTTGCGAACACAGACAATCAAAGAGAGAGCACACAAGAGACACGCGATTTTTATCCTATGGTTCGACCAAGTAATACTTGCCTACTTCCACGTTGTGGCATCCCAATGGACGAGGCGTCCCAATGGACGAGGGTTGCACTCAACCCCTTTCAAGTGATCCAATGATCAACTTGAATACCACAACTTTCTTCCTTATAGTCTTTCTCCCGTTTGCGAGGAATCTCCACAACTTGGAGCCTCTCGCCCTTACAATGATGATCACAAAAGAAGCACAGAAGTAAGGGAGAGGAGAGCAACACACAAGACTCAAATCCACAGCACAACCATGCACACAAGTCACAAATTGAGCTCGAAGTACAACACACGGAGTTCGCAACTCAATTGGAGCTCAAATCGCTAACACAAAGAATCGAATGCGTGGAGTCGGAGTCTGGGAGTCTTAGAATGTTTCTTGTAAGCTTGTGACTCCTTCATGCGCCTAGGGGTCCCTTTTATAGCCCCAAGGTAGCTAGGAGCCGTTGGAGGCCAACTTGGAAGGCCAAACTTGCCTTCTGTCGGGTGGTGCACCGGACAGTCCAGTGCACCACCGGACAGTCACTGAAGCTGTCCGGTGCATGATCTTCTTCCTTTTCTGACGCATCAGACCGTTGGTCCTCGGGGTCGGTTGGCGCACCGGACACTGTCCGGTGCACACCGGACAGTCTGGTGTGCCCAACCGACCGTTGCTGCGGGCCACGCGTCGCCCGCGGATTGCGCAGCCGACCGTTGGCTCACCGGACAGTCCGGTGCACCACCGGATAGCCGGTGAATTATAGTCGTACACCGCCGTCGAATCCTGAGAGCGGCGAGTTCACGCGGACCAGCCTGGCGCACCGGACACTTTTCGGTGCACCACCAGACAGTCCGGTGTGCCAGACCGAGCTGAGGATTGGCTGCATAGAGCCAAGCTTTTCCCTTTTCCTTTCTTCTTCTTTAGTCACTGTTTCTATCACTTGGATAACCATGTTAGTACACAAAACAATTCACAAAGTCTAGAAACATACCTTTTTCCTTGATTTGCATTTCTCACTTTATTTGGCACATTAGAACTTAATTAAATGTGTTGGGCACTTAATCACCAAAACATTATAGAAATTGTCCAAGGGCACATTTCCCTTTCACCTATACTCTGCAGCGACGCCTCCCTGCTTGCCCCTTTTGGGTAAGGTAATCTCTCCCTAGCTTTCCTAATTACTTGGCCAAGGGCGTGCCATTCCACCCTTGTGGTAGCACTGTTATCTCAAGTTAAGCTCCATGTTCCAATTAACATAATAATCTTGTCATGAACAATAATTAAACCAACATCAAAATTGGAACATGATCATAATTCAGATGTAACATTAATCCCAAAACCAGGTAGAGCAATAGCAAGTCTACCCAATAATTCAGTTGTCTGCAAGGTGTGGGGTAAACAAAACTAGGAAAACCTATTGGGTCCCATCAAATTAACCTGAGCATGTCATAATGATTAACATGAATATTATTAGATAAAGAAGAGTGATCAAGGGCACAACTTGCCTTAGACTCGAGATCCAAAGTACTTCCCAAGCTAGTCTTCAGATTTCTCGTGTCCTCACTGCTACTCGTAGCAATACATATAAATAAATAAGAAGTACATAGAAATAATAGTACGCCAAACATGAGAACAAACAGCGTAAGAATATTCTACGTGATGCTACAAGATCGTCGGTTCAAGAAGCACTAAAATCGGAGTTATGGTTGAGAAGATGTGGTTTCCAAAAGGTCTACGTGATTAAGCAATTAATACTAGGTTCTAGATTGATTTTATAAATCATGTGAGATATACATCAAAGATTAACTTTAACATAAGTCATACCTTAGTTAGAGATCATCTTCCATTCAAATTATAACTATAAACATATTACTTTGATTGGTTAGATTAATCTACTATACATAAATAAATACCTAATTGCAAAAGTATGTTATATGATAAAAAATAGTGTTATATTGTATATGTGATATTATTATGAATATAACCCAATTAGAATGGATTAATTTGGAGTCAAATCGCAAAAGTTATGGATTAAGGAAGTTTTAGAGTTATATAATATTAGTTCTATAGTGAGATATAAGTTCTAGGGGTTTATCTTTTAATTCTAGGGACCAAGGTGTAAGAATTCACCATGACCTAGGATGACAGTTGGTTTTACAAAAGGGCAGGGTCTCTTTAGCAAAAGCACGAGCCGAAGAGGTACACAGCCACCCCAGCCGCTGGACCATAGACTAGCGGCTCAGATTAAGTCTTTGACCAAATGAAATGGTACGCGCCACAAGCCTTTGGATCCAAGATCCATAGCCCACAATCCCACCCCGCCACAACCCATCTGATCCGCTCGTCCGTCGATATGTGGCCCAGATTTAAAATGCCAAAACGACATCATGCATCTAATCGTGGCCATCCACGGATGAATCGATGGCATGGATCAGACGTAGCGAAAGGGTACACTTAGGTCTAATCCCAGCCGTCCACGGGCCCATGCATCCATGGTCCGCGGCCACCGCAACCACCCCGACTCCGGCGACGGCAGCGCAAGGCCCTTCCCTGCGGTGGCGCCATTACTGCGAGCTCAAGAACTCGCCCCGGTGACCTAAACTCGGTGCTAATCTGTGCATACGAAAGTTCATGCAATGTATAAAAACAGGGATAGGAACTCACAGATAAATGCGCTGCCAGAAGCCCCGCCCACGGCGCAACGGCACTCGGCAGCGATCTTGAACTCCGACCCAGATGCTCCTAAGAACTCCCTTGGTCTCCGCTTTCCCCCTTCGAGCAACAGGGCAGGCGCAGAGCGACGACATCGGTGCTGCATTTTCTCTCGTCAGTTCACTCTAACCTTCCTGCTTCGGTGGTAGTGCGGGGGGCACAGATGATGGCAAGGGAAGGCCGCGAGGCTAGTATATATGGGGCAGGCGACGCATCAAAGCGGTTGCTAGTGATCCCACTTGGAAAACACGGATGGCATAATACCTGGTTGTTATGATTGGAGAAGGATATTCAGGCCTAAGGGTCCCACTTGGCGGTGAGGGCATGTACAGTCAAGGCACGCGCGGTTGAAGCGTGAGGCTGAGTAGAGGGGCCCGTGCACCAGTGAGCGCAACAGTCGGGCGCGCGTGAGCGGGATCGGACCGAGTGAGCAAGCGTAAGGTGAATGGTTTCGGCCGGCGAAAGTAGTTGGGCCGAATAGGTAAGACTTCTTTTCTCCTTTTTCCATTTTCTTTTCTGTTTTATTTTCTATTTTCAGTTTTAATTTTACAAGTTTCAAACTAAACATGGATTTTGAGTTTTCCAACTCAATACATTCATAAAATCCAGCATGCTATGCAATTATATATAAAATATTTATTTTACTTGTTTGTATATGTTTAGTTAAATGATTAAACATGCAACAAATACTCCTTAAAATATATTGTTTTTTAAACAAATCATTATTTGTTGTTGTAAGAGAAAATAATTTCTAAGGTATGATAACTATCAAAAGGGTGTTTAAGTTAACTTTCTCTTTAGAGGATATTTCCAATATATTGATAAACAAAGGGATAACCAAATATCCTTTTTATTTTTTCTTTATTAAAATCATATTTGTTTTAGGAGATGTAACTTCAAATGTAAGAAAAAAATCTTATTAAGAGACATTTTAAAATAAAACATTTAGAGAGTTTTACTATATTCCCAAATTAAGATTTAGGGGTGTTACAACGAACTCTCTGTGTGGCTTTGTTCTGACCAATTACATTGTGCCACGTCATTTATTTCACGATGAATTAAATATATGTTATCTTTTGGATTAAACCTTTGTTCTAATCCATTCAAGTAGCGTTAATTTTGTAATAACATTATCTATATTTTAAAAAATTATTTTGTCATAACAAAAGTTTTTATTAAATAATCAATTTTTTGTTTATCCGATGGTTATTAAAACTACTTTCTAGTTAAAACTAATTTATACTTTTAACTTGGACTTCTATAAATAAATGTTAACCTGATTAAAACTACCACCGTTCTCGATTATTTGTCGCCCGCTAGTTCATTTTTGAACTAAACCACGACAAATAAAAAAGAACAAAAGGAGTACTAACTTAAATGTTTTATTTAATACTTTTTAGTATAAACACGACATCTGTTTAGTAGTTCTCACATGTCATGTTTTTATAACTTAATTATTTGACCTCGAAGAGTTGAAGGGAACTGAAAGTCGCCTAGAGGGGGGGTGAATAGGGTGAATCTGAAATTTATCAACTTAAGCACAACTACAAGCCAGGTTAGCGTTAGAAATATGAACGAGTCCGAGAGAGAGGGCAAAAACAAATCGCGGGCAAATAAAGAGTGAGACACGATGATTTGTTTTACCGAGGTTCGGTTCTTGCAAACCTACTCCCCGTTGAGGTGGTCACAAAGACCGGGTCTCTTTCAACCCTTTCTCTCTCTCAAACGGTCACTTAGACCGAGTGAGCTTCTCTTCTCAATCACACGGGACACAAAGTCCCCGCAAGGACCACCACACAATTGGTGTCTCTTGCCTCGGTTACAATTGAGTTGATCACAAGAAAGAATGAGAAAAAGAAGCAATCCAAGCGCAAGAGCTCAAATGAACACAAGTCACTCTCTCACAAGTCACTATTTGATTTGGGATGAACTAAGAACTTGGGAGAGGATTTGGTCTCTTTGGTGTGTCTTGTATTGAATGCTATAGCTCTTGTAAGGTGTAGGAAGTTGGAAAACTTGGATGCTTGAATGTGGAGGTGGTTGGGGGTATTTATAACCCCAACCACCAAAAGTGGCCGTTGGGAGGCTGTTTGTCGCATGGCGCACCGGACAGTCCGGTGCGCCACCGGACACTGTCCGGTGCGCTAGCCACGTCAGCCGGCCGTTGGGTTCTGACCGTTGGAGCTCTGACTGGTGGGGCCTCTGGGCTGTCCGGTGGTGCACCGGACAGGTCCTGTAGACTGTCCGGTGCCCCTTCTGCGCGTGCTCTGACTCTGGCGCGCACTGTAGCGCATTTAATGCGGTTGCAGTCGACCGTTGGCGCGAAGGAGCCGTTGCTCCGCTGGCACACCGGACACTGTCCGGTGCTTCACCGGACAGTCCGGTGAATTATAGCGGAGCGGCCTCCCATTTTCTCGAAGGTAGCAAGTTCAGCGTCAAGTTCCCTGGTGCACCGGACACTGTCCGGTGGCACACCGGACAGTCCGGTGCGCCAGACCAGGGTGCCTTCGGGATGTCTTTAGCTCTCTTTATTTGAACCAATCTTTGGTCTTTTTATTGGCTTGTTGTGAACCTTTGGCACCTGTAAAACTTACAGACTAGAGCAAACTAGTTAGTCCAATTATTTGTGTTGGACAATTCAACCACCAAAATCAATTTAGGAAAAGGTGTAAGCCTATTTCCCTTTCAATCTCCCCCTTTTTGGTGATTGATGCCAACACAAACCAAAGCAAATATAGAAATGCATAATTGAACTAGTTTGCGTAATTGTAAGTGCAAAGGTTGCTTAGAATTGAACCAATAAATTCTTATAAGATATGCATGGATATTTTTAACATTTTGGACCACGCTTGCACCACATGTTTTGTTTTTGCAAATCCTTTTGTAAATTCATTTCAAAGTCTTTTTGCAAATAGTCAAAGGTAAATGAGAAATTTTTTGAGAAGCATTTTCAAGATTTGAAATTTTCTCCCCCTGTTTCAAATGCTTTTCCTTTGACTAAACAAAACTCCCCCTCAATAAAATCCTCCTCTTAGTGTTCAAGAGGGTTTTAGATATTAATTTAGAAAGGGATGAACCAATTTAAAATTCTATCAAAAATAAGATACCAATTGAAAAATTCATCATTTCAAAAATCTTTTCTTAACTCAAAATTTGAAAATTGGTGGTGGTGCGGTCCTTTTGCTTTGGGCTAATACTTTCTCCCCCTTTGGCATGAATCGCCAAAAACGGATACTTGAGTGAAATATAAGCCCTTATAACTACTTTCTCCCCCTTTGGCGAACGAAATATGAGTGAAGATTATACCAAAGACGGAGAGCTGCTCGGAGCGACGGCGAAGGATGAGTAAATTGATGGAGTGGAGTGGAAGTCTTTGTCTTCGCTGAAGACTCCAATTCCCTTTCAATCTATGACTTGGTTTGAAATACACTTGAAAACACATTAGTCATAGCATATAAAAGAGATATGATCAAAGGTATATTAATGAGCTATGTGTGCAAAACATCAAAAGAAATTCCGAGAATCAAGAATATTTAGCTCATGCCTAAGTTTGTTAAATGTTTGTTCATCTAGTGGCTTGGTAAAGATATCGGCTAATTGTTCTTTGGTGTTAATATATGCAATCTCGATATCCCCCTTTTGTTGGTGATCCCTTAGAAAATGATACCGAATGGCTATGTGTTTAGTGCGGCTATGTTCAACGGGATTATCCGCCATGCGGATTGCACTCTCATTATCACATAGAAGAGGAACTTTGGTTAAATTGTAACCATGGTCCCTAAGGGTTTGCCTCATCCAAAGCAATTGCGCGCAACAATGGCCTGCAGCAATATACTCGGCTTCGACGGTAGAAAGAGCTACAGAATTTTGCTTCTTTGAAGCCCAAGACACCAGAGACCTTCCCAAGAACTGGCAAGTCCCCGATGTGCTCTTTCTATTAATTTTACACCCCGCCCAATCAGCATCCGAATAACCAACTAAATCAAATGTGGATCCCCGAGGGTACCAGAGCCCAAACTTAGGAGTATAAACTAAATATCTCAAGATTCGTTTTACGGCCGTAAGGTGAGCTTCCTTAGGGTCGGCTTGGAATCTTGCACACATGCATACGGAAAGCATAATGTCCAGTCGAGATGCACATAAATAGAGTAAAGAACCTATCATCGACCGGTATACCTTTTGATCTACGGATTTACCTCCCGTGTCGAGGTCGAGAGGCCCATTGGTTCCCATGGGTGTCTTGATGGGCTTGGCATCCTTCATCCCAAAATTGTTTAGAATGTCTTGAATATACTTCGTTTGGCTAATGAAGGAGTCCTCATGGAGTTGCTTCACTTGAAATCCCAAGAAGTACTTCAACTCCCCCATCATGGACATCTCGAATTTCTGTGTCATGATCCTACTAAATTCCTCACATGTAGATTCGTTAGTAGACCCAAATATAATATCATTAACATAAATTTGGCATACAAACAAATCATTTTCAAGAGTTTTAGTAAATAAAGTAGGATCGGCCTTTCCGACTTTGAAGCCATTAGCGATAAGAAAATCTCTTAGGCATTCATATCATGCTCTTGGGGCTTGCTTGAGCCCATAAAGCGCCTTAGAAAGTTTATATACGTGATTAGGATACTCACTATCTTCAAAGCCGGGAGGTTGCTCAACATAGACCTCTTCCTTGATTGGTCCATTGAGGAAGGCACTTTTCACGTCCATTTGGTAAAGCTTAAAGCCATGGTAAGTAGCATAGGAAAGTAAAATGCGAATTGACTCAAGCCTAGCTACGGGTGCATAGGTTTCACCGAAATCCAAACCTTCGACTTGTGAATACCCCTTGGCCACAAGTCGGGCTTTGTTCCTTGTCACCACACCATGCTCGTCTTGCTTGTTGCGGAAGACCCACTTGGTTCCTACAACATTTTGGTTAGGACGTGGAACTAAATGCCATACCTCATTCCTAGTGAAGTTGTTGAGCTCCTCTTGCATCGCCACTACCCAATCCGAGTCTTGTAGTGCTTCCTCTACCCTGTGTGGCTCAATAGAGGAAACAAAAGAGTAATGTTCACAAAAATGAGCAACACGAGATCGAGTAGTAACCCCCTTTTGAATATCGCCGATGATGGTGTTCACGGGGTGATCTCGTTGGATTGCTTGGTGGACCCTTGGGTGTGGCGGTCTTGGAACTTGTTCATCTTCCTCATCTTGATCATGGGCATCTCCCCCTTGATCATTGCTCTCCTCTTGAGGTGGCTCAACTTCTTGATCTTCTCCTTCATCATTTTGAGCCTCATCCTCATCTCGAGTTGGTGGAGATGCTTGCACGGAGGAAGATGGTTGATCTTGTGCTTGTGGAGGCTCTTCGGATTCCTTAGGACACACATCCCCAATGGACATGTTCCTTAACGCGACGCACGGAGCCTCTTCATCATCTAGCTCATCAAGATCAACTTGCTCTACTTGAGAGCCGTTAGTCTCATCAAACACAATGTCACAAGAAACTTCAACTAGTCCAGAGGACTTGTTAAAGACTCTATATGCCCTTGTGTTTGAATCATATCCTAGTAAAAAGCCTTCTACAGCCTTAGGAGCAAATTAAGATTTTCTACCCCTTTTAACAAGAATAAAGCATTTGCTACCAAAGACTCTAAAATATGAAACATTGGGCTTTTTACCGGTTAGGAGTTCATATGATGTCTTCTTGAGGATTTGGTGTAGATATAACCGGTTGATGGCGTAGTAGGCGGTGTTGACCGCCTCGGCCCAAAACCGATCCGAGGTCTTGTACTCATCAAGCATGGTCCTTGCCATGTCCAATAGAGTTCTATTCTTCCTCTCCACTACACCATTTTGTTGTGGCGTGTAGGGAGAAGAGAACTCATGTTTGATGCCCTCCTCCTCAAGGAAGCCTTCGATTTGAGAGTTCTTGAACTCCGTTCCGTTATCGCTTCTTATTTTCTTGATCCTTAAGCCGAACTCGTTTTGAGCACGTCTCAAGAATCCCTTTAAGGTCTCTTGGGTATGAGATTTTTCCTGCAAAAAGAACACCCAAGTGAAGTGAGAATAGTCATCCACAATAACTAGATAGTACTTACTCCCGCCGATGCTTATGTAAGCTATTGGGCCGAATAGGTCCATGTGTAGGAGCTCGAGTGGCTTGTCAGTCGTCATGATGTTCTTGTGTGGATGATGAACACCAACTTGCTTCCCTGCCTGACATGCACTACAAATCCTGTCTTTCTCAAAATGAACATTTGTTAGTCCCAAAATGTGTTCTCCCTTTAGAAGCTTGTGAAGATTCTTCATTCCAACATGTGCTAGTCGGCGATGCCAGAGCCAGCCCATGTTAGTTTTAGCAATTAAGCAAGTGTCGAGTTCAGCTCTATCAAAATCTACTAAGTTTAGCTGACCCTCTAACACTCCCTTAAATGCTATTGAATCATCACTTCTTCTAAAGACAGTAACACCTGTATCCGTAAAAAGACAGTTGTAACCCATTTTACATAATTGCGAAACTGAAAGCAAGTTATAATCTAAAGAATCTACAAGAAAAACATTTGAAATGGAATGGTCAGGTGATATAGCTATTTTACCCAATCCTTTGACCAAACCTTGATTCCCATCCCCGAATGTGATAGCTTGTTGGGGATCTTGGTTTTTCTCATAGGAGGAGAACATCTTCTTCTCCCCTGTCATATGGTTTGTGCACCCGCTGTCGATGATCCAACTTGAGCCCCCGGATGCATAAACCTACAAAACAAATTTAGTTCTTGATTTTAGGTACCCAAACGGTTTTGGGTCCTTTGACATTAGATACAAGAACTTTGGGTACCCAAACACAAGTCTTTGACCCCTTGTGCTTGCCCCCAACATACTTGGCAACTACTTTGCCGGATTTGTTAGTTAAAACATAAGATGCATCAAAAGTTTTAAATGAAATGTTATGATCATTTGATGCAGCAGGAGTTTTCTTTTTAGGCAATTTAGCATGGGTTGATTGCCTAGAGCTAGATGTCTCACCCTTATACATAAAAGCATGATTAGGGCCAGAGTGAGACTTCCTAGAGTGAATTCTCCTAATCTTGTGCTCGGGATAACCGATAGGGTACAAAATGTAACCCTCGTTATCCTGAGGCATGGGAGCCTTGCCCTTAACAAAGTTTGACAATCTTTTAGGAGGGGCATTAAGTTTGATATTGTCTCCCTTTTGCAAGCCAATGCCATCCTTGATGCCAGGGCGTCTCCCACTATAGAGCATGCTTCTAGCAAATTTAAAATTTTCATTTTCTAAGTCATGCTCATTAATCTTAGCATTAAGTTGAGCTATGTGATCATTTTGTTTCTTAATTAAGGCTAGGTGATCATGAATAGCATCAACATTAATATCTCTACATCTAGTACAAATGGAAACATGCTCAACGGTGGATGTAGAGGGTTTGCAAGTTTTTAGTTCAACAATCTTAGCATGTAAAATGTCATTTTCACTTCTAAGATTGGATATGGTAACATTGAAAACATCTAAGTCCTTAGCCTTAGCAATTAATTTTTCATTTTTGTTTCTAAGGCTAGCAAGAGAAACATTCAATTCTTCAATCTTAGCAAGTAATTTAACATTATCATCTCTAAGATTGGAAATTAAATCATCACCAACATTTGAATCAACCTTAGGAATTAATCTAGCATTCTCATTTTTAAGGTTGGCAATCATATCATGACAAGTGCTTAGCTCACTAGATAATTTTTCACATTTTTCTACTTCTAGAGCATAAGCATTCTTAACCTTAACATGCTTCTTGTTTTCTTTAATTAGGAAGTCCTCTTGAGAGTCCAAGAGTTCATCCTTCTCATGAATAGCACTAATTAATTCATTTAATTTTTTCTTTTGTTGCATGTTTAGGTTGGCAAAAAGGGTGCGTAAATTATCCTTCTCATCACTAGAATTATTCTCATCACTAGAGGTTGCATATCTAGTGGAGGATCTTGATTTTACCTTCTTCCTTTTGTCGTCCTTGGCCATGAGGCACTTGTGGCTGACGTTGGGGAAGAGGAGTCCTTTGGTGACGGCGATGTTGGCGGCGTTCTCGTCGGAGGAGGAGTCGGTGGAGCTCTCGTCGGAGTCCCATTCGCGGCACACATGGGCATCGCCGCCCTTCTTCTTGTAGTATCTCTTCTTTTCTCTCCTCTTTCCTTTCTTGTCGTCGCCCCTGTCACTATCACTAGATAATGGACATTTAGCAATGAAATGACTGGGCTTACCACACTTGTAACACATCTTCTTGGAACGGGGCTTGTAATCTTTCCCCTTCCTTTGTTTGAGGATTTGACAGAAGCTCTTGATGATGAGCGCCATCTCCTCATTGTCGAGCTTGGAGGCGTCGATGGAGATTCTACTTGGAGTAGAATCTTCTTTCTTCTCCTCTGTTGCTTTGAATGCAACGGGTTGTGCTTCGGGCGTGGAGGAATCGCCTTGCTCGATGATCTTTTTGGAGCCTTTGATCATTAGCTCAAAGCTCACAAATTTACCTATGACCTCCTCGGGAGACATTTGCGTGTATCTAGGATCACCTCGAATTAATTGAACTTGAGTAGGGTTAAGGAAAACGAGGGATCTTATAATAACCTTGACCATCTCATGGTCATCCCATTTGGTGCTCCCGAGGTTGCGTACTTGATTCACCAAGGTCTTCAAGCGGTTGTACATGGCTTGTAGGTCCTCACCTTGGTTGAGTCGGAACCGACCGAGCTCCCCCTCGATCGTCTCCTGCTTGGTGATTTTAGTCACCTCATCTATTTCATGCGTGGTCTTGAGCATGTCCCAAATCTCCTTGGCGCTCTTTAATCCTTGCACCTTGTTATACTCCTCTCGACTTAGAGAGGCGAGGAGTATAGTGGTGGCTTGAGAGTTGAAGTGTCGGATTTGGGCGACCTCGTTCGAATCATAGTCTTCATCCCCCGGTGATGGTACCTGTACTCCAATTTCAACAACATCCCAAATGCTAGTGTGGAGTGAGGTTAGATGATGCCTCATTTTATCACTCCACATATTATAATATTCACCATCAAACATAGGTGGTTTGCCTAATGGGACGGAAACTAATGGAGTACGTTTGGAAATGCGAGGGTAGCGAAGGGGGATCTTACTAAACTTCTTGCGCTCATGGCGCTTAGAAGTTACGGACGGCGTGTCAGAGCCGGAGGTGGATGGCGACGAAGAGTCGGTCTCGTAGTAGACCACCTTCTTCATCTTCTTTTTCTTGTCACCGCTCCGACGCGACTTGTTGTGTGAAGGGGATCCCTTCACCTTGTTGGCGGACTCCCCGGATGGAGCCTTCCCATGGCTTGTGGCGGGCTTCTCGCCGATCCCGATCTCCCTCTTGGCAGATGCTCCCGATATTACTTCGAGCGGTTAGGCTCTAATGAAGCATCGGGCTTTGATACCAATTGAAAGTCGCCTGGAGGGGGGCTGAATAGGGCGAATCTGAAATTTATAAACTTAAGCACAACTACAAGCCGGGTTAGCGTTAGAAATATGAACGAGTCCGAGAGAGAGGGCAAAAACAAATCGCGAGCAAACAAAGAGTGAGACACGATGATTTGTTTTACCGAGGTTCAGTTCTTGCAAATCTACTCCCCGTTGAGGTGGTCACAAAGACCGGGTCTCTTTCAACCCTTTCCCTCTCTCAAACGGTCACTTAGACCGAGTGAGCTTCTCTTCTCAATCACACGGGACACAAAGTCCCCGCAAGAACCACCACACAATTGGTGTCTCTTGCCTCGGTTACAATTGAGTTGATCACAAGAAAGAATGAGAAAAAGAAGCAATCCAAGCGCAAGAGCTCAAATGAACATAAGTCACTCTCTCACAAGTCACTATTTTATTTGGGATGAACTAAGGACTTGGGAGAGGATTTGATCTCTGTGGTGTGTCTTGTATTGAATGCTATAGCTCTTGTAAGGTGTAGGAAGTTGGAAAACTTGGATGCTTGAATGTGGAGGTGGTTGGGGGTATTTATAACCCAACCACCAAAAGTGGTCGTTGGGAGGCTGTCTGTCGCATGGCGCACTAGACAGTCCGGTGCGCCACCGGACACTGTCCGGTGCGCCAGCCACGTCAGCCGGTCGTTGGGTTCTGACCGTTGGAGCTCTGACTGGTGGGGCCTCTGGGCTGTCCGGTGGTGCACCGGACAGGTCCTGTAGACTGTCCGGTGCCCCTTCTGCGCGTGCTCTGACTCTGGCGCGCACTGTAGCGCATTTAATGCGGTTGCAGTCGACCGTTGGCCGAAGGAGCCGTTGCTCCGCTAGCACACCGGACACTGTCCGGTGCTTCACCGGACAGTCCGGTGAATTATAGCGGAGTGGCCTCCTATTTTCCCGAAGGTAGCGAGTTCAGCGTCAAGTTCCCTGGTGCACCGGACACTGTCCGGTGCGCCAGACCAGGGTGCCTTTGGGATGTCTTTAGCTCTCTTTATTTGAACCCATATTTGGTCTTTTTATTGGCTTGTTGTGAACCTTTGGCACCTATAAACTTACAGACTAGAGAAAACTAGTTAGTCCAATTATTTGTGTTGGGCAATCAACCACCAAAATCAATTTAGGAAAAGGTGTAAGCCTATTTCCCTTTCAGGAACAAAAAGTTGGCCAAGCCACGAACCGGAATATCCCACCGGAGGAGCTTGGACGAGCGCTCAGAGCGTCCAACTTGGTATGACCTCAAACTCCTTCTATTTCCTTTACGGTGGGAACGAAAAACCTGTGGCGGAATTGCCACGAATTATGGGTTCCAAAAGGCCGGTCCGGAAGGGCTCGCGACCACTTCAACGAAATCTAGAGCGAGGGGCAAGCAAGTGACAGGCACACTAGCGGCTAGGACCCTGATGCGTGAAGTGTGAATGGCGTCACTAGCTTGTGTTCGAGTCCTGTGAATGTGCTACTCATGGTTTATCACGGAGAGAGGCAACGGGCCATCGAGTCCAGTCGAACGGAGTTGGCAACTATATGAGTCGGTGCCTAGGATTATGAGGATGGTCCCCTAGCAGACCCCGCACTTGGATCTTGCAAAAGGACCCAGGGCCTCACTCTGAATACCCGTTTGCAGCTCACCGAGCGCCATTGCTCGACCATCGAGGAAAGCGTGGTTTGGCTCACCTCCCCTCATCACTACGGAAGAGATGCGTGGGGAGACTAAAACAAAAAGATGGAACGACCCCCTAGACGGATCTCTGCATCGAGCAGAGGCTCGGGGGCTTGCCTCACACGAGTATGGTGTGTAGGAAACGGTGACGCCTAAGAGGGGTGAATTAGGACTTCTAAAAATTCTTTATAAAAGTAGGCCACAAATTAATCCCTAGAACAAAACCTATGCAAATAAGCAATCTAGAATATGCAAACTAGGTTTTGTCTAAGTGTTGCTATCTCTACCGTAAAAGGAGTGTTGCAACCTAAGTTTCAATCCTAAATAATCTAACTAGAAAGAAAAGATTGTAACTTAAGTATTTAATGTAAATGCAGAAGGTAAAGAGCAAACGTAGAGATGCAAACTCCCGTGGATGACGCCGATATTTTTACCGAGGTATTCGGAACCACGCAAGGTCCTGACTAATCCTAGTTGGTGCCCTATGCAAAGGGTAGCCCAAGCGAGGGCCAAGCACCACGGTCAAGTAACTCCGTAGAGAGCCATAGGCCTTCTCCACGCGCAAGTGGTGTGACGCTTCTGGCTTCTCTTGGATGCTCCCCGCCGTCTCCACTATCGAGCTTCTGGCCAAAATGTTGTGGGTCTCATTCCCTTCGGTACACGGTGGCAGCTGTATCACAAACACGGTTGATACGGTCTCACAAGACTCTCGCCCTACTCGATACAATATTACAACGGCTCACACAAGAGCCGAGGGGTTTTGTGAGTTTTTCTAAACTCATTCAACTAACTAGGAACAACCTAGATCAAGCACATAAGTGATCTAACTAACCTAAGCACTTTGCAAAGGACCTACGCTAATCACCGAGTGATTCTATTAAGCACTTGGAAATGTCTATAACATGTGTTGGTATGTTGCTTGGGCTCCCACACCTTCAAATGGTCGGTTGGGTGAAGTATATATCGGCCTCAACTCGAATATAGTCGTTGGAGAAAAGTTGTTGCTCTCTTTGGCACACCGGACAGTCGGTGGTAGGCACCAGACAGTCTGGTGCCCTGTCCGTTGCCACATAGCGGTTGGATATGACCATTGCAGGTGATTGTTGTCGCGTGTTAGCCTTGCACCAGACAGTCCAGTGGCTCTTCTTCATAATGCCACCAGGAACTAGCCGTTGGGATGCAATTCCCTGGTGCACCGGACAGTCCGCCAGGTGACACCAGATAGTTCGCTATTCTCATCTAGACGGTCCGCGAGTGGCTACACTTTCTTCAAGTCTAGACTTTGCTTGATACTTGTTGATCTATACTTATGATCTTCATAATGTCTTCTTTTGAGGTGTTGCTTCCTCAATGCCATAGTCCAAGTCAATTTAGCATGCTGTGAACTACAAATACAAACACTGGCAAACACATTAGTCCACATATTATGTTGATCATCAAACACCAAAATCATTTAGTTAAATGGGCTGAGGTCCATTTTCCTTACATGGTGAATGGGAAAAAAGTCTCACGAATCGTGCCCCTTGGACCATGAGAGAACCTAGGGCCAACAGGGGTCCGAGGTACCCAACAACCATACACATTGTAGGAACAAATGGGCCGCAAAGCAAGATTATGGGAGATCATAGATTATTTCCTCCACCAACACCACCCTAAGCATGGAGCTCGCCATGGTCAAAGCTACTTGTTAGGAGTTCCAAGTTCCCTGACGTTGTCTCGGCAGATAGGCCGACAACCTGATGAAGGCGGCCACCACAGCAAAGTTGAGCAATGGCGAAGGTCGTCACTGCGCCACGGTGAATCCCAAACTCCACAGGAACTGGGGCTCCCCAAGGAGACGAACTTGGGCAAATAAAATCTTTTTCTAATAATTCTTCTATTTGTTTCTTGAGTTTGACTAAATCTTTGACATCCATTCTGTAAGGTCTTTTTGAAATCGATGCAGTTCCAGGTAATAATTGAATAGAGAACTCTATACACGATCAGGTGGCATACATGGTAATTCCTCTAGAAATATGTCTGGGTATTCACACACTATTCTGATGTGTTCCAAAGATTTCTCCTTCGATTGATTTACCATGGCTTCTGTTGCTGCTGGCATACTAACATTGACTTCAATTCTTTCTCCTTGCGGACTAGTTAATGTGACCATCCTCTTAGCATAAGATAATACTCCATCATACTTGGCTAAGTAGTCTATTCCAAGTATCACATCGATTCCACTCGATTCCAAGATTATCAGCTCTACTAGAAAGCTTATTCCACTAATCGCAAGCTTAGTCTAAGGGCATGAGTGAGTGGCTCTAAGTTCACCTCATGGTGATCTAATTAATAGTTTTCTCTTCAAAGGATAGATGGATATATTATGCTTTTCCACAAATGACTTTGTTACGAAAGAGTGAGATGCTCCAGAATCAAATAAAGCTGATGCAGGTATGGAGTTAATAAGAAACATACCATACACCACGTCGGCATCCTCAGGAACTGTTTCTGCTGTCACATGATTAATTCTTCCCTTACTCTAGTTCTGTAGAGTCTTGTTCTGTGCAGTACCACGAGCAAGTGTATTCTGATCAACTCTTTGACTGTTGTTCCTCTGGGGTGTCTGTGGGTTGCGCTTAGAGCAATTGTTGGCATAATGACCAAGTTCATCACACTTAAAACATCCACTAGGTTGGACTGGAGTAGTTGTATTGTTATTTCTAGTCGGTGTGTTCACGTCGCTTCCTTGACGATTCTGTTGATAACCACTAGACCATTGACTAGTCTGAGAATTGTTCCTTTGTTGGTTCTGGTATTGGTTGTTTCTCTGTCCTTGCTGTCCAGAGCATTGCACTTGATAATTGTTGTTTCCACTCTGATTTCCATAGCGAAACTAAGAACCTTGAGAGTTGTTTTATCAGGTGTTTCTACTAGACCGTCCTTGGAATTTCCTCTTGTCATCAGATAATTCCCTTCTTTTGCTTTCTAGGTCAATTGCCTTGTTGAGTAGAGTCTGGAAATTGGGAAAGTTGTGGCTCTGTAACTGATAGTTCAATGGTTTGATCAAACCTTCTAAGAATCGCTCTTGGTGCTTCTCATTTGTGTCAACTTCCTCTGGTGCATAGCGAGAAAGTTGGATGAAACGATCCCAGTATTCACTAACGGACATACCTCCTTGAGTGAGGGATAAGAATTTCGTCTTCTTAAGTTTCATTATTCCCGTGGGAATATGGTGAGCACAAAAGTTCTCCTGAAATTCCTGCCAAGTTATGGCGTCTGCATTTGCATGTGCCGCAGTGAAGGCATCCCACCAGTCGGACGCGGCGCCTTTGAGTCTTCTGGAGGCATACAAGACCTTCTCTAGGTCGTTGCACTGTGTAATGTCCAACTTCTTTCTTATGACCTTAAGCCAGTCATCAGCATCCAATGGATCAACTAAATGAGAAAATGCAGGGGGATGATGACTCATAAAATCTTTGTGCTTGTCCCGAGCTTGGGGTGCATTCTGCTGTTGGAGATTCTGTTGGTTCTTTTGGATTTGCTGCACTGAAGCAGTGAGGCCTTGGAGAAGTTGCATCTGCGTGGCAAGGAACTGCTCCATGGTTGGGTTGGGTGGTGGTGGTGGCAACTGCTGACCAGCACGCTGATTAGGTGTGTTTCTGGGACCTAGGCGATCGTTCACCATCTGGTCGGTTAGAAAGTGCATCCTTTAGATAAGTGAAGAGTAGAGAAAGATTCTATGGGGAATAGCTTTTAACTAAACTTAAGATTATTTGTTAATTTTAAAGGTTCTTATGGCCATCATTCCATAAGATCATTGCACTCAAGCAAAAATCCAAATCAAACATTATGCAAACATCACCATCACATGGTTATTATTATAATCATAATATCATGAAGAGTTTTGTCATCTAATGGCAAAATCA
Organism: Zea mays; assembly: GCF_902167145.1. Taxonomy (NCBI): domain Eukaryota; kingdom Viridiplantae; phylum Streptophyta; class Magnoliopsida; order Poales; family Poaceae; genus Zea; species Zea mays. Next base: position 107,911,865 of record NC_050097.1, read on the forward strand.
AACTTATTACAATATGACTTATAAATCTAGAGTAGCCTAGTGATAGATCCTGGGTCTCCGCAGCGAATCCTCTTGTGAGGAAAGGACACGGCTATGGCAGGGACTTGGGCTTTAGGTGGATTTCTTCCTTCGAGCTGAGCTTCAAGGGCTGCAATCCTAGCATGTGCTTCTTCAAGTTCTCCATGTACCCTTGAGAGATCTAGGGTAGCACTGACCAGGTCAGTGTTAAGACCTGCCACCACATCTACAAGGGTGTTGAGGCGATCTTCTCCAGCTTCACCTGGAACAACACTGGTTTGGCTTTCTCCACGAAGACGTAGAGGAAGATGTATGTACCTCGTGTCATGCAGCAGCTACTGATAAGTGTGGCTGAGAGACCACAGAGCTCTCCTGGCAGCATTGTTGACCGAAGCAGCGTAGGTAGATAGTGGCGTCAGAGCCTCATGGGCTGATAGAGTCCTAAAACCTCTATCTCCTGCATCCATCACCCTGATATGCACGCAAGTGATGTAGTAACAATACCGAGGGGCTCAGACACTTGTCTTGTGTCATATAGAGATCGGACGTAGGTACCTAGCGCATGCAGTACATCCTGCAACAGGTTTGGGAAGTGTCCTGTCTCAAACATTGAAGTGTAATGCTTAGTGACAGGCCATATCCTAACAAAGTTGTCCTCCTGCTCATCATTGGCTTCTTTGTTGTTGATTTCCTCTTCTTCTTCTTCTTCACCTTCTCCACCATCACCGGAATCATCCGGATCCTCGCCTCTAGGAGCCGGGGCTTGAGCTACTGGTGCTGGCGGTGCTGAAGACGAAGCTCTGGCTGCAAAGTCTTGTGATCCTGGCAACGGGGTGGGTGTCGCCAAAATCGCCTCTAAGTTTTCCTTCAGAATTACTCCATTCTCTACACAAAGTTGGTGAAGATCCACAAGGACTTCCTCTACTACCACTGGGTAGACAGGAGCCTGCCGTGGTGGAGGGATATAGTTGGTGTTCACAAGGGTGGTCTGGATTGTACGCACCATCTACAAGAAAAAATGTCAACTTAATTGAATTTTAAAGAGGCAAGATGGATAAAATAATTTGTAAGAGTAAAATATGTATATTTTGAAATACTAAGCTTTTCGTTTCTAACTAGTCTAATGACCTAGAGTCAGCATAGCTCTGATACCACTTTTGTCACACCCGGTTTTAGGGGCAAAACCGAATGCATAGCATATGTGTGCTAGGATCTATTTTCCACACATATGTTGACGTCACAAGTGTAATATATCAAAAGACAATGCAATAAAGGCGTAAAGAGAGTATAATAACTTTATTACATCATCGAGACATAAATATCTTAAATAGTTTCATCATCAAAGTACAACAGATATAACATGGGCGATCTTACAGTGGAAGATGACTGGAGCATGGTTAGACTCAGTACTCGTCAACATCATCGGTAAAGTCTTCTTCATCACCCTCTGATCAAAATATTAGCAAGGGGTGAGCTCACTTATGTTCGGGGCTCAGCAAGTGGGAGGAGTAATTCAAGTTTAACAAGGTAGGCTATGGATAAGCGGTAAGCATTTTAGTTAGTCAATATTTTATTAACAACGTCTGACTTACTAGTTGTAAGTGTATCCTAAAATTCCCACTTAAACATAAGTACATGATTATATCTCAAAAACACTTAAGTGAAATCATTTAAGAAAACCATTTATAAATCATCAAATCACGATTCATTTTCCATCTTTAAGTTCAATTATCATGTGAGGGTCCAGTTTGCTCTTAACCGTGAGCACAGCTGACATATCAGTTTTACACTCTGTAGAGGTGGTACAACTTTACCCACAAGCCATGTATCTCCTCTAGCCTGGGTTGTACGAACCCATAAACAGTGCCAAGGTGAATGGCTAGAGATCCATTATGAGGCTTTCATAAAACATCCTTAGTACAAAGCCACCCGCTAAGGTTTCCACGTAAGTATTGATGGCCCTCTGGGCCAGGTAACTTAGCCAAGACTACCACCCCATGTTAACATGAGATGCCACCAAAACCACTGCTGCCCCCCCTATTGCCCATCTTTCAGGTAGGGTTGCTAAGCACTAAGTCTATACAGCTAATTACCAAAGCCAGAGCCATGATAGCACTTGTGGTTGCACTGTTATCCTGGGTGGTCACTCCATGTTCCATTTAATACGAAATGGTCTTGTTTAACCATCGGGTTAACATCATAATATATATTTGATTTCTAGAACAATAGTATCATTAAAGAGTGACATCATAATTATCAAGTTGATTAGTAGCATAAATTGCTAAGCATAATATTTATCCCAGGGTAATCAAGGAATAGGGTTGGTATTTCTAGGAAATCTTATTTAGGCAAATCCCATCAAATTATGCAAATATCTAAAAAGTAAACATTATTATATGCATTACTTGGGTACAAACAGAAATGGAGAGGGAGAATCCACTTGCCTTGCTCAAATGTGTCATGCGGGTCGTCTTCGAACGTATTCGATTCTTCTACCACATAGTCCGCTTCTTATATATATTCGCATATCGTACATACAAAAAAAACATTCACCAAATAAATAAACATACACCATTACATGAATAGCATTCACCATTACATGAACAAGCATACACCACACAACTACCTTGGATTGTAATGGGTGAAAGTTATATGGACATGCGACTACGAAAATATTTTACCTAACATAGCTTAGAAGTAATGACTCAACCAAATCTACAAAAATAAATTACCAATTAATTATTTCTATTATGAAGAATGCTATCCTTTTAGTTTTATCCTTCCTTTCTAAAAGAAAACATTATTATAATAATCAGAGGTCAAAACATTTAAAAATAAATTAGACCACTGATTAACCTATAATTCCTGCATTATTATGAATTCCACCCTACTTACTAATTCTGTGTTAAGAAAATTTCCATTGTTTATTTAGTGAGCCTAAATGAATCTTTGTTTCTAACTTCTAGATAAACTCTAAAATTCATTGTAGACAAATAACATAATTAATAACAATTTCACTAATTTATCGCATATAAACCCAACAATTCACATACACATGAATTCCAATATTACAACAATAATGACAAAATTCATAAACTAACTCAAACGTGATTTCAAAAATTAATAAAATATTCGGGTTGTGTTCAACCTTGCGATGAACGGACGACGACGAGGTGGGGCATGGCCGGTGAAAGGGAATTAGGCTTACACCTAGTTCCTAAATAATTTTGGTGGTTGAATTGTCCAACACAAATAATTGGACTAACTAGTTTACTCTAAGTGCATAAGTTATACAGGTGCAAAAGGTTCACATTCAGTCAATAAAAAGACCAAGTGTTGGATTCAACAAAGGAGCAATGAGGCAACCGAGGGCACCTCTGGCTGAAGGCACCGGACTGTCCGGTGTGCACCGGACAGTGTCCGGTGCGCCCAGAGGACACCAACTCAAACTCTTCGCCCTCGGGAATACTCGGAAGCCGGCGCGCTATAATTCACCGGACTGTCCGGTGTGCACCGGACATGTCCGGTGCTCCTAGGAAGCGCGGTCTCCGGAACTCGCCAGGCTCGGGTTCGCGCGGCAGCCGCTCCGCTAAAATTCACCGGACTGTCCGGTGTGCACCGGACTGTCCGGTGTGCCAGCGGAGCAACGGCTCCCTGCGGCACCAACGGCTCCCTGCGGTGCATTTAATGCGCGCGCAGCGCGCGCAGACATCAGGCACGCCCATACCGGTGCACCGGACATCAAACAGTACATGTCCGGTGTGCACCGGACACCCATGCGGGCCCACAAGTCAGAAGCTCCAACGGCTAGAATCCAACGGCAGTGATGACGTGGCAGGGGGCACCGGACTGTCCGGTGTGCACCGGACTGTCCGGTGCGCCATCGAACAGACAGGTTCCCAACGGCCACATTTGGTGGTTGGGGCTATAAATACCCCAACCACCCCACCATTCATTGCATCCAAGTTTTCCACTTCCCAACTATTACAAGAGCTCTAGCATTCAATTCTAGACACACCAAAGAGATCAAATCCTCTCCAATTCCACACAAAGCCCTAGCGACTAGTGAGAGTGATTTGCCGTGTTCATTTGAGCTCTTGTGCTTGGATTGCTTCTTTTCTTTCTCACTTGTTCTTGTGATCAAAACTCCATTGTAATCAAGGCAAGAGGCACCAATTGTGTGGTGGCCCTTGCGGGGAAGTTTTGTTCCCGGCTTTGATTTGAGAAGAGAAGCTCACTCGGTCCGAGGGACCGTTTGAGAGAGGGAAGGGTTGAAAGAGACCCGGCCTTTGTGGCCTCCTCAACGGGGAGTAGGTTTGAGAGAACCGAACCTCGGTAAAACAAATCCGCGTGTCTCACTTCATTATTTGCTTGCGATTTGTTTTTCGCTCTCTCTCGTGGACTCGATTATATTTCTAACGCTAACCCGGCTTGTAGTTGTGATTATTTTTGAGAATTTCAGTTTCGCCCTATTCACCCCCCCTCTAGGCGACTATCAATTGGTATCAAAGCCCGGTGCTTCATTAGAGCCTAACCGCTCGAAGTGATGTCGGGAGATCACGCCAAGAAGGAGATGGAGACCGGCGAAAAGCCCACTACAAGCCACGGGAGCACTTCATCGGAAGAATCCCACACCAAAAGGAGGGAGAAGAAGAAGAGCTCCTCCAACAAAGGGAAGGAGAAGAAATCTTCTTCTCACCACAAAGAGAAGAAGGAAAAATCTTCTTCCCACAAGCCGCATCGGAAAGGCGACAAGCACAAGAGGATGAGGAAGGTGGTCTACTACGAGACCGACACTTCATCAACATCGACCTCCGACTCCGATGCGCCCTCCGTCACTTCTAAGCGCCAAGAGCGCAAGAAGTATAGTAAGATCCCCCTACGCTACCCTCGCATTTCCAAACATACACCTTTACTTTCCGTCCCATTAGGCAAACCACCAACTTTTGATGGTGAAGATTACGCTAGGTGGAGCGATTTAATGCGATTTCATCTAACCTCGCTCCACAAAAGTATATGGGATGTTGTTGAGTTTGGTGCACAGGTACCGTCGGTAGGGGATGAGGACTATGATGAGGATGAGGTGGCCCAAATCGAGCACTTCAACTCTCAAGCAACAACAATACTCCTCGCCTCTCTAAGTAGAGAGGAGTATAACAAAGTACAAGGGTTGAATAGCGCCAAGGAGATTTGGGATGTGCTCAAAACCGCACACGAGGGAGACGAGCTCACCAAGATCACCAAGCGGGAAACGATCGAGGGGGAGCTCGGTCGGTTCCGGCTTCGCAAAGGGGAGGAGCCACAACACATGTACAACCGGCTCAAGACCTTGGTGAATCAAGTGCGCAACCTCGGGAGCGTAAAATGGGATGATCACGAGATGGTTAAGGTTATTCTAAGATCTCTTATTTTCCTTAACCCTACTCAAGTTCAATTAATCCGTGGTAATCCTAGATATACTAAAATGACCCCCGAGGAAGTTATCGGGAATTTTGTGAGTTTTGAGTGCATGATTGAAGGCTCGAGGAAGATCAACGAGCTTGATGATCCCACCACATCCGAAGCTCAACCCGTTGCATTTAAGGCAACGGAGGAGAAAAAGGAGGAGGCTACACCAAGTCGACAACCAATAGACGCCTCCAAGCTCGACAATGAGGAAATGGCGCTCGTCATCAAGAGCTTCCGCCAAATCCTCAAGCAAAGGAGGGGGAAAGACTACAAGTCCCGCTCCAAGAAGGTTTGCTACAAATGTGGTAAGCCCGGTCATTTTATTGCTAAATGTCCTATATCTAGTGACAGTGACCGAGGCGACGACAAGAAGGGGAGAAGAAAGGAGAAGAAGAGGTATTACAAGAAGAAGGGCGGCGATGCCCATGTTTGTCGCGAATGGGACTCCGACGAGAGCTCAAGCGACTCCTCCGACGACGAGGACGCCGCCAACATCGCCGTCACCAAGGGACTTCTCTTCCCCAACGTCGGCCACAAGTGCCTCATGGCAAAGGACGGCAAAAAGAAAAAGGTTAAATCTAACTCCTCCACTAAATATGAATCTTCTAGTGATGATAATGCTAGTGATGAGGAGGATAGTTTGCGTTCCCTTTTTGCCAACCTTAACATAGCTCAAAAGGAAAAATTAAATGAATTAGTCAGTGCTATTCATGAAAAGGATGATCTTTTGGATTCTCAAGAGGATTGTCTAATTAAAGAAAACAAGAAACATGTTAAGGTTAAAAAGGCTTATGCTCTTGAGATAGAGAAATGTGAAAAATTATCTAGTGAGCTAAGCACTTGCCGTGAGATGATTGACAACCTTAGACATGAAAATGCTAGTTTAAGTGCTAAGGTTGATTCACATGTTTGTAATGTTTCAATTCCCAATTCTAGAGATAATAATGATTTGCTTGCTAGGATTGAAGAATTGAACATTTCTCTTGCTAGCCTTAGAATTGAGAATGAAAAATTGCTTGCTAAGGCTAAGGATTTTGATGTTTGCAATACTACCATTTCCGACCTTAGAACTAAGAATGATATCTTGCATGCTAAGGTTGTAGAATTAAAATCTTGCAAACCCTCTACATCTACCATTGAGCATGTTTCCATTTGTACTAGATGTAGAGATATTGATATTAATGCCATTCATGATCACATGGCTTTAATTAAAAAAACAAAATGATCATATAGCAATATTAGATGCTAAAATTGCCGAGCATAACTTAGAAAATGAAAAATTTAAATTTGCTAGAAGCATGCTTTATAATGGGAGACGCCCGGGCATTAAGGATGGCATTGGCTTCCAAAGGGGAGACAATGTCAAAATTAGTGCCCCTCCTAAGAGATTGTCCAACTTTGTTAAGGGCAAAGCTCCCATGCCTCAGGATAACGAGGGTTACATTTTATACCCTGCCGGCTATCCCGAGAGCAAAATTAGGAGAATTCATTCTAGGAAGTCTCACTCTGGCCCAAATCATGCTTTTATGTATAAGGGTGAGACATCTAGTTCTAGGCAACCAACCCGTGCTAAGTTGCCTAAGAAAACTCCTAGTGCATCAAATGAACATAGTCTTTCATTTAAAACTTTTGATGCATCTTATGTTTTAACTAACAAATCCGGCAAGATAGTTGCCAAGTTTGTTGGGGGCAAACACAAGGGCTCCAAGACTTGTGTTTGGGTACCCAAAGTTCTTGTTTCTAATGCCAAAGGACCCAAAACCGTTTGGGTACCTAAAGTCAAGAACTAAAATTGTTTTGTAGGTTTATGCATCCGGGGGCTCAAGTTGGATACTCGACAGCGGGTGCACAAACCACATGACCGGGGAGAAAAGGATGTTCTCCTCATATGAGAAAAACCAAGATTCCCAACGAGCTATCACATTCGGGGATGGAAATCAAGGTTTGGTCAAAGGTTTGGGTAAAATTGCTATATCACCTGACCATACTATTTCCAATGTTTTTCTTGTTGATTCTTTAGATTACAACTTGCTTTCTGTTTCTCAATTATGTCAAATGGGCTACAACTGTCTTTTTACTGATGTAGGTGTCACTGTCTTTAGAAGAAGTGATGATTCAATAGCATTTAAGGGTGTGTTAGAGGGTCAGCTATACTTGGTAGATTTTGATAGAGCTGAACTCGACACATGCTTAATTGCTAAGACTAACTTGGGTTGGCTCTGGCACCGCCGACTAGCCCATGTTGGGATGAAGAATCTTCATAAGCTTCTAAAGGGAGAACACATTTTAGGATTAACAAATGTTCATTTTGAGAAAGACAGGATTTGTAGCGCATGCCAGGCAGGGAAGCAAGTTGGAGTCCATCATCCACACAAGAACATCATGACGACCGACAGGCCGCTTGAGCTACTCCACATGGATCTATTCGGCCCGATTGCTTACATAAGCATCGGCGGGAGTAAGTATTGTCTTGTAATAGTGGATGATTATACTCGCTTCACTTGGGTATTCTTTTTACAGGAAAAATCTCAAACCCAAGAGACCTTAAAGGGATTCTTGAGACGGGCTCAAAATGAGTTCGGATTAAGGATCAAGAAAATAAGAAGCGACAACGGGACGGAGTTCAAGAACTCTCAAATAGAAGGCTTCCTTGAGGAGGAGGGCATCAAGCATGAGTTCTCTTCTCCCTACACTCCACAACAAAATGGTGTAGTAGAGAGGAAGAATCGAACTCTATTGGACATGGCAAGAACCATGCTTGATGAGTACAAGACACCGGATCGGTTTTGGGCCGAAGCGGTCAACACCGCTTGCTACGCCATCAACCGGTTATATCTTCACCGAATCCTCAAGAAGACATCCTATGAACTCCTAACCGGTAAAAAGCCAAATATTTCATATTTTAGAGTTTTTGGTAGCAAATGTTTTATACTTGTTAAAAGAGGTAGAAAATCTAAATTTGCTCCTAAAACTGTAGAAGGCTTTTTACTAGGATATGATTCAAACACAAGGGCATATAGAGTCTTTAACAAGTCCTCAGGACTTGTTGAAGTTTCTTGTGACGTTGTGTTTGACGAAACTAACGGCTCTCAAGTAGAGCAAGTTGATCTTGATGAGATAGGTGAAGAACAGGCTCCATGCATCGCGCTAAGGAACATGTCCATTGGGGATGTGTGTCCTAAGGAATCCGAAGAGCCTCCAAATGCACAAGATCAACCGTCCTCCTCCACGCAAGCATCTCCACCAACTCAAAATGAGGATGAGGCTCAAGTTGATGAAGGACAAAATCAAGAAGATGAGCCACCTCAAGATAATGGCAATGATCAAGGGGGAGATACAAATGATCAAGAAAAGGAGGATGAAGAAGAACCAAGACCGCCACACCCAAGAGTCCACCAAGCAATACAACGAGATCACCCCGTCGACACCATCCTCGGCGACATTCATAAGGGGGTAACCACTCGATCTCGGGTTGCTCATTTTTGTGAACATTACTCTTTTGTTTCCTCTATTGAGCCACACAGGGTAGAGGAAGCTCTCCAAGATTCGGATTGGGTGGTGGCGATGCAAGAGGAGCTCAACAACTTCACTAGAAATGAGGTATGTCACTTGGTTCCACG